>NC_058135.1:167692361-167986878 GCF_016433145.1 Gracilinanus agilis | reverse complement strand
ACTTTCCTCCTTAACTATTATTGACTGTTGCACAGAGAGAAATCATCCTAAGCAGATAGAAATGTCTTCCTTTACTTTACCCCATTGTTCACACTTTGTCACAGCAAAACAATGAGTCCATACTGAGTTTCCATCCTTACTACCACCACCCCACTGTGTGGTATTGTGGATTTATAGCAAGAAGTACCGACTTTGAATCTCTGCTCCATAAACTATGTAGCTATGGACAATAATTTAACCTTTCTTGAATTCGGTTTCATCATGTACCTAAAGGAGAGAGATTTTGTCTAGAATTGTCTCCAAGTTCCTTTCCATTTCAAAATGTCATTTTTTCCCTCATACAATTTTACAATCTTCTCTCTCCATGGTAACGTTCTCCATAGTGTCTGATTATAAACACATAACATGTGATTACAACTAATTGGCTCTACCCTCGCAATCACCAGCTTTCATAATTACTAAGAGATCTTCCTGCCAGCTTGTGTATAATGCTATAAACTCTGATCATTTTACCACTGACCAATGGAATCCTTTTGACCTTTCCTCACTCTACAGCATCCAGAGATGATGATCCCTGATTCTTCTCTCCATTTTCCTTTCTCCCAACCACTACCCACAAGATGGCTTTGAAGCCCACCTTACCCTCTTTATCATGTTTTCAGGTTGTTCTCCTAGACTTGGCCTATTGCCCTTCCTCTTTGTCAATGGCATATTCCATTATTGCCCAAATTATTCTTCTTTCTAATATCATTGTTGGCAAAGAAACATACTCATATGAACTGAGTGTTTAGAAGTTGTCAGAAGGGAGTTGTATTCACCACAATATCACAGCATAGTCATCAAGGTCCATTATTGATACCAAAGAAACTTCGTAAAAGAATGAAAAAGGCTAGTCAATATTTGACTTTTATCTGGTACATGTAAGGGAAGACCTAAAAGAGAAGGCCACATGGCTTGGCAAATGACATTAGAGGGAATAAAAGTCAGCCAACAAGAGAAAGATATTAGAGCAATCCAAGAGCAGGTCAATCCCACCCCCATATGCACAACAAATATGTCCTCAGAGAACCGTAATCCTCTGATGGTCTTTTGAAGGAGTACATGATGGCCTTTGATATCTGGATCCATGCTTTTTGGGTTGCTAAGGAAATTTTTTGCTGTAGAGGAAGCTAGCTCAGCTAAGCTGAGGTCATAACAGGTCCTAGGTCAGAGCTGCTCAGTTTTTTTATAAGACTGGGAGAGGCTTTATTCAGGCCAGTCTAATTCATTTCCCACTCCAGAAGTCACAAGCATGGAGATTCCAATTAGCTAGAAATGAGAACTTTCTTGCTCAGAAAGTGCTAATCATAGAAATTCCAGATACAGAATTTTAAGAGGAGGGGTACTGAACATAAGGAAACCTTGGATACAGGAGAAGATATGCCTGGGCAAAAGACAAAGTGTCAGACAAACAGAAGACTAGAAAACCCAAAGATTTCTCTAGACTCTAGCAGCAATACTTAGTTAGCCTCCCCAGTTAACCCCTTCTGTCCAGCACCATTCTTTGCCCCATATAAAGGGGCTAGCTACATGAACAAAGAAGAGAAGCATCGTTGTCCCCTCCTTCTGCTTCCCCCACCAGCCACACCTTTCTGGCATCTGAGGAAACAGGAGTAAAACACCATTAGGAAATTTCCCTGCATCCACGTGTAGGAGAGGTGCTTCTCTCACAGGCTTAGGAAGGTTTTTAAGGATGCCAAAAATCTCATGAGCAGCTATTTTAGGGGAATTCTTTTAAAAAAAGGTTCGCTGCTCCTATGCTAGTCTCTGAATAGTAACACCATCCATCCCCTCTGGCCAGAAGAAATAGGCAGGCTGCTGCTATTGCTTTCTCCTTAGAAAGGGGCTTTTCAAGTTGGCAGAATAGTTGTGATCCAGTGACATACTGCAGCTGTGTTTCCAATGCAATTACCACTCCTCTACCTAAATGTTTATTCCTCTAGATGGGCAGCCTATTATTTCCATGACTGAAGCCAGCTAATGAACTAGTAATAGCAGACATTTAAGTGCTACATTATGGTTTACAAAGCAATTTTCTCACAACCACCCTTTGAAATAGTTAGCGAGTTATCCCCCATTTTACAATTGGGGAAACTGAACCTCAGAGAAGCTAAGTGACTTCTCCAAAGTTATATACTTAGTAAATTGCACAGCTGGATCTAAAATATTTGCTTATTGACTTCAAGTCTAGTGATCTATTTACTATATCTCACTGACTTTTCTCTTAACCACCCCCCCAAACATCACTCCCATACAATATGCTCAAAATTTCCACTTAAAAGAACCAATAGGATTTGGGGGCCAGAACAGGTTCAGACATGCAAAAAGAATCATAGAAAATAAGACATATTCAACTGCTCATCTAGACAAACAATAGATAGAAATGATGATGATGAAGATAGATAAGTAGACAGAGAGATAGAGCAAACTCAATCTTAGCAAAAAACAGTTGTCATAAAACAGAGAGGTCTTCTGGTTGCCAGTGGCAACTCTCATTTGCAACATGCAATAGCACACAACAAATCTTCTCTTGGTGGTCCCATAGGGCAAAACACCAGATTGTCATGCATATTGATGTTTCCCTCATTGCATCAAGACATCACAGCTGCCCACTCATGGCGTGGGTGGAGGCAAGACCCGATGCTGTAAGAAGCACAGATGTATTCTTATGGTACCACTTTTTGGTCCAGCTCCCACTTGCACTTGGGGTTTATTCTCCTTGCTCCTTCTAATGCCCCCCAAATAAATAGGAAGATGCTGAAGGATTCTGGGTCTACCTAAATGATGAAAAATAAAAGAGTTAAATGAAGACCAATCTTCCCACTTTCCCCACTCTTCCTCCTCCAAACTGTTAGTGTGGAGGCTGCTGAGAAAAAAGTCAAATATGGCCATAATGTTTGAGGGATTCTAACTCCTCTGAATCCTAGTGTTAAATCACTGTTGTCATCTTTATGAAATGATTAAATGGCTCCAGATTGTGTGGTTATATATGCTGTTTTCCACTAGATCAACTCTGGGAATTGTGTCTACATGCCTGGCATACATGTGGCTCAGCACTGTTGTTCACAATTAAACATAATTTGAGTTGGTGGCATTGTGATATTGACCAAGTCCTGGGTCCAAGTTTTCAAACGAGTGCATTGACAGCTTTCATAGATTCTAAAGGGTAGGATCACCTCTGCAAAGCAGGACTGACAAATAACCCTAAAGGCAGGCAACAAACAAGACAGCTCCTACCCACTGCTATTCTGTCCCCTCACTGTGCTACCTACAAACCATAGGAAGATGCTCTTTATTTTTCCCCTGGATGGTGTTATCCAGTTGGAAGGTTTACTAGAAGGCTGGCTAATTCACTTCCACGAGGTGGCATTGTTCCTAAACCAACCCAAATAGTGGAAAATACATTCTACAGTGGAAAGATCCCTATGTTGGAAATGACACAACATTGCATCCAAAATCTACTGCTTTGTAATTTTGGTGGTCTTAGATAAGCCCCATTCACTTCTCTGATGCATTTACCTTATCTGCAACATGAGGATGTTGGACTAGATCATTTCTGAGAGCTTCTCCAACCTTGAAATATATATGTGTGTGTGTGTGTATATATATATATATATATAATATGTATATATGTATATATATGAGAGAGAGAGAGAGAGAGAAAGAGAGAGAGAGAGTGAGAGAAAGAGAGAGAGAGAGAGAGAGAAAGAAATTTAACTGGTTGCTAAAGTACTGATCCTTTAGCCAGAAAGACCAAAGTTCAAATCTTGCCTCATACATTTACCAGTTGAATGACCCTGGGCAAAGCACTTAACCTCTGTCTGCCTTAAAATTTTCTCAATTCTAAAATATGCATATAATAGCATTTGTCTTTATGGGCTGAAATGAGGCTCAAATAGGATGTGTGTAAAGTGCCTGGCACACAACAGTAGTTTAATAAATGCTGGTTCTCCCCCCACTTCTTATATCTTATATTTCATGTCTAATATGGCCCAGATCACAAAATAAAATTTTTTAATAATCTAAACCCTTAAAGAGAGTATGTAAGAGGTAAAATAGGTGAACACCCAGAAGGATTTTAAGAACCAATGAACCTTTGAATTCCATCACTACCCATCTCCTGAATGATAAGCTAGGATCTTACCACTCGCTTGCTGATAACCTAGAATTTCTTTACCATGGAACCAAGCTTTTTATACCATAATTAGAGATAAATGAGAATACTGTTGGGAGATTAGGTCATCTTTTTTGAGAACAACGTTTTGATAGAATGAGGCCACCAGGTGCCTTAGGGTCGAAAGAGGGTAATTTAAAAGGACAGAAGCAGCATAAAAGGTACATTTTGACCATACTCTCCTTGTTCTTAGGAAATTTAATTCATCCCTCCGTGTAGATTCAGTTTATGTTTTTTCCCATTTAAAAAATGTTGGCTGTTTTAGAAAACACTGAAGCTCTATAACTGTGATAATTCTTTCCATTTGATATAATACTTTATTATCTGGCATCTCATTTGATGCTTTGAAGAACCCTCTGAGACAGTCAGGGCAAGTCTTATTGACTACATTGTATTTAAAATAAGGCAAGGAAAGTGACTTGCCCAAAGTCACATGGCCAAAACATGACAGAACCAGGATTAGAATGTAAGTTTCTGCTCTTTCCAGCACATTCCATTACCCTTACTTAGATGTTACTTTTTTCCCCCTTTAAACTCAGTTTACCCAAAGTAACCCTATGATTTGGAATCTTGGTTTTCTGTTGGGTTTTTTCCTGAACTTGGAAAACGCTAATTACCAAGACAACTTAGATGTGGAGTATAATTCTAAAGCTCTCTCTTTTTTTTAAAATAGAACCTTGTGGAACTGTTGTTAGAGGTTACGGCAATGAATTTTACTTGCAATGTAGAACCTGGCTTATGATGTTTGAAGGAATAAAATATTTTGTTCCATGTTTTACCTTATCATTAATTATGTCTTGAATCAGTGAGTGTAGAGTGTAGTCATGGGAGTATATGAAATGTTGTACCCAGCTCTGGATTCACACAGCCAATACTCAGGTTCAGTGTGGGACATTCATGCCCCATTCTAATTATTTATCTACCAACAAAACACTTAACTTCCCTGGGTCTCATTTTCCTTATCTGTAAAATAATGGAAGAAGACTACTCAGCCTCTGAAATAATCTCCAAATCTTACAACAATAATAAAATAGCAAAATATTTAATTGAGACAGTGTAAGTGTACATATCTTGGGGAAATCAGACTATGGTATCATTCTTGTGTATTAAGTGCCATCTGTGGGTTCTAACCAAATGGGCATAATTTCCCACAGACTGCCGTGGAGATAAGGAAGCAACTCCTTAGAAAATTCCTAATTTCTAGTGGAAAGACCATTTCCCTGCCTTCTGTTTTACATTCTGCTTGGAAAACTCCTTTGTGTTTCTATTTGACTTACTTCACATTGCATCTTGGAATGATCTAGGAACTCTGCTATTTCTCCATCAAGCAAAATATCTGCTTTCCTAATAAAGTCCAAGAAAGTTGCTGCTGTCCCCTCTACTGCTGCCATTGCTGTCCCCTATTAAAGTTTCCATTTCACTTTTGAGCTACTTCTATTGCTGATCTTTGTTGCTGTTGTTTTTAGTAGACACCTACCGAGTGTCTGCTCTGTTTCTTCTTACTTCTGCCAATTTTACTGTTGCCTCCATTGCTACTATTTTAGGGAAGGGTCATAACAGTATTATAGTAAGACCTCTCAGGTGGAATGCCTTAGACAAAACAACTTCAATCCTATCGTTAAGCGGCACCACAGAGATTTCTTCAGTCACCTTTCTCAAGGAAAGGTCCTTAGCCTTTAATTGTAGCTGACCTAGGGCAAACAAATTCCTTTTCTCTCTTTCCTGATTTACTAAAGGTACTACGCTTCCCATACCTAGTTGTCACCTACTGAGCTTGAACCTGGGTATAAGTATTCATACCCTTTTCTCCTTTTACCTACCATGCAACACTCAAAAGTCAGTGCCCAGCCATTCAAATTAGCTTTTAAAAAAAGATAAAAATTTTTGCAATGTTACATCCCCAATGAAAACTCTTGAGAAAGCCTTTTTCTTTTTTCTTTTCTTCATTTCAAGTATATTTTATTTTCCAATTACATATATTAACAATTTTCTACCAATGTTTTCCCAAATTATAAGGCCTAAATTCTATCCCTCTCTTCTTTCTTTCCTCATACAACTTAATTTGAATTCTGCACATCTTGTCATGTAAAACATGCCTCCATATTCATCATTGTTGTAAGAGAATACTCATATAAAACTGAAATCCCAAAGTAAAACCATAAGCAAACTAATTTGAAAGAAAGCATGCTTTGATCTACATCTGACAGCTCCAATGGTTCTTTCTCTGGAGGTGGGTACCATTCTTTGTCATAAGTCCTTCAGAATTGTCCCACATCATTGTGTTGCTGAGACTAGCTAAGTCTTTCACAGATGATCATCATATAGTATTGCTGTTATTGTGTTCTGTATTCTCTTGATTATGCTTTCACTCTGCATCAATTCATGCAGATATTTCCAGCTTTTTCTGAAATCATTGACTTATCCTTTCTCATAACACAATAGCATTCCATCACCAACACACACCACAATATTTTTAGCCATTTATTTTCCAATTTTTTGCCAGCACAAAAAGTTGCTATAAATATTTTTGTACAAGCAGGTCCTTTCCCCTTTTTTATGATCACCTTGACATACAAAACCCACTAGTGGTATTAAATGATCAAAGGGTATACACAGTTTTATAAACCTTTTGGCATAGTTTCCAGTTGCCCTCCAGAATGGTTGGATCAGTTCACAATTCCACCAACAATGCATTAGTGTCCCAATAGAAAGCCCTTTTTTATTGATTAATTAAGAAAATGTTCCCATGGTTACATGATTCATGTTTTTTCCTTCCCCTCTTCCCACCCCCCTCCCATAGCCAATGTGCAATTCCACTGGTTTTTACATGTGTCATTGATCAAGACCTATTTCCATATATATTTTTAAACCCTTAACTTCTGTGTATTGGCTCATTGGTGGAAGAATGGTAAGCGTGGGCAATGGGGGTCAAGTGACTTGCCCAGGGTCACACAGCTGAGAAGTGTCTGAGGCCGGATTTGAACCTAGGACCTCCCATCTCTAGGCCTGACTCTCAATCCACTGAGCTACCCAGCTGCCCCCTATTTCCATCTTATTAATATTTGCACTAGGGTGATCATTTAGCATCTACATCCCCAATCATATCCCCATTGAACTATGTGATCAAGCAGTTGTTTTTCTTCTGTGTTTCTGCTCCCACAGTTCTTAGAAAACCCTTTTTAAAAACTTGATTTTCCCATTTTTCCAAGTGATCAAAGAAATAGTCATCTAGAAAACAAGTGAAGTATTTTATACTTTGCTCATTTGGACAAAATTAGATGACCTTGTATTGCCCTGTGCTCTGTAGCTATCTAGCTGTGATGACTCAAAAGAAGCACATAGTGCCTCCACATTAAGCCAAGAATTATTTGTTTGATTGTAAAAGAAACATGGCCATTCTACTGGTAAAACAGGACTTTTAATCTCTTTTGGCCAGAACACAGTGTGAATATTTTAGGACCTTATTTATTTAGGACCTTATTTATTACAAACATAAAGTTTGTAAAATCCTTTGCAGATATTTTGTCATTTTATCTTCACAACAACTGTGGGAACTAGGTATTATTACTCTCCATATTTTACAAGTAAGGAAACTGAGGCAGACAGTGATGAAGCAATTTGCCCAGAGTCATACAGCTAATAAGTATCTGAGACTTAATTTGAATTCATGTCTTCCTAATCCCAGGTCTAGCTCTGTTCTCTGCTCCACCTAGCTTCCTCAGAGTCAGAGATAATTTATTTCCTCAAAGCAGAACTCGTGAATTTTAACCCAATCCTTCATTTTGGATGTCAAAGAAAGTATAGAAGGTTTTCTCAACTGGCAATCTCATTAACTCACATAGGTTTATTATCTCCATGTGGACCAATATATTGAGCCCTAGTCTCTTCACAAGCTCTAGTACTATTGTCTTTAGACATCAAGTACCATAGGCATCTTAAAATCAACATGTCCAAAACATAACTCAGTATCTTTCCCTGAAAGCCTACCACTATTTTGACATTTCCTATTACTCTTACAGGTACTACCAACATGACCCAGGCTTGGAATCCTTAGCTCTTCACCTTCCCTCACCTATTGCTGCCATTCTCAATTAATTTCCTTCTTTCTGCTCACATAACTGTAACTCTAATCTAATCATCACTTCCTAGAGTATTGCAATAACCTCCTAGTTGTCCTACCAACTTCAGGTCAGTCCCTACTCCTATCCATTCTCTACAAAGTTGGCAAAATGTTTTTATTCCCTAAAATGTAGATCTGGCCATGTCATATACACAACGCCCCACATACAAAAAACTCCACTGGCTCCCTATTACCTCTAGGATAGAATATAAATTCCTCTATTTGGCATTTAAATACTTCACTGTCTGGCCTCTATCATTCTCTACTTCTTGAACTTTTATTCCCACCAAGCACTCTGAAAACCAGAAATATCTGACCACATGCTATTTATCACACACAATACTCCATCTCCCGTATATGCCCCTTTAAATTTTTAAATACCTCTCCTGAATCTAACTTTGCTAAAGTCCAGCAAAGCATGTTCAGTGAAGAGAAGGACACTCTACCTTACTCATGGTCTGGAAGAACTGAGATACATTTTGACACTGATAGGCCCATGAACAGTTCAGGGATGCCAATTCAGGCATTGGCAGTCCAACAAGCCATTGTTGAAGGAGACTTACCATCATTACACTCACAGAATCCTGAGCCAGCACAGACAGAAGTCCTAGAACAAGATCAATGGGATTTGGGGGACATAGAAATAGAAACACCTTTGGTACCTGTTGATTAGACAGCTAAAGACAGGGAACCTTTGGTTATGGTGACAATAGGAGATCAAATCTATCCTGCTCTTATTGATACCAGAGCAACCCGGTCTGTGTTGACATCAGCACCAGAAAATTGTGCACTAATGGGGTCTGTGAGAGTAAAAGGAGCCACTGGGCAAATGGAGTTGGTGCCCAAGCTAAGAACTAAGATGGTGAAAATAGGCCCAATGACTTTAGGTCATTCTTTTTTGTTGATACCCGGTTGTCCATCCAATCTCCTGGGGAGGAATGTTCTTTGTAAATTAGGTGCCACTATCCAGTGTGATAAGTCAGGACAGATATTCCTACACTTACCCAAACAGTCACTCAAGCACCATCCCTTGCTATTCCTAGGGCAAGTGGAGGGTGATGAGGAGGAACAACACATAGGGAGTATCTTTGAAATACCAGAAGATATCCCAGAGGAAGTTTGGGCTAAGCATTCAACCAATGTGGGAATTTTGAAATCTGCCACCCCAGTTAAGATCAAGGTGAAAGAGGGTACTCCACCTAGAATCCATCAATATAAGTTGAGCAAAGAGGCCACAGAGGGTATCCAGACCCATTATCCAAAGTCTCCTAGAACAAGGCATTTTGGTCTACATGATATCCGAGTACAACACACCTATTTTACCCATTAAGAAGCTGAAGAAAGATCCAAATGGCAAGACACAATGGCGTTTTGTGCAGGATCTAAGAGCAGTGAATAGTTTTGTTAAGAAGGGACATGCAAATATCATCGCCGAGATTCCAAGTAATGCGGCCTGGTTCACGGTCGTAGACCTGTGCTGTGCATATTTTACTGTACCTCTGCATGAGTCCAGTCAGAAGATTTTTGCATTTTCCTGGGAGGGAAAACAACTCTGCTGGACGCGAATTCCACAGGGATTCGCAGAAAGCGCAAATATCTTTTGCCAAATCCTGCAAAGAGATGTTGAAACCATCATATTCACTGAGAGCAAGCTAGTACATTATGTGGATGACCTTTTGCTAATGTCACCAAGTGCTCGAATCTGTCAAAGGGACAGCAAATATCTGTTGCAAGAGCTATGCAAAAGGGGACACAAAATTTCCAAAAGTAAGATTCAGTGGGTGTTACCATGCATAGATTACCTCGGCTTCGTGTTGGAAAAGGGTATAAGATGGATTTCCCAAAAGAGAGTTGCACATATACAAAAGCTGTGCATGCCTAAGACCAAGAAGCAGCTCCGTGCAATATTAGGTATCACGGGTTACTGTAGGCAGTGGATACCTGGTTATAGTCTGATCTCAAAACCTCTAACAGACTTGACTAGGAACATTGTCTCAGAACCTTTAAAACTGACACGGGAGCACAAGCATGCTATAGAAAAACTGAAAACTGCGGTGTTGACCAGTCCTGCACTTGGAATCCCTGACCATGCAAAACCGTTTCACCTGTTTGTGCATGAGAACAAGGGAATAGCCAGTGCAGTGTTGATGCAAACTCTTGGGGATCAGTTCAGACCAACAGCCTATTATAGCTCCCAGTTAGATGTTGTGGCTAGGGGGATGCCACCTTGTATGAGAGCAATTGCAGCCCTAATGGTTAAAAAATCTTCAGATCTGGTTTTGGGATGCAGGATTATGCTGTACTCTCCTCATCAAATAGATACCATCTTGAAAAACAGCAACCTGCAAGCTTTTACTTCCCAGCGTTTATCTCATTATCAAATCGTGTTGCTGGGCAATGAGAACCTGACTTTCAATCGTTGTAAGGAGATCAACCCAGCTACACTAATGCCAGACTTACCATTAGAAGGAGAACCCATCCATAGTGTGCAGAAACCTTGTACATGGTTCAGAAAATGAGAGATGACTGACCGATATTCCTTTGGTCTCTCCCGGTCTCACTTTGTTTACCGATGGTTCTGCATTTGTGGTAGATGGAGAACAGTATACAGGTGCAGCTGTAGTAACTCAAAATGAGACTTTATGGTATGCAGCTCTACCTAAGTTCATGAGTGCTCAAGGGGCTGAAATCCTGAGTCTCACCAGAGCTTTAGAAATTGGCCAGGGTCAAAGGTTGAACGTTTGGACCAATAGTAAATATGCATTTAATGTAGTACATTGTACAGACCAAATCTGGAAATATAGGGGATATATAACAGCTGGTGGGAAGGAGATAGCCTATGGGAGCCTTATAAACCAACTCCTGAAAGCTGTCCAGTTACCTAAGGAAGTGGCAATAATGCATTGCAGGTCACATCAAAAGGGTGTGGATGAAGTCTCATTAGGAAAGAGGAGGGCAGATGTAACCGCAAAATTTGGGGCCCGGTTCAGCCCGGTCCTTGTGCTGAACTTCTCCTTGGTGGAAGAAGCAGATCTAAAACAGGCATACTCCCCGAGGGAAGTGAAGCACTGGGTAGAAAATCTAGGGGCCAAATTAGTGAGAGGTGTATGGTTTTCTAGTGAGGACAAACCCAATCTTCCAAGATCTTTATATAATACCCTATGTAATGCATTGCATGCCAAAGGCCATTATGGGACTCAATCCTTAGTGGATGGTATTCGAAGACACTGGACGGCTCCTGGTATATCCACTTGTGCAATTAGAACATGCCAAAAATGCAAGGTTTGCTTGCAATATAATCAGGGCGTGACCAGAATTAAGGGACTAGGAGGCAGACAATTGGCATATACCCCGTTTGAGTGCTTACAGATTGATTATATATCAATGCCCAATTGTCCAGGTTACAAATATGCCCTAGTCATCATTGACAGGTTGACTCGATAGCCAGAAGTGTTCCCTGCAAAGAAAAACAACGCAGCTTTTGTGGTGAAGACACTTCTGAGAGAGATAGTTCTGAGATTCTCTGTACCAGCTAGAATAGATTCGGACCATGGATCACACTTTTCCCAGAACATCTTGCATGAGATTTATAAGACCTTGGGGATAAAGAGGAGTTTACATTCAGCCTATCACCCCTCTTCCTCAGGGCAAATTGAAATCTGTAATAAGAGAATTAAAACTCTCATTGGGAAAGTGTGTTCTGAAAGCCATCTGAAATGGGTACAAGCACTCCCCATTGTTCTTTTTTGTTTAAGAAGTCAACCCTGTAGTGACACACGATTGTCACCGTATGAACTCCTGTATGGGCACGCTCCATGGCATAGTTCATCCCAGAAGTCAGCTCTCTTATCACACATTGGAGCTGAGTGTCATCTGTATAGATATATAAAAGCTTTGAAGAAGAGACTGGATGAATTGCACAAACTGGGATTGTTAACCCAGAGAGTTCCTTTAGACTTTAGCTTACATCAGCTTAAACCGGGAGACATGGTCTATATAAGGAACTTTACAAGAAAATCTGTTCTAGACCCTAAATGGGTCAGGCCTTTCCAGGTGCTATTAACTAGCCCAACTTGTGTGAAAGTTGAGAATAGAGACCCGTGGTCCCACATCACTCATGTAAAACCTGTTAAAGAACATCATGAAAAACCTCCTGACATAGAGCAAAATGAAATGAATGCCCTGCCAGATCCACAGCGAACAGACAGTTATGATGAGAATGAATGAACTGCTTGAAATTCTAAAAGGAAAAAAACAAGGAAAAAAAAACTGCAAAATTTTTTAACATAAAACGACACAAAGTTAACCCAAATACATCACAACAACTAAGGTTCCTGATTAAGAAGGTGACAAGTCAACCATCAGACAAGACGATAGACGGCAGACAAGTATGCATGCAGTACAGAGGAAGAAACGAAGAACAGAAAAGCTGGAAGCTGCAGAACTTCACAGCAGAGGCGGCACCAAGGAATGGACAATCACGAGAGTGTTGTAATCTTTATTAAGTACTGTGCAGGAAGAGGACTGGAAGGAAGAAATCCGTGGAGCAGCTATCATGTTATAAACACACATGGTACATATGAGACATCACACGGTAGTTGCATGCCACACTACATATGGCTAACAAGGAGAATTATGATTCTCCAGTGGGCCAAAAGATTCTTGCAGTAAGGGTAAGTATGTGCATACATCAGTACACTTTAGTTCATTGGACACAACACAAACTGATTGTTCACTTTTTGATGTAGACCTCATGTAGATAAATGAGAGTCTCTTCTGTATATATGTATTATATGTACATATGTATTATATATAAGGGAAGGGTATATCCTAGGATCTCTAACATATCAAAAGATCCATTGTTTGTTTTTTGATTTGGTAGACGTCAAGGGAACTTCCATCTGTAAATAGGCATTGTGCATAGCCTGTATTATATTTACTAATCCATAGAATAGAATTACTAACATCATAGGGAGAGATATAGCTTTAGGGATCTTTGAAATACAGTTAGTCAGGGAAAGTCACGATAGTCTATAAGAATATGTATATAGTGTATTAATGACTAACAAAATGAAATTAATATACTAACAATTTAGAACTTAGGATTATTAATACTACTAACTTAGCTTAAGTAAGGTACTAACATGGAAACTTAGTTCTATAATATTTTGCATATAGAGTTTTACCATATTTCTTTTGTTATGAGTTAGGAACAAGTTTTAGAAGACCTGTAGGTTGTTACATTTTTGCTTTGGATGTGTTTCAAAGATGTTTGCATTGCATGCAAGTATAGTGCTTGCAACTTATAATTATTGCAGTTTTGGAATTTCTGTGATAATTTGTTGCATGTATTATGATGCTTGTATTTTATTCCAAAACCTGTTTTTTCCCCTTGATTATACTTTCCTTTTTCCCTCCTTAGATAGGGGTAGATAGTATAGATAGTATAGCAATAGCATAGCAAGACTGGTAAGGGGTTAGAAATAAGACATTTAAGTGTAGACAGGGTAATTAAGGCTACAATATCTTAAGCCTGCAGAATTTCCAGTGGAAATTCCTACTAGAAGAGGGGGAATTTACTGTTGTGTGCAGATGCAAAGCATGGAATCCCTGCAAAGGTACAGGGAGAGCCTCACCCAGAATTCCAGGGGACCCCCTGGAGAACTTTGGGTGAGGGGCAGTTGAGAAGAGTTGAGGACAGTTATTTGGTGGGAGTGGAGGTGAGCAGACACTGTGCTTACCACTGCTGACTTGGGGTTTCACCTGAGGTGGCCATTGTAGCATAAGCTAGTGATTTCTACTCATAGGGTTAGCCTATTTGTTATTACTATTCTTCATTAATATAATTATATAATTACTTAGTAATTAGAGAGTAAGATATTTATCTATAGCAAGAGAGCCAGTTTTAGTTAAGTGCTTCATCCCTCCAGTGAGGAGGGGGAAGGGGGCATCAATTTAACAGTTCAGGGTCACCTTTCCTTTATCCTAAAACCTTCATTGACTTCTCTAATATTCCTTGTTAATTCCTAATATAACTTTTTACCTTCAAATCTGTGCCTGATAATTATTTGGGAAGATACTTACAATTCAGTCTGAACTTCTAGATTGAATCCTGTTGGCTGCCAGTTTAAGATCTCCGCTGTCCTCAACAGTTAGATAGCTAGCTGTTATATCTCCTCTAACTGACCTGAGAGGAATATAAATTAATGAAAAGGAACATTATTGGGGTTTCAGCCATAACAGAAACTTACCAGAAGAATCTTATTCCTGTCTTCATTACCAACTGAAGCAGAAGCAGTTAGAGGGGGAGGGGTTTGAGAATAAGGAGTGTTTTACCCCCTCCTTTCCTCACTGTAGCCTGTCAATCTCTGGCTCTTGACTTAAAGCTCTATTTGGCCCTGACACATTTATCTGCTTCTCCAAACTATCTGTTATTATCATCATAACAGTTTCTGCCCACATCATGGTGGGAAAACTCCTTTCATTCACCCTGTTAGGTTACCTTTCTTTTCTGAAAATTCAGCTTAAGCATCACCTTCTGTAGGAAGTCTTTCTATGGTTCTCTCAACTGCTTTGAGGTTACCTATCTTCTATCTACTTTATATTCATCATACACACACACACACACACACACACACACAAACACAAAACACACACATATTGTCTCCACTTTTAGATTTTTAAAGTTCTAGAGGGGAAAGTCTATTTTGGGTATTTGGGTTTTTGTCATTGTTCTTTTATTTTCTTTTTACTCAATATCCTTGCCACTTTGCAAAGTGCCTATTACATAGTATCTTAATAAATGATGAAGAAATTATTTTTGTTTCATCCATCAGTCTAATTGAAACTTTTCCCATCCTTGATTTAACTTGTATTGTGTCAAGGTATTGGGTAGGATTTGGGCTACTTTACATATAAATTCCTTTCAACTCAAACATTCCAAAATTAAATTATTTTTGTTGATCAAATGGGAATTGTCATCTGAGGAATTTTTATTAACCTCAATATTGGGAATATAATCTTTTGGAAAGCCAAAAGCCACATAAGATTTTAAAGACTGTGGCCTGACAAAAAGATCATTTTTGTTAGAATCAGAAGTTTCAGCTCCAATATTTACTTGGTATATGATCTTGGGAACTCATTTCTCTGACCCTAAGCTTCATATCACCACAAAATTCTAGGATATTGCCTCAGTGTTCCAACTCATACCCAGATTGAATTATTATGGCATATCCACCAAGGATATTTAACCACTGCTGGAAGATTTCTAATGAAAGAGAGCGTACTCCCTTCTGAGGCGACTCATTTTGACAATTCAATTTATTAGGAAATTGTTTTCTAACATCGTATAAATGTGTTTCTTTGCAACTTCTAACAATTGTCCCTGGTTCTTCTCTCTGAAGCCAAACAGAATACATGTAGTATCTGTTCCACATGATGGCCCCTCATATGTTTATAATCCCCTTCTCACAAGACCCCTGAGTTTTCTAATCTCTGTTCCCTAAATTCATCATTCCTTCAAATGGTACTCATAGGAAATGGCCTCAAAGCTCTTTGTTATCCTCACTTTCTTCTGGATGCTCCCAGGCTTACCAGTGACCTTCCTAAAGTGCTATCTCCAGAACTAATGCAGGATACCCAATTTGGTCTGACTAGGGCAAATCACAACGGGAACTATGAACAACTTATTTCTGAATACTGTGCCCCTCTTCATAAAGCCCAAGATTACATTCCCTTTTTTTAAGGTAATCATCACACTGGTAACTCGTATTGCTCTTGCAATGCACTAAAATCCTCCTTTCTTTTTCAAACAAACTGCTGCTATCTAACCATGTCTCCACAGCTTGTTTTTGTGAAGTTGAATTTTTTAACCCAAGTTGCCTGGGAGATAAGAATACTGACACTATCTAATTCACAGGATTTTTGTATAAGAACTATTTTGCAGACTTGGAAGGTGTGATATAAATGTGTACTATGAAAATCAAATAAAAATCCAAAGTAACCAAAAAGCCATAGAGCCGAGCAACTAAGCAAGTGTGATTGACCTGTTCTGAACAGCAGAATCTTGATGATGAAACCTCAGTCTGATTTTCTAGAACAGGAATGAAGATTCCTAGACCTGAAGGACATTTGCTCATTTCAAATTATTTGGATTAATGCAATGATGATGCTTGGGATGCATGAAAATATCTATTGAATAATGAATGCAACAGGCATGATAATAGTCACTTTATGCCAGAGCCCAGTCCCTAAAAATTATGAGTCACATATGCCCTTGTAGCATAAGAATTTCTTCTTATTCATTTTAAAAGGAAGAGATTCCTGAAATCCTATGATGTGGCTTAAAAATGTAAAGTATAACATAGGGAATACAATGGCTCATATTTTTATAGCACTATAGAGTTTACAAAGTGTCTGCCCTGACAACAATCATATGGATTTGGTAGCATGGATACCTTTATTAACATTAGTAGCAGTAGCAGTAGCAGTAGCAGTAGCAGTAGCAGTAGCAGTAGCAGTAGCAGTAGCAGTAGTAGTAGTAGTAGTAGTAGTAGTAGTAGTAGTAGTAGTAGTAGTAGTAGTAGTAGTAGTAGTAGTAGTAGTAGTAGTAGAGATAATGTTATTATCCTTATCTTACATATGAGGAAATTAAGATCCTGAGAGTTTGAGAGAGAGATTGTGATTTGTCCACTGATGTACAAATCATAAGTGACAATGAAATTTGAACTCAGGTCCTCTGATTTCAAATCTAGTCCTCTTGCCCAACTAAATGGCAGTCACATAGTTTTCTATATGGTAACTATGATGTGATCTCATTAGTATGACCACACTCTTCCATGGATACAGGTCACAATCTCCCTTTTTATGCCCTAGATCAGTGATGGACAAACTTTTTAAAGAGGGGGCCAAAGGAAATCTGTCTGTCTGTTTCTAAGGTAAACCCTTTCAAAGTTTCACTGTTTTGCATCCTACTCATTGTATTAGTCAGATTAAGAATAATGTCACATGGCCAGATAGAACATTTCAGGGGGCTGCATCTGGCCCAGGGGCTGTAGTTTGCCCATCACTGCCCTAGATGGTCAGATGCTATTTAGTCACCTTAAAAATACAAGCATTAAACAGGTACAATTGCCAAGAGGACCAGACCATTATATATTTACAGGCTGCATTTTAATGAAGGGTTGTCACTTAAATAAATTCATTTCTTCAAATTATTACCTCATAAAAAAGGTTATTGGAGTGACTTTCATTTGGGTGAACTTAGGTTCCATTTTTCTTATGGCTCATGATACTTTTTGATAAGCCCAGAAATAGTTTCCATTTTAGGTATGACTTATTTAGACGTGATTAACATTCATCTGTACCTTGGTAGGACTTGGAGAGGATACTTTGCTAAGATACTCTGACATCAGACACCCAGACATAGAAGTATCTTCTTTATCAGATGTATTAGCATCATCATTACTTTGAGCATGTATCTGTTTCTCATATCTTTACGACATCGGTCACTCTCTTTCCCTCCCCAAATATTATTTGGCATATGATCAGGTAGCACTTAAGTACAGCATATCAAAGGGGAGCTTTGTCCTTTTCCATGATGTTCCACACCTCCCCTATTCCATTTAAGCTAGATAGGAAAAGGATTCTGAATAGAATTCTTCAATCAGTCTAATATTAAGAAAACTATCATCCAGTTGGACCTTATAACTCACTTAGCATTAGTCCCCTTTTTAGGCTCTGTGGGGGGAAAAGGTGTCTCCATTTTAGGAGTAAGTCACCTACTTGTTCTCATTTTAAAAGAGGACATTCTAGAGAGCCTAAAAATGACTGGGCTCTGAGATTGAGGTCCTGACATTTGTGATGTTGAAGTTTCTTTTCCCATGTATGAAGCTCTTAGAGAGGAAGAGTAAATTATACAAAGAAGAGGTTATGAAAGCACTCAGAAGAAATTAAGCTGCAGGCTAGCCAATTACACACAGTGACTTGCAAATGTCCAGTCTTATTTCTCTATGATCAACTCTTTAACTGTGTTTATGCACTTTCCATCCTATTTTACTCTTCCAGAGAATATCAGTTTTGAGATCATTCCATTCACCAAGGTAATTAGGTAGAGCTGAAACTGTGTATTTAATCTATAGGAGGCAGCGAGACCTAGAAAATAAAGCACTCACCAGGAAGTCATCTTCAGAATCTATTCCTGGACCTGCTAATGACTCCTTCCATGACCTTGGAAGAGTCGCTTAACCTCCCTGGGCCAGATAAGCCCACGGAGTTAACTGGTAAAACTAAATAATGACTATTAAACTGATTTATTCTGAGCCCCAAGCAGCAAACAAGAGTTCAGAGGATGAACAGTACAAAAAAGGGACTTAAGGTCTTTAGAAAGATGTATTATTTTTCTCACCAGCATGTTGATAGGACACAGACTATCAATTTAATCACTAGATTACACAATTTTTGTGTGGGTGTGTGTGTGTGACTCTGAATTCTCACATTTTCATTTCTCCTTCAAAGCTGTTAACATTATCTCTGAGAAGTTGAATATGGCAAAAGACCAACACTATCAAGGACTTGACACTTTCAGTAAAATACACGAAATTATAAGTTGAAGAATCCACTTGGGATTGTCTTTATGCCCAGTGGACAATTACACAAAGCAGAGAAAAAAATCTGCCTGCCTATAACATAAACCCACAGAATTATTAGGAAGAAGGGACAGTTAGGTGGCTAGTAGATTGTGAGTCAGGTCTAGAGACTAGAGACAGGTCCCCAGACACTTCCTAGCTGTGTGACCCTAGACAAGTCACTTAACCCATATTGCCTTAGCCTTAATGCTCTTCTGCCTCAGACAGAAGGTGTTCAAAAAAGGGAAAGAAACAATTATTAGGAAAATACTTTAGGGATAGATCATCTAGTCCCTGAAACACAAATTATCACTGCAATTCATCAAGCCTCTGCCAGGAGATCTTTAGTGACAGTGAAATACCAACCTCTCAGGTCTTCCTGCTCTTTTTTTTTTAGAAGCTAATTCATAGGAAATTAATTCATAGGAAACTCCTTCTTATACTGAGTCAAAAATCTATGTCTGTGCCTTTTACCCAGTGGTTCCAGTTAATCTCTTGGGAGCCAAGCAGAATCAACCTAGTTATTCCAAATGATAACTTTAATTAGCAACTGCTACCACCTTCCCAACAAGTTTAATCTTGCCCAGGCTAACCCTCCTTAGTTTTTTCCCATGATCTTTGTCAGTCAGTCAACATGACATTTAAGCACCTCTAATGTGTCAGACACCAAGTCAAATGATAATGGTTCAAAGAAGAACAAAAGCAAGTCCTCAAAGAGTTCACATCCTAATGGGAGAAACAAAATGTACAGAAAGGAATACATACAAGAGATATACAAAGGAGATGGATTGGGATCTCAAAGAAGCAGGCACTAGCATCCGGGGAGAGGGGAGGAACCAAGAAAGACCTCCTTCAAAAGGAGGATTTGAACTGAGTCTTGACAGAAACCAAAGAAAGTTAAGATGCGGAGGAAAGGAGGGAGAACATTTTAGGCATGAGAATCAGCCAACACAAAAGCATGGAGATGAGGGAAAGAGATGGAGCATTGTGTGGGAAGAACAGTAAGTACACCATTTTATTTGGATCATAAATTATGGAGGAGAATAGGATAGAAGAAATCTGAACAGGTAGAGGGACCAAGTAATAAAGGACTTAAAATTGCCAGACAAAGACATTAATATCTAATCCTGGGGGTAGGGATTTTAAGTCCACTCACCATGCAGATTACATTTCATTTTACATACTCAAAGTTTGTCAGTGTTCTTCCTAAAGTGAAACGCTAAAAACTAAATATGGTGTTCCAGATGCAGTTTAAACAATGAAAAGTATAATGCAACTATCACCTTCATTTCTAAACATCATATCCATTAATGTAAAAAGATCCTGTTCACTTTTTGTCCAATACCTCACTAGATTAATTCTTTGAACTTTTACTTCTCTAAAACTCCAAGTGTTTTCCACCCTAACTGGGATCTACATTTACTATCCTATACTTCTCTTCTGTTTTAGATGTTTCTTATTTCTTAGTTGAAGAGTCAAGTTCTACATTTGTTAAATTTCATCTTTGTGGGTTTGGCCTATCCATCAAGACCCTTTTGGATCCTGATTCTGTAGTCCAGCATGCTGTCCCTCTCAAATCTAATAGTTATGTGATCTATGCCTTCATCTAAATCTCTGTTGAAATTTGGTAGAAAAATAACAAAATGATCACTATTCTCCTGATTGACACTGACAAATCATAACACATTGGGGGAATAGTTGTTTTGCCAGTTTCAGATTCACCTATTTTCCACATTCTTCTACCTTTTTAACAAAGAATTAAAAGAAACTTTGTCATGTCTATGACTTTCTATTGATTTACCACTTCAGCGACGTTGTCTAAAAAGAAAATGAGTTGAGTCTGACGTGAATTGTTTCTAATGACCCATTCCAGCTCCTAGTAATCATTTCTTCCCTTTCTAAGTGTTCACAAACCATCTACTTAATAATGTGGTATAGAATTTTTTTAGATGTCAAACTCAGTGACTTATAGTTTGAAAAATAAGCTTTCTTCTCCCTTATGAAAATAAATTTAAAAATCTGTTATTAAACATTTGCTGTGTGCAAAGAACTTTAGATAAAAAGACAAAAATTAAATAAATGTTTCCTGTCCTCAAGAAGTTTGCCTTCTACCTGAGAACTAGGGGCTCATGACACATACACAAGTAAGCATTTAATATATATGGTAAAGGGGGAAAGTATAGATCCTGACAAAATACTCTAAGAAGACTTGAAAAGAGAGAAAATATTTTCACTTGGGAATATCAGAAAGGTAGCATGACAAGTGGCAGCCCAACTGAGACTTACTTTAAGGTAGTGCTTTCAAAAGACAAAGATGCTTAAAGGAATATGTTAATCTTGAGGCATGGGCTCATGTAAACACACCTAGATGGAAAATAGAATGGAGGTGACATTTGGCACAGATTCTTTTCATTGCTCAAGCATTAAGTGGAGAGGTGACTTGCATTTATGTTGGGAGTCAAAAATGCAACAATCCTTGGGAATTTCAGTCTATCTGGGCCACCTTATTCTGAGACTCTTGTTCACGATATCCCATAAGTTCACATAAAGAAGTCTATTCAACACACTTGGGGCTTTCCTTGTTTTCCTCTGACATTGATAAGATAGTACATATAGGAACACATAGGCTGTCTGTTATTTATCCTTCACTCTCACTCTCTCATCATTTGACAAAAAAAATCTTCTTTATCAATGATAAATTTTTATGACAAATTTATGGTGCTGCTTCTTTATATCCTTGATTATAATGTGTTGAAGTCTTCTCTTAACCACCCTGCAACTCTCTATTTCTCTTTGAGTCATCTTTAATTTGAGTTATTCAGAGTTGATAGCAGCATACCATGATTCTTGGTAATGCAACATCACCAATAAAATAGTAATTACAAAGATTAGCTTTAGATTTGTGGAGAAACTTGGGATCAATAAAAACACCTTGCCTTTTCACAAAGGCAGTCCAACCTATTCTCTGCCTGTTCAATTCTGGGCCCATCTGTCATTTCTCATTTGCAATGTTTGTCTCAAACATGAATTTTGTTGATGTTGTTATTGTTGCTGTTCAGTTGCCTGGATCTTCATGACCTTGTGGATTATAGCACACTAGGCTCTTCTGATCTAAGGGATTCATATTCCAATGCCATATCTTTTAGTATTTCAATACTGTCCATGGATATTTCTTGGCAAAGATAATGGATTGGTTTGCCATTTCCTTCTTCAGTGGATTACCTTTTATTTTTTTAAACCCTTATCTTCTGCCTGAGAATCAATGCTATGTATTGGTTCAAAGGCAGAAGTGCAGAAGTAAGGGCTAGGTAATGAAGGTTAAGTGACTTGCCCAGGGTCACCAAGATAGGAAGTGTCTGAGGTCAGATTTTAATCTAGGACCTCTGGGTCTCTAAGTCTGGATCTTAATCCACTGAGCCACCTAGCTCAGAACTCTCCACTATGATCTGTCTGTCTTGGGTAACCCTACACAGCATAGCTCATAGTTTCATTGAGTTATACAAGCCCTCTATCATGACAAGACAGTGATCCAACACATGTACACACATGCAAACATGCATACACACAAAAATGGGTGTACTCTCTAAGTTGTTATTATTGTAATGTATGTACATGCCTCATTGTAATACTGAATTCTCAATGGCTATGCTAACAAAACAACCCTAAATTTAAAAAGGACTTGGAGTTTGGCACAAAGTATCTGATACAAAAAGAAGTGTCTGCTGATCAATTGACTGGCCCAGTTAGCTGAGTCTAGAAAGATTTGTCACCGGGTAGACTATAAGATGAATGAATTCTATAGTTTCCTCAACTCTTGAAGGTTATTTATTACATTGTAGTAGGGCTGCAATCTTTGTCAGTGGAGAGTGTCCAAAATCATCAAATTATAAATCTCTCTATCATTGAGGAATGAGATGATATAGAAACACAAGTAGAAACGCCAAACTTCTCAAAGTTTTCATCTGATTCCCGAAAGTGAAACAAAAGTTCAAAAGGAAATTAATCTCCTGCCAGATCCCATTACATTGAGCCCAAATGGATCAAAGTTAAAATCCTGCCATGTCACTGCAACATGAAAAGGACTTGACCAAAAAAATAAGGAAGCCCATGAGGGAAAAATAAGCAAAGAGGATGATTCAGATGGCAGTTCGCCAATAACTCTAGTCCAACTATCAATAATATGGAATTAGATCTTGATCAATGATACATGTAAAACCCAGTAGAATTGTGCATTGGCTAAAAGGAGTTATGGGGTTTTGGAGAAGTGGGAAAGAACATGAAATATGTAACTATGGGAAAATATTCAAAATTAAAAAAAAACAGATGGCAGTTTTCCTAGATATTCTTAATTCCTCTGTAACCAAGAGTATATATAAAAGATCCATGCACATGTATTTTCTGTCCCCCAAGAATGTGCATATTTTTGTATAATTAGAAATATTGAACCCTTGGATTCCATCTCCCAGAATTCTTTTTCATTACCCAACATACTTTTACCTTCATCCCCAAGTTGCATGCTTACGTCATTTGTATACAGTATGTGTAACCCCTCTTCTCTCTCTCTTCCCGCGTGCATGGCTGGGTGAGCTCTCTTTTTTTACTCTAGTTTTTATTTTCCTTTACTTCAAGTTAGTATTAACAAACTTTATAAATATAATACTTAGATTATTTGGATATTAATTTTAATTCTCATATTTTCTAACTTGGTCCCTAATCCTATTACTTGAGCCTCTTCCACTCAAAAGTTTCAAAGTTCTATTAAAAGTGGGAAATGACCATATACCAAGTATCTCTATAGTTTCCTGCAGGCAGTCGTGAGCACATTTCTTAGGACTGAACCACAATTGACTCTCTTAGGCCAAACCACTACTGGTTTGTTTTTCCTACAACATCTACAGAATGCTATTACAAGTGGATATGTGATGAAATATTCATCAAGAAGGGCTAAACACAGAACTTCCATTATCTGGTAAACATTTCACTGTCCTTTCTGTCTGTTTCTAAATTCAATTCAATAAATATTTATTGAACATGCCTCTAGATATCTAGCCTAACTCTATGCAGACAAAGCCTATGTATTGGTTATTTAAACATGTATCCAACAGTTTAACTTGAGCTGATATAGCCAAATTCATAATGCCAAATATGTTCTTTTTGAAAGGTACCTATAGAATGATAAATCAACTCCTTAACCACATTTAACCAAGTATGGAAAGAGAGT
The DNA here is from genome assembly GCF_016433145.1 of Gracilinanus agilis. NCBI lineage: Eukaryota > Metazoa > Chordata > Mammalia > Didelphimorphia > Didelphidae > Gracilinanus > Gracilinanus agilis. Next base: position 167,962,699 of record NC_058135.1, on the reverse strand, counting down.
ATCTCAGAAAATCACAGAATTTTCATTTCATTCAATCATGTGTGTTTTACCTGAATATCCAACTATTCTATTTAAGGTAGCTCTCTGCATCATGGCATTTCCCCCTGCATTATTGCTACTCCAGACAACCCAGCCCTGGCCAGTGGCTGATGCATTTGATTCTGAGAATCTATATTTCCATATTTGGAAAGGTGGTTCTGATGCATTTAGATTTAGAAGTCTAGCTCTCATCATAGTGAGAACAGCATTGAAAGGCAACCTGGATGTCCGAGTTCTTGTTCTAGCCCAGATCCTGACTAGCTTGGGTGACACTAGCCAGCTCATTTTGCTGCTCTGTCAAGAAGTCGGTTATATATTTATAAAACAGGCAGGATAATTCTTTTTGTAATAACAAATAACTGGAAGCAAAGTGAGTAGCTATTGACTGGGAATAATTTAACAAATTGATATATTAATGTAATGAAATATTTTTGCTCTGTGAGAACTTGAGAAATTCAAAGAAAAGGGGGGAAAGACTTGTATGGACTGATGAAGAATGAAGGAGGCAGAAAAAGGAAAACAATAATCACAACAATTACAATAATAAAAATTAAAAGAAAACTTACGTGAAACTAAATCTATTATAATTATAATTAGCAATCCTTGGCCCTCAAAAAGAGGTGAAGATAAATGACTGTCCCTTCTTTCATGAGGATATAGAGAACTATACATGAAGAAAGCAGGATACAATGTCAAACACGGTTTAAAAACCCTCCCAAAGGCAAGTTCATTGTACAAAATTCTATACTTTTCCTTAGTTTCAAGTAACAAGGCTCTTGTCCTTTGTCTTTGAAGCAAACTCCTGCCTTGTGCCCACTACCTATACCATGGTCATTGTCTTATTCCCTTGCTAAGCTCCTTGACTTTCCACTTCCTCCATCCTAGCACTCTGCCTACTTCTCTTAATCCTCTCACAATCTTGAGTCTAGTCGCTGTGATAGAGTACTTGTTATCAGACCTTCTTGATGCTAACCAGATGCCAATATCTATTTTTTTATTTCCTTTGTGCTATGTCTCTGCCTGTTGAGGCACCTCTGAGTTATTCAAGATTCTTGATGCCACCTGTTTCTCTCTGCCTACTTGCTTGAACTTCCTTTTCTTATTTGCCCCCTAGACATCCTGCTGTCCTCATTATTCAGTTCAGGCCAATAATTATTCAGGCTTGTGAGTGTAACTCTATAGGACACTCATGGATAGTATGAAATGCAGCAGCAACAACAACAAGAAGACTTTACTTATAACAACAAATTAAATATACATTGTTCTCTTCTGTCTGCATTGGCAAGAGTGGTGATGCTGAGTCAGAAAGAGCGATAGAAACTCTGCTAAACCTCAGGAATACTAGATCCTCATAGTCTACGGGTTTATGTACCTTCATCCTCTGAGCCAACCAAACTCAAAGAAAAGTCTCCTTACTTCTTTGAAACAAACTACCCAAGTCTATACTTAATAAATGATATTTTTTACCATACCATGGCTCTATCTATCTCCAAAGGATATCCACTAGTTTCTTATCACAATATTGATATTTAATATTATTTTCTGTCATAACATCTCCATGTTAGCCATATTCAAACTCCCTTAACAATCCATGTCCACCTTCTTGCCCAGACCTTCTCCTTGATGGGAAAAGTTGATACAATGGAAAGACTAGAGTCAGAGACTCTAGCTTTGAATCCCAAATCTCCTACTTTCTCTGTAGCCTTGAGAAGGTAACCTATTCTTTATAAATGGGGAAGTTAGTCCACATGATCTTTATGGCCCCTTCGAATCTAAAAGAAGGCAGTTTATTACAATGGACAGCTCTGAACTTGGAGGAAGACAGGTCTGCATTCGAGTCTTGGTTTTGATGCTTATAATAACTATGTGACCTCTGGGCATCAGCCTCTCTTCTTGAGAATTAGAGGGTTTAACTCTATAGCCTCTATGGTCCTTTCCAGTTCAAAATCAATTATCCTAAATTGAACTTCTACTTAAGCCCCCTTATTGACCATTGTTCTCCTCTGCCTTACAGCTTGAACTTCCCATCTTCATATATAACATTGCAATGATTGCCATGTACATACATTTTATGTTGTTCAGTTGTCTGGTCCTGCTTGACTCTTCATGAGCCCATGGATGATAGCACAACAGACCCTTCCAACCCAAGAATTCATCCATCATTCTATATCATCCACTTCAGGCAGATATCCATAGCCCTGGAGCTCAGTGATGGAGAAACACTGATGTCATGTACGAAGTGAAGATGTCCCAACTGAACTATGGTCATACTTTTTTATTTAAATAATTAATTTAGAATATTTTACATAGTTACATGATTCATGTTCTTTCCCCACTCCTCCCACCCCCTCTCATAGCCAGTGTGCAATTCCACTGAATTTTACATGTATCATTGTATGATCATACATTTAAACAGTGAATGTTAAGTGTGCAGATGTCATTACAATGATTGGAAGCTCTGGAAACTGATAACTTTGACCTTAACCGTGATCTGTATATACACTGAAAACATTTTAAATGCTCCCTCCAAATCAGGAGACGACTTTTAGCCTGTCTGCTAGCAAGCAAACCTTTCTCACCTTATTTCTCATAAATTATAACTAACAGATAGCCCTAGTTTCTCTATTTGCTAAAAAGGCTAATAAACAGCAGCAGGGGACCAGGAACTAGGGCTGAGGTGAATTGATTCCATTAGCAGCTACTCAGGTAGCAGGTCAGAGTAACTGCTCAGCAGGGTGACTATAACTACTGAGAACAGCAATGAAATGGTTGAAGGTCCCCAAACTTGAATTCCTCTGATAATTCCCATCCATTGGATTTTGTGTTATCTATTTTGGTGGTGAATGTCAACATCGTGCCTCCTCCCTTTGGATCTGTAGAGAGCATCTATTTTAGCTCTTTCATTTTATGGATGAGGAAATTGCTTCTCAGAGAGGATAAGTGACTTTCCCAAAGTCATCTAAATAGTAACAAACACAGTCAGGACTGAAAACTAGGTCTCCTGATTCTCAGAAGTCCAGGACTCATTTCCACCATACCACCCTGGGTTAACTCAAACCACCAGATTCTCAGCCTAATAAAAGTAACCTAAGGTCTATGTATAGAATAGAATTCCCTTCAACTGTTTCTAAAAATCTCAAAACCATCCTCATGAACTGAGATTTAGTCACTGAAATCAAGAGTCACTTTGAGGCAATATTTATGTCTCTTTATCCATAGGATCATAGATTTAGTGCTCAAAGGGACTTTGAAGGTCTAATCCAAACCCTTCATTTTGCAAATAAGAAAACTAAGGTCCAGAGAAATGAATTGATTTGTACAAGTTCACACAGGTTACTTAGTGTGTGGAAAAACCCAAGATATTGATTTTTCTTTAGTATACTTTCAGTAGCTTATTGAGCACATATAATAAATTTGTCCCTGACTGACATCTAGATTATAATGACAGTCTAGCACATTGGAAAGAATGTTAATGAGTCAGAGGACCTGGGTTTGAATCTTGCTTCTGCCATGTACTCTAGGTGATTTTGATCAGGTAACAGCTTCCCTGGGATCAGTTTTCTTGTCTGTAAAATGAGAGGACTGATTTTAAATGACCTCCAAGATCCTTTCCAGCTCTAGATCTATGCACTTAATTATGTTTTTATTTTTAATAAACAGAATTGAAAAGACACACATATATAATACAGATTATATATTATATTTTATAAAGTTTCATGAGTTTTATACATTAAACCATGTATTCACAATATTCAGTGAACTCTTTGAAGCTATTTTTAGCCCCAGGAAAATAGATTTTTATTTTATATTCACAGGCTTAGTAAATTATAAGACTATACTCAATAGAATTCATTTTGAAGAATAACTTGTTTACTCTGTGATTGGTTCTGCACCCTAGGTAGGAAACTTTCATAGTGCTTATTTAATTCTAATAAGAAGCTTATGGATCATAGAAAGGTCTTAGAATATGAATGACTATCAGCTCTCAAAAACTGACTATGTCACATTCTTTATTCATATTGGATGATGCCGGTCAGGTTATATTATTTACAACCAAATTTAAACTCTTCCAAATAGCTAGAATTACATTCTACAAAATCATGTACCTCAAATGAATGGTCAGTGACTGCGTGTCACTCAGATGGATGGGAATAGGATATACTGCAGAAAATAAATACAAAAAGTGCTTCATGATTAATTATTACCTCTTCAGTACAGAGCTGCATAAATTCTGAGAAATGTTGAGAAACTCTTTCTTCTTGATCCCAAGACAGGCTTTTCATGCAGAAAATCAAACAGTGTTTCATCTTTTGAAATTTTCATATTTTGTTTTCATCAGTATATCTTTGTCATCATCACAGATGATTTCTTTCATCTTTAAATGTGACATTTCCCAAGAGTAGGTGAATAGGGACTGCCATACCAGTGAATGAAACATATATTCTAGTCTTCTAAGCTTCATTAAAAAGATCAACTATGACAATTTAGGGTACCACAATTTTGTGGTTCATATAATCATATGGGCATAAAATTGTACTCTTTGTGAAACTGCAAATACCTGGTAGAGAAGTTGTAATTATTTTAGTACTATCTTAAATCTAATGCAACCCCAATCTTTTCCAGAGTTCCAGTTCCAAATTTCTAATTGGAGTGACATCTCCATGTGAATGACCTACCTCACCATCATTCTGTCCATAACTGAGCTTGTTATTTTCTGTCAAATCTTGATTTCCTTACTAACAACTATTTCTCTTGGAAGATCTATCCAGTGCTCTCTCAGTCCTTGAGGCTAAAAAACTTTGGAGTTATCTGTGACTCTTCCCTATCCCTCACATCTAGTCAATTTCCAAGCTCAGAAATACAACTCAGCCAGATTTCTCAAATCCATACCCTTTCCTTAAAATCATCCCCCTTCTTGGGGGCTGCTGGGTGACTCAGTGGATTAAGAGCCAGGCCTAGAGACAGGAGGTCCTGGATTCAAATTTGGCCTCAGATACTTCCCAACTGTGTGACCCTGGGCAATTCACTTAACCCTATTGCCTCACCCTTACCACTCTACCTTAGAACCAGTACAAAATATTGATTCTAAGATGGAAGGTGAGGGTTTTAAAAAATCCATCCCCCTCTTAAATACTTGTAGTTATCAGTATTACCTCCTACCAGAACTCTTGCTAATAGCCTCCTAACAAAGGTCCTAATTATAGTATTACCCAACCTTGTGCCTCTTTATGTGATATAATTTATCCCATTTTACTTCTCTCTTCCCATTTCTCTTAATACACTCCTCTTTTTCACCCCTAGTTTTTTTAACATATCACCCTAAACAGCTTACTACCCCACCCTCTGTCTATGTATGCTTCTTCTATCTACTCTCATGATAACAATTTTTAAGAGTTATAGATATCATCTTTCCATATATGAATATAATCATTTGACCTTATTGAAGCCCTTACATTTTTTCTCTTTCTTTTTTATCTTTTTATGCTTCTCTTGAATTTTTCTGGACATCAAATTTACTGTTTCCTCACAGAAAGGAACAATCTTCAAAAAACTATTAGAGGACTTTTACACTGAATCATCCCTGATAAATCTGTGTATGGTCTCTATATTTTCTGTTTCAATATCACCACTTCTCTCCGGTTTACCTTAGCCTCCTTGCTCTTATAAATAATGGTCATCGGCTCTGCTGACTTGCACTTCATATCCATGACCTGGGTATTTTAGATTAACTCTCTCCTTTGGGGATATATCTATTAAATTATTTGATCCTTTTGGTCACTGACAATTTCCCAATGCTGATTTGCCAGTTTAAAGATATCAGAAGAGAAATAATGTCTTCCAAATAACACAGACTTATAATATAATCAAAGGTTTATGATATTAACTGTATGACAAACAAAAGCTCAACTTTCCAAAAACACAGATTAGAACTGAAGAGACCTTAGATTAGAGAATATCCAGGCTAATTCCTTCATTTAAAGAAGATGAAATTGGAACTCAGAGTAGGAGGTTTGTTGAAGGCTACATAGCCAGTTAAGTACAGTCACTACTCAACCTTCTGATGTCATATTTAAGCTGCCTCTCTACTACACAATGCTTTTCTTCTAATGTTGAAAATTTCACATATCTTTTAAGGTAAGAACTGATTATTTTAGTTGCTTGGTCACTAATATAGAGAGTATGGGGCTTCCAAGGAGAAATGAAATGGGGTCTTGCCATCCAGTTTTGTCTTTTGCAATGCAATTACTAGGATCCTGATGGTCCAATACCCAACCCATAAAAAAAAAAACCAAACTCCTGTCTTAGTATTCTTGTGATATCTACCATCCTGAACATATCCCACAATAGAGATCATTACTATTTGTCTGTGACAATCATTGCCTCAATCTGTACCCACAAGCAAAATCCCCATATTTTAATAAAACCCAAATAAATATTTTCTGAGCTCCCCACACCAATAAGACTGTGTCCATATGGAAGGTAGAGAACATACTTTCAATTTCCTTTTTAATTTCCCCGTAGTGCCTAGAAAAGTTCAGTATTGCAAAAGTCTCTCAACAAGCACTATAGACATGGTAGCTGATTTCATTCGTCATGTGTTGTTGGGAATCATACTTGAATACTTAATGGAAAAGGGAAAGAAACATTTTCAAAATCAATTAAAAAAACATTCTGGAGCACAGAAGAAAACTCTAGGCCTAAGTACCCTACCCTATCTGTAGAAAATTAAATTATATTCAATAAGGATTTATTAATGACTAACACTTATAGCTCTTCATGGTTTACATATATTATTCCTTCATGATTCTTCTTATGATCTTCAACAACCCTGTTTGGTAAAAAGATTATTATGAGAGATGAGGAGACTATATTAATTAGAAATTTTGTACCTTTAGACTCTACCTCCAAGAATTCTTTCCTCATCCCAAAATTCCTTTCCCCTTTTCGTTTACATGCATCTTTATGTTATTGTTTATAAAGTTCTGTAACTCCTCCCTCTCCCTCTTCTGGAGTGTGCAGTCAGGGAAGTAGATTTTTCTTTACTGAGGTTTGCTTTTTTTTTCTTTTTGCTTCAAGTTATTATAAATAAACTTTATAAAATTATAATACTTAGAGTATTTGGACATTAATTATTAATCTCACAAGACTGAAGCTTAAAAGTTAAATACTGTGCCTAAAGTCACATAGCTCGCTTCTGGGACAGGATTCAAATTCAGGTCTTTCTGACTAATTTTGTATTCTATCCATTATGGAAACAACAAGCAGAATATAAAAGTATACAGACGCTGTACTTAGGAACTGACAATTAAATTAGGTGGAGTGAGGGACACATTTCAAAATACCTATGGCTAAAAGAAGAGGGGGAAAATACAGCAAAAATTAAAATCCCATGCAAGTAGACCTATGAAATATGTAAGTGATGAATATATGGGTTATTGTTCAGTCATTTCAATAGTACTCAACTCTTTGTAATGCCATTTTGAGTTTTCTTGGCAAAGATCCTAGAGTGGTTTGCCATTTCATTCTCCAGCCCATTTTACAGATGAAGAAACTGAAGTAAACAGGGTTAAGTGACTTGTTCAGGGTCCCACAGCTAGTAAGTATCTGAGGCCAAATTTGAATTCAGGAAGTTAAGTATAGTATTCCTGACTATAAACCTGGCACTCTATCCACTGTGCCACCTAGCTGGATGTATATATGTATGTATGTATGTATGAATAAATGCACACATATGTAGATAGATAGATGGATGGAAAGATCAATGGAGACTCAGACAGAGAGATAAATAGACAGACAGATATGGACAGACACAAATTTTTACTTAGGTATTAAGGGTTCATGGAACGGTACATAGAGCAGAGAGTTTCAAGAGGTAAAAGTGGTCAGATTAAGTTCATTTTAAGCATAGAGGAAGACATGAGAAAATGTTCAGAAATAAAAGCAGATTGACATCAGTAGTCAAGTTTATCTGTAATGGAGTATATGAATAAATACTGTAAAATTAAGTTGAAAAGGCAGATCAAGTCACCACATGAGATAGAGGTCAAATAAAAATGACTTTGTCTTCTCTAGTTACTTGAACTGGTTGACAAGAAACCCAGAATTAGAGAAAAGATGGTGACAAAAAGAACAGTAGGAGGCTCCACTGAGGCAAGTTCTATGGGAAGAAATGAGAAGCATCCCTTCAGAGCATCTGGGGGTACTATGCATTGTATCACCAAAATAAGTATAGACAAGAATTGAAGTTCTTAAATATGCATGAGTACGTTTGGCTCCTCTATTTTATGGAAAGGTTCCCACTAACCCAATCTATCTTCCAAAGAAGATAGACTTCTCTAAGATATAGTGAAGAGAAATGAGATGTCAACTCCTCCTTATACCCAGAGATTCCTTAAATCATTTTCTTCACACACACACCCCTCCAGTTGTAACCAGTTTATCCTCTTTTAAGGATTTAGAGAAATTATAACAGGGCCAGTTATTTCCCCAACCCAAGCCAAATCCATTCAGAAGCGGAGATACCTTCTACCTCCCTATCCTGGTCTTTCTTTTCACATACCTCCTTACTCCTCATGAAAAAGGCGTTAATAGTTTCTCCTTTCCCAAAGACAGTATTGAACTCCCTCAACAGGACAAGAACCCACCTAGTGTTCCTCATCCATTCCCTTTCAAGTACTAGATGCTCTGCTGAATTGCTAGGCATTCAAATGTGTAAAGCCCTGTCTAAAAGGAATTTAGTTTTTCTTTATTCTATAAAAATAATTGAAAAAAAAAGAAATCTACAATCTTAGTTGACACTGACACAATTCTAGGTTAATAATTAGAAGGTTAAACAATCTGAATACCTTATTTATACAGATGTTAGATAAACCACCTCTGCTTTGGAAACTATAAAAATAATCCTATTATATTTACATGGTTAGATGTGATTTTTGAAATTCTGATTCATTCAACTAATTGCCATAAAGTCTTTTATCACTTCACTGCTGAAGAGCTAAGACTAATTAAAATTATAAGAAAATGTGTGTCTTTTTTAAATTCAAATACAATTTTTCATCTGGCTCAGTCCTAGTGGGCACAACTTTCTGAAAAAATTAGAAGCACAATCACTGGTTAAATATTTTCACACATGTTTCCTGTGGCTCATTTTTTAATGCAAAGAACTGTGTGTGTGTGTGTGTGTGTGTGTGTGTGTGTGTGTGTGTGTGTGTGTACACATAAAATGCATATGGGTCAGAGGATGCAGATTGTGTAGCAGTTTCTAGGAGCTTCTGTAGAACAGAGGAATATGAATGTGACATTTCTATGCCCAGCCTCTGGCAATAAAATATTTGCTTTAAGAAAGGAGATTATACGCAAGTATAGCATTATATTAGACCATCATAGAAAATGATTTAAGGAATCTCTAGGATTCTAAGCAGGAGTAATGGTAATTCTTGGCTAGGTATAAGGACAAGAAAACTATACTTTTTTACTAAAGGAAAGCTCTTTAAGGGTTTACAAAGGATAAGGAGAATATTTTCCTCTTCTATTCACATTGCAAAGATGGGGATGAATATGTGCAAAGTCTTTATTACAAAAAAGCACAATATACAAATGCAGCTCTTCTTGAAGTTCATGCAGAATCATAGCTGCTTTGGTTGAGGACATCACAATTTAGAGGCAAGTTAGGCAGGGGTGGACATACTGACAGAACTTACAGCACATCAGCAATACAAAAACAAAACAAATCAAAACAAACAAACACAGAATTTAGAATCTAATTAGCATGAATTTCCCATAAAGTAAGAAGTAGCCTTCTCCTCATCCCCCATGGCCATGTAGCAGGTGAACTCTTCCCCACCCCAGTCCTGCCTCCTACTCTTTCCTATGATGACCTTCTCAGCAGCATCCTTGCTTTCTTCCTGGGTCTCCAGCAGAACTTTCTTTATATCTTCCTCCAATTAAGTGTATATTGCTCTGGAGATAAAACTTATAGTTATAGCAATAGGCTCTTACAAAACTAAGTTAAGGGCAAAATCTGTTCATTCATTCAACAAATAATTCTGATCAACTTATAGATATGCCAAAACATGCTATGAAACAGATAATCTATAACTATCCTTGTAAGATAGTATATTTACATTGACCTATAACTGTATCACTTAATGAAATGGGTGGACCATGTTAAGAGAGATGCTATTACCAGAATATAACTTTGTAGCCCAGTGTCTTTATCTTATACCTGAATTGTTAAATAAATATTTCTTATAGTCTTCTTCTCTGTGACAGCTTTTTAAATACTCAGAGATAGTTCTCATTTCCCCCATAGTATAATGTGAGTGCTTATGGATGAATAGGTGTATGTATATATATATATACATATATATATACACACCTTTAGATCTATAAAGATATTTGCTAAAAAGATTGAGTGGTTATAGATATGAACAAAATGCTCTCTGTTCTTAAGAACCTTACAGTTCAGCATCCCAGAGAGGCCAGATGCTTTATAATGTCACCTAGGTAATCAGTGCCAGAATTAAGCATCTCATCTCATGGAAGAGAAACCCAAAGGTCCAAATGATCATGTGATTCATCCAATCTAAAATAACTGGGTAATGACAACATTCACTATCAATCAATCAACAAACATTTATTAAGCACCAACAATGTGTTGGACACTCTACTAAGTCCTAGGGAATTAAAGGAGGCAAAAGATAGTCCCTGCCCTCAGCAAGTTCACAATCCAAAGTGGAGGAGAGCATGCAAAGAAACATACCAAGCCAGCTACATACAGGATAAGCAGAAAATTGTTTAACAGAATAAAGGCGCTAAATTAAAGAGGGTTGGGGAAGGCTTCCTAGAGAAGGTGGGACATGTTGGGGTCGGGCTGCTTGTATGCTTCTCATTAATACAAAGTAGTCAGTCAGAGTGATCCCACTTAATCTTAAACATGAAACATTTATTTAACAAGAGAGAAAAAGCAAAAATAAGTGTAATGTCCCCTCAACAGAAGGCAAAAAATAATAAACCCAAACATCCAAATGATTATGTGATTTGTCCAATCTAAAATAGCTGGTCAATGACAACCTTCACTAGCAATCAATCAGCAAACATTTAATCAATAGAAGTCAAAAGACAAAATAATCAAAACAATCCATCTGTGAACATGTGTTACTCTTCCACAAATACCCACAGTGCCCATGGAGAGGGAGCAGAAAGGGGGATGTGGAGCAGGCACACACAGAATCACAACACTAACGTACCTTTTTTAGTAAATGCATGTGGCCAAGATAATTCTTAACTTTCAATTGTAGCCCTGGATACTGTTGGCCCCTTTAGTCAGTACCAAAAGACACCCTCTGTGAAACGCCTTCTTTAATGACTGCACTAGACTTCACAGCTTTCCTGCTGAACCTAGTGATTTCTTTGTTATTCTTAAGCTAGGAGGAAGGGATGGACTGAAGAAGGGAACACACGTTTCTTAGGTGTATTACTATTTCTTAGTATATACTAGGCACTCTTGCTAAGAGCATGACAAATTTGATCCCCACAACAAACCTGCAAGGTAGGTGCCATTATTGTTTCCATTTTATGCTTGAGAAAATTGATGTCGACCAGTATTAAGTGACTTGCCCAGGATGAAATAGCTAATAAGTATTCAAGGCTGGATTTGAATTCAGGTTTGACGCCACTGTCTATCCACTGTGCCATCTAGTTGTTGAAGAAATGCCCACTTGTTAGCACACAGCCACCATTAGTAGGATGCTAGGCAAGAGTTATGCTCTTTTGGGAAAAATTGTTCTTTACTATCTTCTGGCTTCTAATGTTTTAGCTTCTATAAACAGCTTTGTTTATCACCTTCTAGACATCTTCTGTGTCTTCTTCTGACTCTTGCATTCAGCTTCTTTAGGAACTCATTTTGGCTGAATTTCCTTCTTCAAATTAGAGCCTTCTTTTACTTATTGACTTATCTCTGCCTATGATTTAAAAATTTCAGAAATATAACTTTCATGTAAAGGAAAAAAGCCTTTAAATTCTCATTTGTATCTACTTTGGGAGCGGCTAGGTGGCACAACACTAGATCTGGAGTCAGGAAAAAGAATTCAAATCCAGCTTGAGTTACTTAATAGCTCTGTGAACCAGGGCAAGTCATTTTGACTGCTGACTGCCTCCATTTCCCCATATGTAAAATGAGAATAATAATAGCATTCATCTCCCAGGTTTTTTATGAGGCTTGAATGAAATAATCATTGTAATGTACTTTAGCAGGGCCCAGAACATAGTAAACACTATGCAAATGCTAGCTATTATCATTATCATCATCATTATTCCATTATCTACCAAGTCATTTAAGATAGCTTTTCCTAGCTATAAACAACTTCCAAAATTTTGAAATTATAATATACATTATCTGTTGGAACACAATGCAACATAGCCATCTTTGCCTTCAATCAGGGATTTTACCTCTGAGAGGTATTATTGTCTCTCTGGACCTCTCAGAAAGGATAGTCTCTCTCCTTAAAGCACTTTAATCCCTTTGGCTATTTCTTAGAATGGTTTTTTTCAGGGCTTCTTATACAAATCTCCCTTTTTTCAGATCTTTTCAGCAAAAATTCATATACCAAAGGCACTATACCTTACATATGTATCTAGTTATGCACACTTTATCTCCCTCCTTTAGATTATTAGCTTTGGGAGATAGTTTCTCATCATATATATCATATATAGAGCATTTCTGACATTTTACAGTCTTATAATTGAAAGGTAAAAATATTTGATGGCCAGGACAAAGCTTTGTATTTGTCATCACTGTCTTGCTCATGAAAAATAAACTCATGTCATCTATTGGTCTCTAATGGATTGATTCACTTGGACTACTTACTAGTTGCTGTGAAATATAACTGGAAATATAGCAGAAGAAGAGAGTTAAACACTAAACTTCCTCTTCACTGGTTTTAATAGATTTCCTTGGGATGATGAATTACTTTGAACTGAAAACATGAGGCTGTTTATAAGAACTTAATAAAGCTTAAAGTTATAAAGGATAATGCAGTATTCTAATATTCTGAAAAATAGCAGCTGGTCCATCATTAAAGGCTTGTTATAGTCCACAAAATTCAAAACAAACACTTTATTTTCTTGCTTCGGTCTTATTTTTTCTAATTTTTTTCAGAAAGGGACAAATTCACTTCTCTTCTTCTACATTTTTCATCATAATCTGTGCTTTACAAGACTTTGAAAATAGTAAAATACTATTTTAATACAAAATGACTCTCGATTCAGAAGATCTGTAATGTAAAAGATTAAAAAGTTTCCACACTTTTTTCTTTGTCTAATTGTAGCTTCCTGTGTTTTCCTTATATATCTTCAGGAGCCACTCTTTCTTTGTTCTTCTATGCTGAATGACGCAAAATTAAGACTAATTCTCTTGAAGTACTAGATAGTTTGCCTGAGGGTCCAAGTGATTTATTAATTAAATGAATACTTTTGAATCTTATGTTCAGGTCACTATTCTAGGCACTATAAGGGATACAAAGGTATAAGAATAAGCCCCTGATCTCAGAGAACTTTGAATCCTAGATACAGAGCAAGCAGGGACCTCATGAGCTATTTTGCTCAAATTCTTCACTCTTCAAATGAGGAATCTAAGGTCAAGGATCTTAAATGACTCAGAAAAATCACAGGTAGCATTTGTCAGAGGTTAGATTTGAATTCAGGTCCTCTGACCAATAAAGAACAGCTCTATCAAATAATTGAAGGGACTCCAGGACAGGGTGGTCATTTGTGTTCTCCATACTCCATTGTTTGCAAGGTCCTCTGCTGCATCTGTCTTGATGGATTGGGTGTAGATCCACACTGACACACATCTAACTTCAAAACCAGTATTCTTTCCACTATCACGCTGACTCCCAAATGTTTACTGGCTCATTTATAAATAAGATAATACATGTGAAAAAATAGCGACAGTATCAAGAAAGTAGAAGAATACAGTAGTGAAATTAAATATTTTAAGAGTTTAGAGGAAGGAAATTGGGAAATCATGCAAAGGTATTATTTGAGCTTTGTCCAATGGATAGAAAGTTAACAGATAAATAGGTATATAAAAGCAAGGTACAGAAGAAGAAATCTTCTTCTTTAAGAACGTAAATTAAATCATTTACCCAAGAATTCTATCTATGATATCCCTAATATTATATAAGATCAAAGTTCTTCCTTGACCATTTCCAGTGACAGAGATATTTACTTAGAAAGCAACCATAGTTTTTAAGAAATGCTCTAAATTTGAAAATGTCTTATATTGAGCCAAAACTCTACCTCCCTTTTACTGTCACCTGGGCCCTAATTAAAAGTTTGTTAAGAAGTTTCCTATGGAAAAGATGCTGTTGAGGATTCAGACAAAACTATTAAAAAGCTCCTTTCCTCAAGAAGCTTACTCAATCCTGAAGGGACACAACATGGACACAAATTAATACATACAAGATAATTTGAGGCAGAAAGTGCTCTAAAAAAATTAAAAATCAGTAAAGGTTTGTCAGAGGGTACCTTGTGATACATGAAGGAAGCTGGTGTTTCCAAGAACCAGGAGCAAGGAGGGAGACCATTATAGGCATGGCAATGACAAGTACTTTGTCAAGTTTGGGGAACAGATGACAGGCCAATATTACTGAAACAAAGAGCTAATTAATGGAAGTAAAAGGAAATATCTAAAGAGCTTTAGATGCCAAACTAAGGAATTTTTATTTTATCCTAGAAGCAATGGATAGTCACTGAAGAATGTTGAATATGAGAACAAAATGGCTAGATGTAGTAGGAATATTAATTTATAGATTGGAAAGAGAAAAAACTGAAACCAGGTTGGCAAAATTCTTTTTCTCCATACAGAATAATTTTCATTTCTCTCCCAATTGACAACTCTTCAAATATTATAAGACCATGATTCTGAACATCCAAAATACAAAACCATGGAGCACCAAAAATTCTTCCACATCTTTTCATCTCTCTTTCTCACATTGATATTGACCATTTTATCAATACTTTTTAGAGATGGTCGACCAGACAGGAATGTGCCTATTATCCATTCAGTGCACATTTCTTCACTTTGTCCACAAGAAAATCATGAGAGGCATAACCGAATGCCTTTCAGAAATTTTAATCAACTTCATGATTTCCCAATCTATAATCCAGTAACACTATAAAAAAAAAAGGAGATGAAGTTATTTTACCATGACTCGCTGATGAATCCATGTGGCTCCAAGGATTCAAGCCAAGGCTCACTTACTTGACTTCTTATAAACTATTGATTTCACACTATATTTTAGAATGAAATCTTGGATTTCACTTGTTTCTTAGTCTTGAACATTAGAACGATTTTTCTTTCTCATCAGTGTAAAGGCTCCTTCTTTTCTCATTCCCCATGTTTCCATAAAATAATTCTGCAGTTTAGCTTAAAAGTTTTTTCAGTACCTTGTGGAATGGAAGTCATCTTGGCTGGAAGACAAATTAGCTCAAACCACCTATTACTAATGACTATGAATAGTCACAACTCACATTTTTTTAGCACTTTACAATTTATAGAGTACTTCTCTTATAACTCTGTGAGGCAATTAGTAAAAAATAGCCTCATTCATAAAAGAAAACTGAGCTTCAGAGAAGCTAGTTGATTCATCCTACTTGTTATTAGCTCATACTCAGAGCTAGTATTTGTCTGGCAGGGATTTAAACCTCATCTATGATGGGCTTCAATTCCATGTTAACCGTGTTTTTGTTCCTTTTTCCAAAGAAAAGATCATTTTTTCAGAGAGAAAAAATTGAAATAAAAAATGAAAATTTGTCTCTGTTTTCAAAATATTATACTGGTTGCTCCAAACAGTGGACCTCTTTTTCTTCATTCATCTTCATGCTCGGAATGTTGATGCTTAGGTAACTTAGAGGATGAATGGCTTTTTGTTCTTAACAAAACTCTTTAAAGTTGTTTTTGTTGGCCCTAGTATTTCTCATTCTGGTTTATTTTTTAGTGATTTGACTTGCTCTGGGTTCAAATCTGTCAAATCTGGGTTTTAACTAGCTAGATGATGCAATACATAGAATACTGGACTTTGATTCAGGAAGACTCAAGTTCAAATCCTAACTCAGACAATTACTCTTCTTTCAGGTCTCAGTTTTTTCATCTGGAAAATGGGAATAATAGTAGCCTTTACCTAACAGGTTTGATGTGAGAATCAAATGAAATAATATATGTAAAGAGTTTTACAAACCATAACTTGTTGTATATGCTCATAATGTTTATTCCATTTTAATTTTTATATTCGTGACCCATTTAAAATCTTAGCTCATCATAATGTTCCACTTGCAGCCACATTTTGTTAAATTTGTAAAGAATCTGGGAGAGGCCAGACAATTGTTAAAATATCCCAGTGCTATAAGTGGAGTAGGCAACATTGGATGTTTGTAAGTGATTAATTAGTAAGATCATGTGTAACTAGGACTGTCTGGCAGTGCATTGTTGGAGTGGGGAGAAGGGTTCTAAATAGAAACAATTTATTGGCACATTTCAAGCCTTCAGGTGCTTTGGGAGGCAAACCTCTATTTAGAGACTATGAGAGCAATGGAAAAATAAAGCAGGACACAAAAACAGACAGACCCAGTCTATATCCAACATTTAAAGCATCTAATTGAACTCATTCATTTTCAGATAAAAGAGCCAAGCCACTGAGAAATTGTTATTACAAATAACTAGTAAGTAGGAAAACTAAAATATGAATCTCTCTCTTCTGGCTGCAAATTCACTGCTTCATCCATAGAATGTACACTGTCTCTAGATTAATTTTTATTCCTAACAAACGCCAATTCTGGTATACCTAGACTACATGAGAGAAACTGAGCTTATCTTTTAAAGATTTAGATCTGATCAATTACAAGTAAATCAAATGACCAAAAAAATCAAAACCAGAATGTCACAAGTGAAATGTAAGCTCCCTGTGGTCACGAGTGGCTACATTTTGTCTCTTTTTTTTACTTTATATTTTTTTCCAGATTACATGTCAATATAATTAATTTTTAATGCTTGTTTTCTGACATTTTATAATCCATGTTCTCTCTTCCCTTCCGCCTCACAATCCTCCCCTAGAAGGCAGGCAATATGATATAGGTTGTACATATGTTATCATACAACACCTATTTCCACGTTCATCATGTTGTGAAACAAGGCACATATTGCTTATGCTAGAAAAAAAATTCCCGGAAAAAATAAAGAGAAAAATGATGTGCTTCAGGCTGCACTGAATGTTCCTTCTATATACATTTTGTCTTTATATGCCCAGCTCCTAGTACAGCAATTTGCACATAGTAGGCATTTAATAAATGTGTGATTACTACTGAACTCTTAGGAAGAGTTAGATTCTCAAAATTTCAGCCAAAATGCCTGCCACAGGAAAGGTTATTCATCAAGGTTTTCAGGGTTAATTAGATCTGGAAAGGGAAGCTCAAGTTCCCAAAGAGAAAGTCTTCAGAGCAAGGAGAGATGGAAAGCAGTAACTGGATTTTCTAGATGTCTTTTTCTTGATGATCCAATTTTCCACCTTTGCATTTCTATTTAAAGAAGTTAAAGTTTACCTTCTAAGTTCCACCCCACAAATGGATAGCGATTGTCTGGAAGCCTGACACAATCGCCATTTGGCTCTCTCAGTGAAGTTCTCTTCGAGGTTGCCAAATGCTTAAGTTCCTACCTTCTCTGGGCTAGAGTGTGTTCATTTGTATTCATCCAGTACTGGCAATGCCTGACAAGCCAGCCTAATTGGCCTGTTCACACTTCGTACTGCTGTGGGATTCAATATTTTGGCAAAGTCTTCTTGGAATAAATTCCTACTTCAAGGATCTTTCTCCTTTTATGTCACTAATAAAATTAGTCACTACACATGGCCGGTTAGCAACAGCCGTTCAGCCTCCTTGGATTCACATGCATTTATTCTCAGTGGATACATCAAGAGGTAATTATTCAGTTGTTAGCCTCCTGAGGAAAGAGTTTGTATCATCTGACCCTACAGCTCTGTCTAGATATCATGTTTGTGATGATTTGTTACTTGTGGCTATTATTCCTTATTTTGCTTGAGGATCATTTTCATGTTCTAAATTATTCTGAACTTGTTTGGGGAGTTCTATAAAAAGACAATAAAAATAAGAAAGACAACCTAAAAAAGTCAAATGAATTGGCAAGGCACAAAGAATTGTCCTGTCTATTTTGGGTTTGTTTTTTTTGTTTTGTTTTGTTTTGGTCTTTGTGGCTATCTATTGAGTTCTCAAGGAGATTTTAAACCTGGAATTCAAGGGCTGCATTAACAGGTGTTTTTTTGGCCTGTACCATATGCATGCATGTTTAATAAATGTCCGACTTTTTAAAGAGGGAAATGTCTCATTTTCATACAGCTAAAATCAAACAAAAAGAAGTATGTTTGGATGTTTATAAGGAAGCTAGTAATAGAAAAGAGTAGAGGTACTTTAGTTTAAATGAGGTTTCCTTGAACCCAAGCTATTATTTCACTAATATAGAATAATTTTGGTGTGAAATCTCCCTCTCTCTCAATGCCTATCCACAGTTATTGAGTTACCTAAGTAAAGCATTTGATCTTTTAGTACCTGGGGTAATTCTGGAGAGTTACTATTAAGGTCATGAGGCTAGTGTCTATCAGAGGCAGGATTCAAACCCAGAACTTCCTGATTATATTACTACCCCTTTGTCAGCTGTACCCTGTTGCCTTTAACATTTTAGAATAATTCACTAAGTTCTTTACTTTTAGTTGTCTATGACACTAGTTTGTGACCCAAAGAGTCATGACAGAACAATCAATCATTTCCCCGATGGAAGAAGATAAATTTCCCCCTACTTTGTACCATTCTCAATAAATGAGAAGACTCCCTTCTACCTTTTTATGCAATGCTGTATCCCAATCCATGAGCCAAGGAACCGGGGTGGTTGCAAATGCTAAATTAGCCAATTATTTATTCTCTATTGTACTAAACAACTGTTTAAAAGGGAGTTCCTTCTAGTAGACAGAGACAATACAGAAAACCAAAAATCTAAGTTCGAATCCTTCCTCTGACCCACATGGGCTGTGACTCTGGTCAAGTTATTTAACCTCTCAGTGTTCTAGGCATCTCTTTAAAACTAAAAATTACCTTAAAAGTGCCCATTTATATTGCTAGAGGAAGCTCTTTAACTGATAGTTTTGTTTACCAGTGAAATCAGTCCCTATCCTCAACTTTACGTACCAAATGTACCTTCCACAATGAACTTTTTTTTTAAACAACAAATCAGTGGTCAAAGGAGAAATTGTTGTGTGTCTTGTCCAGAGTCTGAGACCAGATTTGAACTGGCTATTGTTGGGGATATTTTTTTAACTTGCTTAACTTTTTTTTTTAATCTACCTATTGTTTTCCTTATGCTCCCTTATGAAAACACAGATCGTTTGCCCTGAACTGGTATTCTAGATGGATTAATTAGGAACAGCTGTGGTAAGAGAGGGCTCAATTGAGAGCACCCATTTTTAAATGGAATTGAGAACTATTGAAAAGAGATAAGATGCAGGAACTTAGAACTCCAGAAAGCAGTAGATATTATTTAGTCTGAAAGAAAATGAAAACTGACTGAAGACATTAAATCATCATCAAAAATATTGATTGTAGAATTTGTGTGGGCATGGCACGAGGAAGGTATACAAATAAACATAAGCATTTTGTATTCCCTCCGGAGCTTACAATATATTTGGGGAAATGAGACATGTTCACCTGGTGGGGGGAGGGAATACAGTGAGTTTCAAATGATAATTTGAAATTTTTCATTCCAAAAAAAATGATTAAACAAAAAGTTCAGAGTACTGTGTTAAATGCTGTGGATACAGAGAGAAAAGTGATAGAGTCCCTGACCTCAAAGAACTTAAATCAGACTAGAGGCATAAACATATCAAAAAAAGGCCAAATTAGATGCAAAGCATGAGGAGAGAGAGGAGCAGGAGAGCCCAGGCAACAGGAAAGGTCTTCTGTAATAAGTCATACCTAGACTGACCCTTTAAGTGAATGAAGGATTTCAAAAGTGAGAGTGGAAAAGGATAAGTATTCCATGGCAAGAGAAATCATTTGTGTCAAGGCATAAAGGTTGAATGTTGCATAAGATGAATAGCAGTAGCCGAGTTTGTCTGGCATGTAGAGTACTGGAAGGAGAAAAATGTGGAATAACCTGGAAATATAGACTGAAGCCATATTGTCAAGGACTTTAAATACCAAATAAAGAAGGACTTTACTCTACAGGCTATTGGGAGCCAGTGAAGTTTCTTGAGTAAGGAAATAAGAGCACTGGACCTGGAATAAGGAAGTTCTGGGTTCAGATTCAGACAGAGCAAATCACTGTAACTATAAAATGGAACTAATAATAGTACCTACCCTCCAAGGTTATTGTGAGGATCAAATGAGATGATATCTTTAAAGTGCTTAGAAAGGTGCCTGGTCCAATGTAAAAACTATATAAATGCCAGTTATCATCATATTCCTTCTCAAAGAATATGCAATTGGCAAATTATTAAAGATGAATTGGACAAATGTAATGGACTTCTTTACTAGCAACAATGCAATGATCCAGGACAGTTCTGAGGGACCAATGAGAAAGAACATCATCCACACCCAGAGAAAGAAATGTGGGAGTAGAAACACAGAAGAAAAACCTATGATCGATCACACGGGTCAGTGGCGATATGACTGAGGATGTAGACTCTAAGTAATCATCCTAATGCAAATACCAATAATATGGAAATAGGTCTTGATCAATGACACATGTAAAACCCAGTGGAATTGCATGTTGGCTATGGGAGGGGGTGGGAGGAGAGAAGGGAAAGAATATGAATCATGTAACCATGGGAAAAAAATTCTAAATTAATTAATTAAATAACATTTTCCCAAAAAAAGATGAATTGAAAAGGAAAGAGATTGAAGCAGGAAATACAGTTGGAAAGCTCTTGTTATACTCAAAGCAAGAGGTGATGGGGATCTGAAATATGGTAAGGACTGTATAAATAGAGGTAAAGAGTCAGGTACAAAGATATCAGAAACAATTAGTAGGACTTGGCAATTGATTGAAATTGGACATGGGGAGTCTGAAGTTTTAAATCTGGGAGCTTTGAAGGATCATAGTGCCCTCACCATAAAGAGAGAATTTAAGGAGATGAATAGGTGTAAAGGAAAGATAAGGAATTCCTTTTGGGACATGTTGGATTGGATATGCTTATAGAAAACCCAAGAGGAAATATCTACCAGGTAGTCGATGCTTAGTTGGAATTCAGGAGAAATGCAAGTGTTGGACATGCAGATTTCTATGAGAAATTTAGGCAGGTGATTTCCTACTTAGAAATAGTACTTGAATCCAGTCAGAGACAGAAACAGAAAGAGACCAAGACAGAGAGAGAGATGAAATACAATTTCCCTCATTTATCCTTGAGAGGTGGTTAGTTCATCCTCCATGAATGCCATCAAACAGAAGCTGGACGTCCCCTTACTAGATATGCTCTAAATCTGATTCTTTTTATGTATAGGCTGGACTAGGTGGTCTTCGAGGTCTCTTCTGACTCTCAAACTCTGTTATTCTATAATGTATATTGACATCCCCAAGTATGAGGGTTGGATTTGGTGTGGGTGGAAGAGGCAAGAAACTAAACTGTGAGTCAGAGCCTTTGAACTAATTGAAAGAGGAGAAGGAATAACTTGGGTACTTAGAGATAACAGCCCTCACTCACAGCCATCATGCAGGGAACAACCCCTGTGGAGATGTAGCCTGGCAACTGCTTCTGCAGGTGCTGCACAGTCACCGCTACTGAGGACTAGAAAAGAATGTTCTAGCTACTATAATCCTTGGCATTGTCAAATGAATCAATATCAGATGGTGTTTTAATGAGTGGAAATGATTAAATGTGATACAACATCGTCTTCTTTGCCTCAGCACTGAGGGATTCTCATTTTGAAACTTCCCACCACTAGGTCAACCCCCTTGTCCCATTTGAGGAAGTACCATTCATCCTTCCCCTCTCAGCTCTGCTTCTGATGTTCTAGATGTCCCTGAGTGAGTACCTTCTCTCAAACATACCTTTTCAGCTCCCTTTGTGTGTTGTCTTCCTCCCTACGATTCCCATTACACTGTGAACTCCTTTTGCTTGCATTTGTATCCCTAGAACTTGGCCCACTGCCTGGCACATAGCAAGTGCTTAATAAATGTTTCTTGCCTGCCTGCATCCCATGGTAGATGACAGAACCATCTTGTGAACTATGATTAAATTTGGTTTCATCAAGCAGTTTTAAGGTTTTTCTTTCTTAAAATACAAGTCACTTGTGATTAAAATTAATTTAATGTTTAAAAATTTTAATATGTAATATCAGAATAAAAGATTATAAGACTCAAATGCCTTTTCTAAGGACTGGAATTCTGTAGGTAGTTCAAGATCCTGGAAACATTTCTGACTCTCTTCCAATCCTTTTATACTTCAAATCACTGTCTGCAGAATGCAGACTTTGGTGGGGCCAGAAGCCAGCCCATATTCCAACTCCAGCTATAGCCTATGGATGTACAACAAATTTTCTGGGGAACCTTTCACTATTAAAACAATCAGAAATGCCAGCTCCTGACTAACTGACACCAGTAGGCAGATAAGCCAGAAGCCTATTTCAGATATAGCCTCCATAGCCATCATCCCAGGAAGTAGCACCCATAAAGATGCGGTCTGAACACTGCTCCTGTAGGAGCTGAAGCCCCTGGCTCCTCAGTAATCACAACTACTAGAGAACTAGAAAAGAAAGTCCTCAGCATCAAAGTCCTTGGCAAAGGTCAACTTTGTCAAGTAGGTCAAAATCAGAAAGAACTATGATGTTACCAGAGGAAGCAACCTAAGAAGGAAACAATTAAATAACATATATTATCCCCTGCTTAGCCACTGCATCCTAAGGACCATGGGATCCTTCCCCTCTCACTTGCCAGTGAAGCCTTCTGTTATGTTTTGTCTCCCCTTTAGAATGTGAGCTCCTTGAAATCACTGAGTTTGGTGTTTTCATCCCTAGCACCTAGAATAGTGCTTTGTACATAGATACATACAAATAAATGATTTCTTAATTCATTAATAGAGCAATATAAGAAGATGTAAAGAACCTCAATAGAAAAATAAAAGAATAATCTTGTCAAGGATAGGGGATAGAAATTTCAGTGAGATTAAGAAAGTATAAATATTCCTATAGTATATATATATATATATGTTATACATATGTTACATATATATCATTATATGTATATATGACAGTATATCAGGAGTCACTGAAGGAAAGTGCATCCTGTATTGGATGCTAAGGATGCTGTGTCTTGTTTGGGAGGAACCAGATTTCCATGACTGAGAAGATGGAAGGATTTAGAGAGGAAGAGATCAAATGAAGGAAAACTTGCAATAAAATGATACATTTGAGGATACATAAGGAAGAAGAAGGAAATGGGTAGACATAAAATGGATGGAGATGAAGGAGTAGGAGTGAGAGCAAGGAAGGTAGTTTGGGTTCAGACATGCTTTAGCTGAATATTAGAAATTCTAAAAGAAGGAAGAAAAGGACAAGAAGTAAAATTGTTGCTCCTTTCTTGCTGGGCATTAGTAGCTCTTCCCCAGGCTCTAGCTGATAATTTTTTTCACTCTTTTAGATGGTTTAGGCTCTGCTTCCAGGTTTCATCTGAGTGGATAAGTAATAAAAGGTCTGGTATATGTATCCTTCACAGTTTTGATGGTTAAGGAAAGTTGATTTACCTCCCATTTCTTCTCAAAATTCTCCCATCTCTAACACTAGCAAAGTTGTGTGTGTAATACATGTAATATGATCATTAATCTTTTTTTTAGAATTTCTGTGGCAAAGGAAAGACTTTAGGGGTATTCATATTCTTCTTTGGCCTTCTGATGTTTGATCCATGTTTTCAGAACCAATAGAACCAATATTCCACTGTTCCTAATGCTTATTTTTATAACATTTTTCTACTTATAAGAATGTTCACCAACCAAAAAGTCTTTGCTAAATGGCATAGCTAATGTAAATATTTCATAATGTTGTCCCACTTAAAAATTATTAATTTGACTTTTATATCCCCTTAAATAACTATTTGTTTAAAATTATTTAGAGATATGTGAGACTTTGTAATCTGTATAATTTATACTTGCCAAGTTAATTGAGCATACCCATTAAAATCTAATATTCTTTATAAGTAATTTTTCAGGTTTGCTTTTAGCATGTTCTTTCCTTTTTCCAATTTGTTAAGCTGAAAAATTAAGTATTACCTGACATAAACACTAAAAACATAAGTTTATAATTCTTCTGATGACTACTGTAGGCAAGGCTTTTACTTTTTCCTTACGAATACTAAATTTGAAGGTGTCTACTTCAGAACAATGGTTGGAGAGGATGATATTCAGAGTCATTTTGCAAAATGGTCAAATACAGGAACTGGAAAGCATTTCTAACCCTTTTTGGGATTCTCTTCCTAAGACCTTTTCTAACACAGTTCCTAGCACAGAATAGATATTCTATATAAGACTATATAATTTAATAAAGGTTTATAGACTGACCTATAAGAATTCCTTATTGTATCTGGTGGCTCACAAAAGGAGATCTTGTGACACTGTCCCCTTTCCTATAAGAATAAAGAATGTGTCTGATGATGTTGTTGGTGTAGAATCCTAGAAGTGTTCTAACCAGTATTCTCATTTTAGCATAACTTCTACCACTTCTGTTCTTAATGTGAACAATTCTGTAATCTCATTAACATTTCCTTCAATGGCTGGCCCAGATTGTGACCCATCCCTGTCTCTTTATCTCTTATGATTCTTATGGCTATCCTCCTAGAAATACTTCCAGGGAGGTGAAGGGAAGGAAAGGAGGTGTCAACCCAACCTACTGCACATATGGAGGAGAGGGGACTTTTCTAGTTAGAGATTCTTAAATTTTTTTTACATCATGGACACCTTTGGCAATCTGATGAAACCCATGGACCCCTTCTATGAGGTAAGGATGGGTCACAATCTGGGCCTCTCATTCTTTGGTCCTCCATCTCTTTATCTGTATAAAGAGACATTGAACCAGGCGATCTCTTAGATCCCTTTCTGCTCTAAATCTTATAACAGAATAATATAATTCATCTTCCAATTCTCTTCTAGCAACAGGAATGATCCCTCTTGCCTTTCTCCCTATCTTTGATGAAAGGGGAAATAAAAGTTACTGCTATTACTTCTCTAAGCTCCAAAGACCCCATTACTTGGCTTTATGGACTGTGAGGAGAAAAGATAGATGACTTCTTATCACTTGATGACTATCTTTAAGTACATAAAGAGGTTTATGAGGAGAATGACAATCAATTCTTTCTTTTCCTTGGAGGACTGACTGAACATGAAGAAATGGGCTTAAATTAAAGCAGAAGACTCTATACATATGGAAGAACTTGACTGTCGGGATGATAAAGTATTGGGATAGACAAATGAGGCAGATGACTTTGAAAATGTGGTTCCCTGTCCTATTAAATATCCTCCTGTAGGTTAGCCATTAAAATTAAACTTCCTCTACCTCATTTTTATAGTTTGGTCTTCCTTGGGATACAGCTTCTCTTGTCCCCTAGCTCCATTTCATTAACCTTATTGATAAACCATAGCCTTCCAACAAGTCACTACAGTCAGGCTTCCTTGGGGATTGCTATGTCTTCACTAGGAGAAATGTCATTAGATTGATACCTTACTCTTGTCTTTTGGTCAAGGGTGAAATTAAGTGACTAAATAGAACATACAGAGATGCACCATTAAGGCAACCTGTTGGAAGTTTTTAATCCCTATTAAAGGATACATTTTGAAGCTTACTTCATAGGATGCAATTTTCCACTACATAAGGAAAAGGCAATCATGCTTTTGTTTTGGGACTAAATGTCATTATGAAATTTCTGTAGTACAATAGTTAATGGACTGGTAATTGGGTACTTTACCTAATGTACTGGTACTTATTAATGTGAATTCATTAAAAAATGATTACCTCATTGATATTAAAGAGTAGCAAAAGAGATAACATTGTTTAAAAATATAAATTTGTAGCACTAATGGGGAGTTCCTTTTTTTAAGAAACTGGAACAACATAGAAACTTTAAAAATATTTTTTCAGTAATATTTTGCCTGAGTTTTTCCAATACCATTCACACCTTCTCATTACTTCCACAGGATAGAAAGCACATAATCTCCAAAGCTTACTCTGTTGGATTATCCATAAGATAGAGCTAAGGAGTGGGGCAGAGAAGTACTTTCCCAAATCCCTCAGGTTGTCCAGCATCACATGCTCTGTCAATCAACTTTTAGAGATTGTAGTGTTTACTCTTGCCTTCATGGTATCTTGAATGAGGGAAAGAATATTAGGCAAGTAAAAAATGGCTGTTAAACCTCTACTCCAAATATATCTCACAAGCTTTTACAAAAGAATTATCTTATCTCCATATCAATAATGCATTCAGAAAGCACTAAAAGCTAATTAGCTTTCACTTCAGGGATAACAAATGGGAACTTTTGGATAGATCCTGGACATTTGGAGAGAAACTGGAGTTGCAATAGGGGTTAGGTAATCCAGAAACCAGGAAAGTAGAAAAAAGAAAGCCATTTCACTATGCTTTGATTAATTTTAAAATTCAATTCAGAAAATGTTGTTAGGCACTAAGAGAAATGCAAAAAAGGAAAAAAGAAAATAGATAACTTGGTCCCTGTCCCCATGGAGCTCACAATCTAGAGGGGAAGAAAGGCAGAGAAGAAAATGATTATAATACATACTAGAACACAATCTTTTTTTAATGTCAAAATAATTTTTAACAATCTTTTTCTGACATTTTACAATCCATATTCTCTCCTTCCATCTCACCCACCCCCTCCCCGAGACAGCAGGTAAAAGAATATAGATTATCCATGTGTTATCATTCAATATAAATTTCCATGCTCATCATGTTGTGAAAGAAGATACATATCACTCACACTAGAGAAAAATTCATGGAGGAAATAAAGTGAAGAATGGTGTGCTTCATTCTATATTCAGACTTCCTCAATTCCTCCTATGGCAATGGGCAAATGTAGTATTTCTAGAAGAGCTGTAAAAAATGCCACAAGAGATTTGTGGTGAAACCAGCCACAAGTCGAGGGTATCAGGGAAATCTTGACAGAGACTTTGACAACCTGAGTTGGACTTTGAGGGGCCAGAGGGAATATAGCAGATAGAAGATGGAATAGAAAAGCATATTGAAGAGCAGGGTGTAAGGTGGAAGACAATGGGTAAGCAAGGAAATATAACCAGCTACCACATTTACCACTTTGGCTTTCTGCTTAGAATGAGATGCTGATCAAATAATAATTGTTTAAATTCACAAAACTTTGTAAACTTTGTAAAGTGTTTTCCTTACAACAGATGGGAGATAGATAGCATTCAAGTCTCCTAACTCCCTAATCCAATGCCCCTTCCCCCATAGAGTGGACTTGAAAGATGGGAAGGAGTGAGAGGGATTGTTCTATGGTCAGCATCATATATGAAATTAAATTGCTCATCCAGTGCAACACAGAATCTCAAGGGACTCTTTAAGAGAAAGCAGTCTGTATCACAACAGATGGTTCTGAAATACTTCCTTTAGAAACAACTGAACGAAAATTTAATTTCTACTCTTCCCAACTATTGATTAGGAGAGAGACTAGAGGCAGGATTTATACTCAAATACCAGGATACGGATAAAAAGCTGCCTCACTAATTTGCCCAATCTCACACTTGATTCTCAATTATTAGAACCTTCAAGCAACAAGGTAAGTTACCTCAGCTACAATCAGTACATTCAACTTACAATGTTGATTTGGAGAATTAACAATTAGAAATCCTAAAATCTAAGATTTAGAGATGTAAGGATCTTTAATGGCCACCTAATCCAAAACATTCATTTTATAGGTAAGGAACTGGGCTCTAGGATCACACAAGTATTAAGTACCAGAGCCAGAATTAATTTGAATCCATGTCCTCCAATGACAAATCTAATACTCTTCTTTATATTTTGTTGCCTTAAGGAGAAGGATTGAGAGCTCTATGAGACACTTAAGGACCCATGATTTCAATAGCTACAAGGGGCTTCTGATTTTAATATCTTTGTATGGATAAAGAAAATGAGACTCAGAATGAGTTGTACAAAGTCACATGACAGGACTAAAATGAATATAAACACTATGCTAGTTGAGTATGTTTGGCACTCAGAGAAGATCCTGCTTTAAAGCTAGTTAGAAATTCTTTCATGGTGGCAAATTGCATTTATCTTCTATAGTCTTCTGCCTGCTCCCTTTGTTGGAGTCAAACAAATCTATTCTCAGGTCATGTCTAAATGCAGCAGCCTAAGTAGACTGCAACATGGCCAGACCTTTCCTTTCAGCACTTTACATGATCAATACCAATCATCACAGCCCAATCGATCAGACAGTGGTAGGCATCCATCATGGAAGCTGCAGAATTCAGCAGCTCCAGAACCCCTCTCCAACTACCTTTAATAAAAACAGTTTTTCTCTATCATGTAAATCAGCATTCTTTTTGTCCCTGGTACCTAGAACTTCTCAGACACCTTTCTTGTCAAACAAATAGTTCCTACAAGCTCATTTGAATGTCCTGTTTGGCAGGAGAGGTTTCTAGCCTGGAGAGACTAGAAAAAGAAGCTTACTTACCAAAGACTTTCAATGATGAGGATAACTCCTGATGCCTCTTAAAATAGATTTGAATAAATAGAACAAAAACATTATAAGGAAAATACAGGATCTAAAACCTAACCATTAAAAGTATGTGGTTATAATGTTTCTGCATAGTGTCTGTGTGTGTGTGTGTGGATGCAGAAGAGTAGTAATAGCTCTAGTTTATATGGTGCCATGTGGCTCCCAAAGCACTTTCATCATAATATCCTGTGAGGTAGGTAGCTAAATTATGGCCACTGGCTACAGCAACAGGAATGAAGGCTCCCTGGATTTGGAGAACTTATAAATGAGAAGTCTTGACAAGTTTCTCATCCTCATTTCAGTTCCTTCATTTGGTGCCAAATGCCTCTTCAAATAAGTGGTTTTGTGGTAGCTCCATCTAGAGAATCAAATGCTCAAGACTTATGTAGTCAAAGCTTTAGTAAAAAATATTTGCAGTTGGCTTTACAGATGGGAGTGGAATGCATCAGGTCTCTAAATGCATGTCCAGATTGAGGTGAAGGTGCGACAGTTACCCAGATGGAAGTTGTGTGGCAGCTTCAGATAGTTTCCCAGATTTTTTTCTAGGAAAATTGCCATCTTTCATGTTTGTTAAAGATGTTAACTCCATTTCTGGAGTTCCAATATGGTGCTTGTAGGGATTCAAAGTGTTATCTTCTTACCTTAAGTTCCAAATATACATGTTAGGACCTTTGAATGTAGTGATTATTTGAGGGGGGAAAGAATACGGCAGTAGGCCATTCCTTAATTTACTCAAGGTTAGCTAATAAGAGGGGCAGAGAGAGTCTGATCTATGATGCCAAGTGCCATGGGGCTCTTTGGGCAAAGATCAATGCTATCTCAAGTTATTCATGAGGATAAAAATTGGAGATGTAGTCGATTTGGGGGCACTAAAAGAAAAAAACATAACATAAAATGATTAATGCAAGATATGTTATAAATATATGTATTTGTGTGTATATACATATACTTTATTAAAGTTCATAGGTTAAGAAGCCCAGATTTAGCCTTTCACCCATTTTTTATGTTTCATTATTATTAAACCCCAAAGTAAGCTCTGAGTTAATATACTTCCAAAAAATGACCCTGCCAGGTTTTTATTATATTTATTCTATATTTATTCAGGCTCCTTGATTCTACACATCAACCAATTATTCATTCAAGAAGCATTTATTGTTTGTTGTACACCTAAAATTGTATTGGGTGCTCTGTATTGGAGTATTTGGGGGATACAAAATATCACCATCCTCCGAAACATTCACTTAAATGACAGAAATAAAACGTGAAACTAGAGGACAGTTTCAGAGCAAAAAAGCTGGGACATCTAGTGGATAAGTAGATAGAGCTTCTGACTTAGAATCAGGAAGATCTGAATTCAAGTAAGGCCATAGACAAGTTACTACCTGGGTGACCCTGGGCAAGTCATTCAACCTCTGTTTGCCTCAGTTGCTTCATCTATAAAATGGGGATAATGATAGTAGCTACCTCCCAGGATTGTTGTGGGTAACAAATGAGATAATATTTTAAAGCATTTGGCACATCATTCTTATTATTACACCTTATGATCAGCTGGCAACAATTATGTTTACCTACAGAAAACAGAAAGGATATAATCAAATCATGAGAATTGTTATTCTTGTAGATTGTATTCCATAAACCAGTCACCACTATTAGACTAATTGTCAAGAGAGACCTTCTATGGCAGGGCTGGATGTCCTCTGGCCCTGAATGGTACCTGATAGGATCCATGGTGATACCAACACTCCCCACCATATGTTCCTCTTGCTTTTCTCTTCCTTTCTTTCCCTTCCTTTTTTCCATCCTCTTTTCCTTTATTTCTATTTCCTTCTCCATCCTTCCTTTCTTTTTTCATCTTTCCTTTTTGCCAATGCCTTAGGCCTGCCAAGAAGCACCTAGCAACACTTTTAGGGAATGGTTGAACCCTATCGGTCACCCTGGATAAATGAAGTGTCTTTACCCAAAGATTTTCCTTTAATAGAAAATGAAAGCATTTTCTTTCTAATTTACTGATAAATATGGATTTAAACTATATCTCAGAGCAGCTGAGACTTTTCAAAGCAATGTCCAAGATTGGGATACAGACAAGAAATGGAAAAAAAAGGCAGGATGTAGGGCATCAAATTAGCCAGGTGATTATGACTTGTTGGTACTGCCTTGGAGTGTTTTCCCTAAAGCTCACCTATGCCTAACAAACAGGTATGGGAAGATTGTTGCTCCCAAGGAGAGCAATAATTCCTGCCTATTAGCAGGTAAATTTCCCTCCAGGAAACCATCGAAAATCTGTACAAATCAGGACAATTTCCCCAGGAACTGAAATTAACCTGCAGGAGCCTTTAAGGGCTGTAAATGCTATTACTCCCAAGTACAACAAGGTCAGCTTGAGTCGTGATTTGGGGTCTGTTTCTAAAGTAGGATGATTTTTGAAGCAGGACTTGCCTGTTGCTTTATGTATAGAAAAAGAAAGGAAAAACATTTTTTAATGGTTGCTAATCAAATGCTGGGTGACTTTCAATGGGAGAATTTTTTCTGATTAGTAATTCAAAGCTGAGATCATGTCTTCCTCTGGTGTTTGTCAAACAGAGAAACATAAAATCCTGCTAACCTATTCAGCTATCAAAAAAAGGTTTCCATGACAACAATGGGAACTCAGAACATTCAGTTCTCTTGTCTTCAAAAATAACCTTTCAGTATAGTCAGGAGATTCTTAAAAGCAATAACCTAGTTCACCTTTCCTGTCCTTAGGTAACTGCCTGACCACCATATTCACCATACTCTCCCCCAGAAGGGTTTCAAGGGTTCTGTTTATTTTAAGCCCCAGATACAAACAATAATTGAGATAAACAGCTGAGAATGAATAAAGCCTAATTTCAGCAGGTTATATCTATCACCTTTAGTTGATGCATACATTAGCTCCACTGAAAATATAATCTGTCTTACACTCATGAATATTTACAAAGTATAAAGGACTAAAGATTCATATAATCATAGAATGCCAGGTCTCAAAGAGGACCGGGAGATCATCTTGTTATAGGATTTTGGATCTAGAGAGGGAGGAGACCTACGATAACACCTAGTAAGCCCCTCATTTTGCAGTTGGGAAAAACCAAGGCCCTGGGAGGTAGTGAATTATCTAAATTAACACAGAGAGTAAGGGTGAGAGATAAGATTTGAAGCCACTTCCTCCTCTCAGAAGAATAGTGGATACTGGCAGACCTGGAATCAGGAACTTCACATATCATCTGCAGCACTCACTAGATGTGTGACCTTGGACAAGTCATTTATCCTCTCTGTGTCTCCGTTTCTTCATTTGTACAATGGGGATAATGATAGCACCTACCTCTCCAGGTTATTGTGAGATTCTGAGATAATCTACATAAAACACTTTGCATACCTTAAAGCACCATATCAATGCTAGCACTGATTCCCAGAGAACCAAATCCTAAGTCAAAAAAGCATCCTTGGTGTTACCAGCTGGTAAGTGGCAGAGGCAAGACAAGAAGACAAGTCTCCTGACTCCTAACCTTTGGTCTTCACTGCTACTTCATTTTCTTGCTCAACTTTCTCAGCAAGTTAAGTCCAGCTGAATGTAGAAAAGGAATTAACTCATAGCTCATCCTTTATTTTCAGATTCTGTGTTTTGATCTTTTCATAACAATTTCCTTTTTGATTTCTACTGGAGGCTAGAAGTCCAATCACCCCTTTGAAATAAAAATGTTTGCCGAAAATCTGGCCCCCTGTGGCAAAGGCACAATGTAGCGTCTCTGTTACCTTCCTCATTGCAATACAGTTCTGTGAATGTTCCCACTGTCATCTCTCATTTTCGGCACTCAGTTAAGTTCGTAAGAAAATTTCCTACTGGGCTGCTATTTGGAACAGAAAATCTCACCTCAGGAGAACATATTTTCTCTTTCTCTTGTCTTATTTCTCTTTCCCTCTCCGTCTCTAAAATAAAAGTGGATTGTTTTTCTCAAGCAAAAATCCATTTTCAATAGCAATTGTTAGAGATTTTAAAATATTTCTTTTCAAAGGTTCAGCTACAGCTTTTGCTCTTTTCCTTTCTGTTTCCTTTATTTGAAGGAAAAATTAAGAGTAGTTAATAGCCTAATATATCACAGTTCTAGTTCAGATGAACAGATCACCATGGGTAAAAGGAAGGATTGGACCCTTTTCCATGGGGAGGTTTACTTCCTGACAAGCAGTGGTCCAGATTGGGAAGTCCATGCCTGACCCTTTTGGATTACTACTTTAGAAGGCTACTTCTCTGGAGGCTCCCGCTTTTGTACTCGCATTCTCAAACACCCCATCATCTTCATACTCTTCTCAAATAACATGCACATACAACCACACAGATGCTCATACACATACAACATGATCACACAATCACAAAAACACTCATACACACCCATTTTGCTGTTGTTCTATTCCTCTCTCATGGGCTGTGATTGATCCACAACCACAGTGCCCTTTAACTCCTCTTCGGATTCCAAAGAAGCCAAAACCAAGAAAAAGGGCAGATGACTGGGTGAGAGACAGGAGGCAGAATCTAGTGGGAGCAAAACAGGAATCACAGTAGTTTAAGAGAAGTTGAAAAAGAAAATGAGAACCAGAACTCAAGGCAAACTTTGGATTCAAGAGAAATGTATAAAGTACCAAGCTAGTAAAGATGGGGGAAATTGGTTCTACTTGTCACTCTCACTCAGTAAGTCTGTGGACAGCACCTATTTTCTTATGTCTAAACTGTGTAGCTGAATCTTACACAATCTAATTCAATAATTCTTTTCTTTTCTAAACATTTTTTATTATTATGAACCTAAGCATCAAAAAATTAACATTTCTATATAAAAAGATGAGCAGAAGAAAGAAGGTTATATATTAAATTGTGAGCTTACATTGTTAACCTGTTTTTTTAATTCAATTTTATTTTTGGTTACAAATTTTCTCCTGCCATCACCCATTGAGAGGGCAAGAAAAATGGACTCCATTATGAATTTGTATAGTCATGCAAAATAAAATCCAACATTAACAGTGCTAAAAAAAATAAAAGATAAGAAATAGAAGAAAATGTGCTTCAATCTCTACTCAGAGTCTGTCAGCTCTCTATCTGGAGATGGATATTTTGTTTTATCATGAATCCTTGGAATTGTGGTGGGTCATTTTATCATCAGAGTTGGTTATCCTTATCATACTGTTGTTACTATATAAATTGTCCTACTGTCCTATTGTTCTGCTCACTTTATATCAGTTCATAAAAGTCTTCCTAGGTTTTTCTGAAACCTTACTCTTCATTATTTCTTACAGCACAATAGTTTCTCATCACAGTCATATACCATAACTTGTTCAGCCATTCTTCACTCAATAGCATCCCCTCAGTTTCTTATCATTTGCCACCACCAAATTTAGCTCAAGTATTCTTGACTTAGCATACAGTCTCTCAAAGGATTCATGAATAGATTTCACAAGGTCTATGTGTTTGTTTTCTCTTTAATATTAAGATAACTATATTTTAATAGAATTGGGTTGCCTTTATAATTCAATATACATTATTTTATGCCTTTAAAAACATGATTCACAGAAGAGTTCCATAGGCTTCATCGTACTGCCAAAAGACTCCATGGCATTAATAATCACTGTGTTTGCAGCCCCATGCCAAAGTCATGTGCCATGTCAAAGGAAAAGTCATTCCCCTTTAGTGCTTTTACATGCCCCAGAACCTCATTGCATATTTCTTATTTGGAGTCATTGATAATAATGTTGAACAGCACGGTAAGAAGCAAAACATGAACTGAACAGCTCAAATTTTTCTCTCTCATCACTTCTCACTATCACATTCATCCATAAACAGTGGTCTTATCTCTTTACAATCCTTTTTCCTTAATGCTATTTAAAAAACAATTTTATACTCCTTACATTTCCTTGCCACACCCAATGTAGTCAGCTTTCTTTTCACTATTTCAGTAATACAATAACATGATAAACTTTTGAATGCATCCTCTCTCACCTTCTCTTGCTCCCATTATATATGTGTGTGTCTTTTATTAATCTAAAAGTTGATTAATGAGGTCTCTAGTCACATCAGTCTTTTTCAGACAACTTCAAGTCAGTTTGTTAATAAACATTTATTAAACACTTACTTTGTGCAAAACATTGTCCTCAGCTCTAGGAATACAAAGAAAAGCAAAAAATACTACCTGTTCTCTCAAAGAGCTCACAACCTAATGGGGAAAAGGATATGAATGTATTATCAGAGGGAGGACACTAGCACCTGTATGAATGGAGAGAAAGGAAAGACTTCCTAAAGAAGGTAATATTTAAACTGAATCTCAAAGGAAGCCAGAAAAGTCAGGAAATAGAGGTGAAGAGGGAGTGCATTCCAGGCAAAGGAGATAGTAAAAACACTCAAGGTCTGAAAATATAATTTCTACTTTCTTCGGGAGTTTGTGTGAATTGAATCATAGAGTATGTGGAATGGAATAAGGAGTAAAAAAAGTCTAGAAAGGTAAGAAAGGATTATGTTGCCAAGTGCCTCAAATATCAACAGATTTTCTGTTTCATCATGGAGTCAGTAGAGCTTATTGAGTAGAAGAATGGGGTGACACAGTCAAACTCTATTTTAAGGAAGTCATTCTGGGAGCTGAGCAAAAGATGGATTCGAGCAGGGAGGGACTTGTTGCAACTATAAAGCTACTGCAATAGGTCAGGTGTGAGATGATAAGACTCTGTACCAAGATGGTGACTGTGTGACTGGAGAGAAGGGGACACATATGAGAGATATGGTTGAGGAAGAAAATGACAAGACCTAACAATGGATTGGTATGAATAAAGGGTTGAGGATGGCCCTGAGGATGAGGTTGCAAGCCAAGGTGAGAGAATGATGAGTGAATGAGAGAATGAGGATATGCTCAACAGTGAAATATCAAACCTCCTCCCGCTTTCTCGGACTGAATTTATAATCATATTCAGCAAAAGCATATCTTAGTTGACCAAATTTATTTAAAATTAGTTAGTCTTTCAAAATACATTTAATAAGCACTTTCCGGGTGCCCGATACAGTAGTAAGTGCTAGGGATTCGACAAAAGGCACAAATTGGGAAAGGATATAGAAAGTGGGGTTTCAGCTGGGACTTGAAGGAAGCCAGGAAGCAGAAATGGAATTCCAGGCCTGAGAGAACACTAGTAAAAATTCCTTTCTTCAGGAAATTCAGTGTCTTGCACTAGGAACCAAAAGGAGGCTTTAAGCAAACAATTCAATTCCTCCCCATTATTGCCTTTTAGCCTCGGCTCAGGTAATCTTTTAATGTCTGTACCTCTAAGATCACCACTTTATTCTGGTTGACTTTCTCCATGGTGTCCTTAACAATCTCAGCTACCACTCCTGGCGAGGTCCACCTTCTCTCCCTGACACTTTGCTTTTTGGTGACTTATTCCAAATTTCCTAGTGCATTTTATGATCAGTCTGTTGTATTTTTTTAACCCATAGCTTCCATCTTACAATCAATACTACGTTTTGGTTCCAAGGCAGAAAAGTGGTAAGGGTGAGGCAATGGGAGTTAAGTAACTTGTATAGTGTCACACAGCTAAGAAGTGTCTGAGGTCATATTTGAACCTTTGACTTCCCCACTCTAAGGCCTGGCTCTCCATCCACTGAGCCATCTAGCTGCCCCTTTGATCAGTCTGTTGATCTCAATTTACATTTATAAAAACACTCATGGAGAAAGCAAAATGTATCCTGTTCTAGAAAATTATTATTATCGTATCTAGTTGTCTGCCATCTGATTGTCTTCTAGCCTCTACATAAATAATAAGAGGCTCACTATTTGATAAAACAAAAAATTCATTTTTCAGAGCAGAACTTTTGTTTTGACCATATCCTATTTACCACTTTTCCCCCTCTTTCCTGTCCTTCCAGTCTCTTTAGTACAGTGATTCTTGACCTTTTTTTGTCATGTACTGCTTTGGTTGTCAAAATGATGTTTTTAAATGCATAAAATAAAATACAAAGATTCTAAAGGATTAAAATAGAAATTCTAAATTTATGGTCAATTAATTTAATTTAAACTATTTTGGTAACTTTATTTTAGTATAATTCATTTCCTTCAGAATCCTAAATATTTTATTTTATACATTTAGAAAATATGACTCATAGAAGGAGTCCATATATTTCATCAGAGTGCTAATAGGGGAATCCACAACACAAAAAATTATGAACCCCTTCATTATACTAAAATATAGTTACCTATATTTTTATTAATTTATTTATTGGTTACATAAAAATTCCCAGGTATCTCCCTCTCTCCTTCCCCTTCTAGAGAAAGAAGCATTTGACAAAAAAATATGTATGCAGAGATAAACTATGTCTCTCATGTTTCCATTTATCAGTTCTTTTCCTAGAGTTGAACATTCACAAGTTATTTTTCAAACATTAAATTCTCTGTAGCTGTAGATAATGTTATTTTAGTTCTACTTGTTTTGCTTTTCATAATTTCATGTAGGTTTTTCCATGTTTTTATTAAATTAATTTGTCATCATTTCTTATAGCTCATTCCATCACAATCATATGCTACAACTTGTTCAGCTATTCCCCAATTAATAGGCACTATACATATATATATATATATATTTTTTTTAAATAATACATGAAAAGAGCCCAACTAAAAAATCTTTGGTTTATAGTAAAGCTCCCAATTAATGTACAAAGCACAGTGCTATTCATAGGAAACATCTGAAAAGAGTTCTCTCACCGCATCTCAAATATTGGCAATTTTTTATAGGAGTGGTTTCAGTAGTAAAGAAAAAACTCTTCAAAAGACAGGATTAATTTAAAGGATTTTTGCTGGCTGGGCACAGCTATGAATCTGACTCACAAAAAAGCTCTAATATCTCAAAGATATGGCCCAAATGCACAGAAGTCTACTCATTGTCTTAGAATTGAGGAAAGGAAGCCTTGTGACAGCTATGATTCATCAGAGTACTAATAAATGGTAGATCAGGTAGAACCAGCAAATGAGAACAGCAGAGAATTGGCAATTCTCACTGCCATTGTGGCAGATGAACTATTCCAGCAAATGATAGCAGCAACTTACATTTCTAAGGAGAAAGCATAGCAGCAAAGCATAGCAGAAAAGCAGTACAATGCTTGGTACCACCAAGGTAGCAACACCTCTACAGGGAATTTGCAAGTATAAAGTCCAAAAGCAGAGAAAAAGCTTAACTTAACAATTTTCCTAGCCATGTATACTCATTTTTGTTAAATGTGTATTCCCTAGATCTGTTCTTTTTCTCATGATTCTTCTAACACCCCAGCTCCTGCTTCTGCCACTATATAATACTGCATCACTTTTTTTTTTCACTTTGAAAGTATAAAAGTCTAAACGAGTCAAGCATTTGAAAGCATTAAAAATTAAAATCTAGGAAGGCTCTGGGTTTTTTTCATCCCAAGTTATTTCTAGAAACCATGTCAGAAAGTGAAGCCATATGAATGGATCATTTGCCCCATGCACAGTTTTGGTTAGGAAACCTAAATAATAAGGCTACAGTTATCCTTCCCAAAGATGAGATGTCACTTTTATATCAAAAGGGTGATGTGCTAACCAATTTACATGTGATTGCCTCTATAAAATAGACATTGTGCTGGGAGGTAGTACCTACATCACAACTTGGTTATGTGGCTTAATTGAAATAGTGAATGTAAAATTCTTAGCAAACTTGAAAGCACCCAAGTGGTAACAGCTATTATTATCTGTATGACAATATTTGGGCAAGTCACATTAGTTATTTGCATCTCATTTTTCTCATCTGTAAAATGGAAGAGTTGGACTAAATGATCTCCAGTCTCCCTCTGAGTTCAGAATTCTATAATTCTGTCCATATGTCTGCATGTGCCTATATATGCATGTACAAATCCTGATCAGCACTGTTACGGCAGAAGGGAAAATGTGTTCAATGTCTGCCATCTCTATAAGCCCTCTTGGAATCTTGTACAATTTAACAATAGTGGATTGCCAAGGGGAAGCTAAATAACTCAGTAGATAGAGCCAGCCTTGGAGACAGGAGATCCTGGGTTCAAATCTGGCTTCAGGCACTTCCTAGCTATGTGACCCTGGGCAAGTCACTTAACCCCAATTGCCTAGCCCTTACCACTCTTCTGCCTTGGAAGTGATACTTAGTAAGGATTTTTTTAATAGTGTATCGTCAGCGAACTGAACCTAAAATATACTCCAGTTTCCTCAAGAGACAGCACAAGCAAATTGACTTGGGGAAAATTACTAATTCACAAAAAAAGACATGAATCTTACAAAATACAGCTTCTCTAAATTGAGAATATAAATTTAACATTAATCTCATACCTTCTTACAACCAAATTTGTGCAAAGGGCAGAATTAGATGGTAAATCAATATCACTTCTAAGCTCTATTAGACTTAGTCCACCTCAACTAAAACCTCAAAGCTCTAAAACAAGATTAGGAAAAATAAATGGAAAGGAGGCTCTTAGCCTTCAATATTTCTATGAATGTAAACACTTGGTCTTTTTCAGGAAGGGCTAGTGTGGAAGAGAAGAACAAGGAAATTAAATCAAGTGTCTGAAAGGAAGGGAAAGCATAGGAATGCAGCATGCTGGCTTGATGCCCTTTGGAAAGGGGAAATTAATTCAGCTATGAGCCCCTTGGTGCCCAGAATCAATCACAATACTCTATATGGAGAATATTTCTAACCTACCATCCAAAGGAAAATGTAGTGAGGCATACATTATTGACCCCCTTGGAATTTTACCTTCCTTTTCATAACCACCTCTAAGTATTCCTGACTGATTCCTGGTTTCTTGATAACCAAACTCCTTCCTATTTCTTCTTTGGGAATTTTAGCTAACACCTTCTTCCCACCCTCATCTCCTCTATCAAGCTTGTTTCTTGATATTGATCTCATTCTCATTCCTCTTCTTTAGTGTCTCAGCCCTTTCTTCCATCACTGGAATCTACAGTCACTCATAGGAATATCAATTACAGTGCAAATTTTCCTCCCTGCCCACTCTTCCCTTATATTTAGTCATTAAATATTTTGGTCCAATGGGAAAACTTGATACACATCAACTATTTATTCACAAGTAATTATAAAATAAAAAATGAATCATTATGCAAAACGTCTGTACCCTGGGTTCTTAGGATCTGATGGCAGAAAAGTGCCTTTGCACCAAAAAAACACCCCACTATATACCTGCATGAAAGAAACTTGTTAATTAAAAAACCCAAGCAATTGCAAAAACTGATATATAGGTTCAGCCACAAATGGGTCCATGAAAAAAAGAGAGTGAAAAGAAGTGTTGCAATTTTAAATTAAAAGCAAGCCTTCTGAAAGGGGCACTATAATCTACCCACTTTAACTCTTCTTATCAAGTCTGATTTTCTTTTATTTCTCATAAAAGAGAAAGAAGAGCTTCTGCTTGTTGTACTTGGCAAAAGCATCCTTAATAGACTTGGAATCCATGATTAATTTACCCATATGTTGCTGTCATTAGAAAATATTTATTGAGTTTGAATAGAGGACATAGAGTTCTCTGATTTAACAGCATCGAATGGGGTGGGAGTGGGATAGAAATGTGTTAATAAAAGAAAGCATCTTTCCCTTCTATCCTCTTCTTCTTACTGAGATGGTGATCAATATTAATGGCTGATGATTGGAGGGGGCAAGTATACAATATAACCCCAAAACCCATTATATTCATCCAGTCCAACATCATGCTTTATATCCCATTCATCCATCTACCTCTCCATGTGGAAGGCCAATCAAAGAAATCAGGTCATGGATAGGGCCTTTTGTCTGGATTCCCTACGTGATCAATCCAGGCTGAGGCAACCTTTGTGTTTGGTCCTGGTAACCTAATCCCTGAAAAGCTCTGATACCAGCAGGTTGGTTAATCCAAAACAATTTGACCCCTCCCAGAGGATCATTTTATAATTGGAAGTCATTAAGAGAAATAGAGTCTGTAATAGATATTTTATCTAGATCCCATTATAAAATCACCTGCAAGTAAAACTGTGAATATGATTTTTCTGCACTGCCTATCAGGACGCAGACAGAATGGGTTACCTAAGATAAAAATCTTGACTCCTCTTTTGATTGCTTTTATGATCCACACCTTTTCTTTTTGGAAAGCATTATAGTCGTATTGGAAAACTTTAAGTTCTTAGCAAATCAGCAGTTAAAAAATTAACAGTTTCTGTCCAAGACAGAAATGCAGAAAATTAAGCTGCCTGTTCCCAGACTACCCAAGGTCATGGAGTGGCAAGCTCAGGCAAAATTCCACTTTTAGATAAAGTGAGGCTCATTTTTAACCTTGGGACTTTTTCTCATCCGGCATTATCTTCATGAGGCAATACTGTGTCTGTGCAGCTGTGAAACTTTTTTGAGCTTTTGTGTAAAAAGCGGTTTTGTTGAATACTGTATATAATAAAATCTCCAGCTCATTGCCAGACAGAAGGAGCAGTCATGAGCTGACAGACAGATGTCTCCAGCATCTTTCTTTCTCACCTAAACCATCCTTATCAGATTCCTGGAGCTATTGGGTAGCTTTCTACAACTCCAGTACAGGTATCTTTCCATTTGCCCTGATCCTGTCTGTTTACCACCCTACACACACACACACACACACACACACACACACACACACACACACACACACACACACACTTTCTCATTTCTTGCTCTTGATCTTCGGGAACAAAAATCAAATCAATACCATCACTCTAACAGAAAGAATATGATAATCTATTGGCTTATGACTCTATTCCATGTATAACTTCTATGGCCCCCTCAGCTGAAACTTTTTCCCCTAGAAACCACTCTCTTCTAGGTTCTGTCTCCCCCTATTAGAACATGAGCTCTTTGAGGGAGCTTTTGTGTTTGGATCCCCAGTGTTTAGCGCAATGCCTGACAGATACTTAATACACACTTAATAAGTGATCCATTGAATGAGAGATCGGAGAAAGCAGAATGATATCATAAAGCACTGCCCAAAGAGGCAGGAGAAAATCCTAGTCCAGTCTCTGTCACCACCAATCTGTGAGACCGTGGACGAGCATTTTTTGAGTTATGTTTTCCTTCTGTTAAAAAAATGAGAATACAGGACTAAATGAGCATTTCCTAAACTATATTCCATGGCCTCATATTCTTGTCCCATTTCATCTGTGGGCTACGTGACTAAAGGAACAGAGGTGATTAGATCTAGAGGTGAAATGGATCATCGATAAAAGCTAATCCTCTCATTTTACAGATGAATAAAAAATAAAGGCTCATGGTGATTTGGATAGGATTCCATGAGAAAATGCCAGTTCTAGTGATATTCCACTCTCTGAAATATTAAATAGGGAATAACACATAAATTAAATGAAGATATATAGATATGGACTTATGTTATCTGAAATATATATACAGGTTAATACTGGAAACAGTTTGGCAAAAGAAAAGAAGAAAAGAGTTAGAAGGTATAAATAGGTGTCCTGAAATATGGACCCAGGGAGGACCCAAATGCCTTGGTCAGGGAAAAGCAGGTGACCTAAAAGTCATATATGATATAAGAAAAAGAGCACTGGCTCTAGAGTCTAAGAGCCTGGAT
Organism: Gracilinanus agilis; assembly: GCF_016433145.1. NCBI lineage: Eukaryota > Metazoa > Chordata > Mammalia > Didelphimorphia > Didelphidae > Gracilinanus > Gracilinanus agilis. Next base: position 167,920,267 of record NC_058135.1, on the reverse strand, counting down.
TCTAAACCTGGATGGTGTGACTTTAAGTCAGTCTTTTCATATCTCTGGGTTTCAATTTCCTAATCTGTAAAGTCTAGAGGTTAGACTATATAATGTCCTATGCCCCTTTCAACTCATATCATAGGATCTCATACTCAAAGGTGAGTTGTATTATTGAAGTCATCTAGTTCACACACCCCCTCATTTATAGCTAGGGAAACCAAGGCTCAAAGAGATCAAGAGACTGAGCAACATTTAAAACTGGGTCTCCCTGGCTATAAGGCCACCAATGTTTGCACTAAACCATGCTGTCCTATCATCATACCCTTTCCTTCCTTTATCTGTCTTTCTCCTCCTTCTGGAGAAGTTATACTACTCTGAGATTTACTCTATGGAAAGAAAAAGACAATCCCGTTCTGGGATGTGGCAGTCCCTTCCCCCAAACAATATCCCATTTCTACCCCTACTCCTTTCCCTTTCTCCTTTTTCCTTAGTGTCTGTCATTTCTCCTGTCCTTGAGACTGTGCATAAAGGCTCCCTTCAACACCCCAAACTGGCCCAAGAAATGTGGATAAGGCTGCAAATTTCCTCCTCCCCCTCCTCGTCTCTTTTCCTCTCTTCTCAGTCATACTCTTCCGAAACAGTCACAAACTGATTAAAAAGTTTCCTCCCAAAGATACCATGCTAGCTGTCAGGGATCTTTTATTTCCAAGAGCATATTCTGAGTAGTAGATAATTTCCTTCTCTTTCGAACCTTCTTTTTTTCAAACTTGTCAGAAATGCCAATGATTCCTTCATGAACACAAGGCAATTTGGTTAAGAGCATCCAATTTCTCTCATTCAGGATGCTTAGTCACGAATCTTGGAACAACAGCATAGGTTTTAGAGAAACAAAGTTATAGGTGACCCAAGGGACAATGGAAAGATATATGGTAAGTGTAAATAGGCTATAACCCATTTCCATTAAGATCTTCTAAGACTAAGGGCAGCAAGGCAGAGCCAGGTGCTGGGAATCAAAAGGTCTAGGTTTGGTACTAGTATTTGACGCTAACTAGCTAATTGTGACCTTGGTCAAGCCAATTTATTGTGTCTCTAGCAAATTCCCTAAAATGTATCTAAATCACAATTGAATCTGTGTTATTTGAGAGATGCTTCCCACTGCCTCACCATGCCAAGATCTGAAATCTTTCTCCTATTTGAATGACCTACCAGGACCCCAGGAGAGATATAAAAAAACATCATTCAGGAAACATGATTGAAAAAGGAGCTGGCTTAGTATAAAAAGCAAAGTAGATAAGAGATGGATAGCCCAAGTGCCAGCCAGGTCACTAAAAGCATAAAAGACATGGCACCAGCATTTATAGGTTCTCTCCACCTACTTCAAGACCCAAAGTATTGGGTGGGTGAATTAATTTGGGAAACTTACAAAATGATCCCAAAGGTCCCACCCAGTTCTAAACTTACCGAAAGTTCTACAATACGACACATGCCAAATATGGTGAATGTTGGCTAGAGCTCAGATGCGTTGAATCAATGGTATTATTAATACTATAAAACAACCAGACACCTTTCTCAGATGTCAGAAGCTCATTTTTGTTATGCAAAATTCCCATTCCTCGGGCTTCCCAGAAACTAGTGATAGAAGTGACGCACATAAAAGATTCATGCCCACTCGGCAGTTCTCTCCCAGATAGTTCTTCTCAGGGGATTTATTAAGGAATTTAATTTAAACCAACAGAACCACTAGTATTTCTGCCTATCCCTCGTGTAACTGCGTTAGCGAACATAAATATACATGGCAGGCTTTTGGGGATTCTGTGATTCTTACAATTATCTAGTTCAAAGGAAAGCAAAATCATTACCATATGCATGAAACAGAGAGAGAAAAAAGTTCTGCTGGGTGTCAGCAGGAAGAGTAAAGGTAGTTTTATAAATATGGATGCTGCTTATGCTTTTTATCTGATGTGTTTTCAGTGCTTTCACTATAGAAAATGCCGCCCCAAAATGGCCCACAGAAGCAAGATGAATGTCAATTATTATTCTCCTTGAGCTGAGCTTTGCAAATTTTGGCCACAAATAGTAGCAGCTGACATGATGCCTTCTTATGCTGGGTATTCTATGATGGGGGGTGGGGGGGAATCAGCACAGAAAACACAGAAATGGTCCAGGCTGTTTTCCTTATTTTCCCATAATTGACAACTTTTTTTTTTACTAGCATCAGAATAACCAGACAGCATTGGAGGAGAAGGGAGGGAGGTGGGGGATTCAGGGATCAGGGGGATGGACAAGAGTTCTAGCAAAGACGTCAAATCTCTGTAGAGAAGGATGAGACCACTTGTAGAAAGACTTCTAGAGCCTGGCAAAGTCATATTACCCCATAATTTTGTCACTAGAAGTGGCATTAACTGAGTGCAATGACCTCAGGAATGTATACTGCTCATGGCTTACTCTTCAGAAAATGTAAATCACTACATTATTCTCGGTCACTGTTGTTAGGAGTGGGGCTGGGAGAGGGCAGCCGTGACCATACTGCCCATGAGTTACTGAAGGGATGGAATGAGGATGGGGCAAAGGGAGACAAAACGAGTAGAAAAATAAGTAAATGCAAAATACGAGAAAAGTAAAAAATACAAAGAAAAGCTCAGTAGCTTGTCACCCTACCTGGAAGGATCTCAATATGCAGTTGTGACCAGGTCAATTCTTTGTCATTCCAGTGAGTCCTTCTTTCCAACAGACATTTTACACAATAACCCCAATACCACCCAATGTTCTAGCCAGGTGCTGGGAAATGGTGAACAGGCAAACGTGTGCTCATCTGATAGAGGAGCCTTTGCCTCATTTCAGCCAGAGTACCCTATCCTTCCTGGCCATTTTCAAACCATGACAGCATGCATGGACAACCTCCCCTTCCAGCTACTCTTTATGTGTTGACTCCCCAATCCTTTCCATTAGAATACAAGCTCAGCAAAGGCAGTGAACATATTGCTTGTTTGTTTGCAACTCCGGAGCTTAGCACAGTCCCTGGTTCATAGTAAGTGCTTAATACATACATTTTCCTTCATTCATCAGACCTGCACAGAGTGAGTAACTCACTAGCTTTGCTATTCAGCTATCAAGTAGAACGCTATTCAGAAACTATTTGGACTGGCCTCTACTTTCTCCAAGAAGTACATTGATTAGTAAATGCCCCTCTATATAAGGCACATGCCCAAATTCTGGCTTATATCTCATGGCTGGTACTCATTGCCTATTTAACCTAAAGGAAGTTACTTCATCTCTCTAAGCCTCAGTTTATATATATTTAAAATAAAGGAGTTTAGTTAGATTGTCTCTAGGATTTCTTTGATTTCTAAAATCCCATAGTCAGTCAATTCCTTAATGATGTGGTAGTCCTATAAGCTAAATTGTCCTTAACTTCCTATAACTAGTAATCTATTTTATACCTGTACTGATAAAGTTCTTTCTTCCTAATTAGCTTCCTAAGAGAGTCCCTCCCAGCCACTTATTGCCATCTGTTTTGCCACTGCTGTATCCTCTAAACTAGATCTCCAGACACCAAGCCTATAAAAGGCTAAGCCATTCAGCTTTGGAATGACCCATCTGGGGCCATTTTGTCCTGACTGTTGAGGCCTCACTATATCTAGCTGGTTCTAGATCTGATCATTCTTCACTTCAGCCACCTTCTTTCCATTGACACTTTCCCTTTATTCCTCTTGTTCTCAGAATGGAAATTCATGATAGCATCACTTCTGGAAAAGGCTTATCAATCATTTTCCCTATTGCTCCCAATAAGAGCACTTCACTGGCTACCACTTCCCTATGTGTGTTGTCTCTTCCTATTAAAATGTAAGAATGTAAGCTTCTTGAAGACAGAGTCTATCACTTCAATTTTTATATCTCTAGAGCTTAGTCCAATGCCTAAGTAGCAGCTAATTATTTTTATTCATTATTCAATAGCTCTCCATTCATCCCATAAGGCTATTTCCAGTAGACTATAAGCTTCTTCCCCTTATTTTATTGTTAGTAAATTTTAAATTAATTCAATTATTCCTGAAGGTTGCCAGATACCTCTCCCAAAGGGATGGGGCTGATAAATTCTTCTGACTGGAAACAATTAATAGGGCCCTGTAGTCATTCATTGTATTTATAGCTAATGGGAACTTGTTTTATTGAAGAGAAAGTTGAGATCTAGGAAGATTAAATAATTCCCCCAGGATCATGCAGCTATTAAGGAGCACTGGGAAGAAATAATCTTCCTGGGCAAAGAAATCTTAGTCATGATCCAAGAAAGTAAAAGGATTTGGTTAATCCACATGCCATAATATAATCAAATGCAAGAAGTGGGCAGCACGTGGAAAAAAGAGTTCCAAGAAGCTGCTCAAAGGCAGGGAAATCATGCTGGAGCAAATTAGGAAGAATATAGGACAATCAGTAAACATTGGGCTGACAGAATGATGGCCAATCTCATGAAACTTTCCTGCCCAAGACATGTTCTTTTCTTTCGTGGAAGTAGCAGCTCATCTGCATGAATGAGAACTCCTGTGGTTTGAAAAGGAAGGAGGGACATGACTTCTGGATGGTGTCAACTAATAAAATTGCATCATCCTTTAATCTTGCTAGTTGTTCATTTGTCACTAGCTAATTCATTTCCATCTGGGACTCTCAAATAGTAGAACACACTGTTGCATGAAAAGACCACTTGGCAGATAAGATTTTAGGGGTTTAACCAAAGTCTTAGAAGATCTTTCAGTCTCCATATCCTTTCTATGGTGATAAATAAGGAACTAGAGATATTTTACCCACCAGATTATTTATTTTATTCAATTTTCCTTCTCAGTACTTGGAATTTTCACAATTCCCACAGTCGACCCATAATTCCAAAAGATTTTTAAACAATACAGATTTCTTCCCATTCTAAAATTTGGAAAAAAAAGACAATATTTTTAAGGTCTCATTTTACTTCTGGTCTAAGGAGTTTCCTCACACTTTCCAATGATAATTACTCAACTTGGGACCCTGGAATGGCTTCATGTCTCATTTGGTATTCATTATTGATAGGTCACTAGAGTCTCCCCAAAGCATTGTCATTCCCCACTAGGCAGAGCAAACTGATCACAGGCAAACAACAGTGATTCCTGCTGGGCAGACAGTATCCAAGGGTTGGGGTGGGAGAAGGTCAAATCCTGACCTTCTGAGAGCCAAAGATAACAGGCTTTCTGGAGCTTGTTGGCCAGAGCTTAAATGTCACATTCCCAAATCACCACGGACTGGCCTAAACCATTCTGATTGGCCTCTCCTAGACCAGGAGCACAGGGAAGAAAGAACTTTCCTGGGGAAAGAGATCCTAGCCATGATCCCAGAGAACAAACAGCTGCAAGTAGCAACAGGCCTTTGTTCCTCCATGGCTCACCAGCTAGTCTACAACATGGAAAGATAAAGAAAAAGCTAAATTAACTCAATAAACTTTTATTATCAAATTCTACGAGGAGCTGTCTGGGACAGCCTCTGCCCCAAGATATTTCATTTAAAAATCGTTCATTGATTTGTTTGTTGAGGATCATTCTATTCTAAAATAGGTAGCTTAAGAATATTGGACTCAAACTTGGAGAAATGGAGACACGGCTTAAAATCCTGATTGACAACAATCATCTCTGTGACCCTGACAAGTCATTTAACCTCTGTGTTCTCTCCCGTGTAAAATGACATAGATATAGCAGTAATACCTACCTCACAGGCTTGTAATGAAGCTCAGATGAAATCATGTATATAATACAGCTTACAAAACGTGAAAACATTATATACCTGTCAGTTGTTATTGTTTTCCCAAGAATTTCCAAAGAGGATTGGAAACAACTCACAAGCCTAAACACAGATAGAATAAGGTTATTAAAAATAGAAACAAAATAAAAACCAATTGAAAGGAAAATAAAGTTTATGAGTTTTCTTTGGCATATGAGTTTTCTTTTTTTTTTTTTACAGTTCGCAGCCCACAAGGTTCATACTAGTGCTCCCATTTATAATTAACACTCCAGAGTGTAGGCAAGAACACATGAAAATTTCATTTCCCTTGTTCTGAGTAGGGAAAGGGCTTTTTTTTTATGGACAGGATTTCTATAGTCCTGAATCATTCATATTCATCTTTCAGGCAGTGTTAAATATTATTTCATAAAGCACTTTTGAAGATCAGACAAAGCTTTCCTGGCCATAGCCCTTTGATGAAATGCCATCACCAATGACTAAACAATAACCATGCACAGTGTTAGGACTTCTCACTTCATTTGAGCAGCTTGGTGCTGAGTGAATGCTTTCAAAATGTGGCTTCCTCCAGCCCAATCCTGGATGTGACCTAACTAAAGAGGCCCACAAACCTGAAAATTCCCTGGGACCAATGAAACCCTTCATCCTGTTAAGATAGGGAGAAATAAGCAGTTTTGCAAATATGGAAGCCAAAAAAGCTGACATTTCCCATAATGGTATGCCAGTTAGCTACATTTTCAAGCAATCCTGCAACAAATAGAGGTTTGGGGACTGGCTCCCTCTGAATGGATAAGTGATGAAATCAGTTAGATGCTGGACTGGGTCTATACCACCAAGTCATTTTTTTCCTTTTTTTTTTAAACCCTTATCTTCTGTCTTAGAATTGGTACTAAGTTCCAATTCTAAGGTAGAAGGGCAGTAAAGGGCTGGATAATTAGGGTTAAGTGACTTTCTCAAGGTCACACAGTTAGGAAATATCTGAGACCAGATTTGAACCCAGGTCCTCCTGACTCCAGAACAGGTACTCTATCCACTGGGTTACCTAGGTGCCCCACCAACAAGTTCTTCTGGAAAGTTTCTAATAGAGCAAACCCAAATGAAGAGCAGACAATATTTAGAACTAGAAGAGCTTTCCACCCTCTTGTTTGGTAGAGGATGAAACCTAGAGAATTGAGTTCATCAAAGACCATATAGGAAATAATTAATAGATGACTTATCCAAGAGGATATAAGAAGAAACAGAAGAGTAATTTGAACCCATGACTTGTAACTTTATAGGCATTTTTCTCTCCATTCTACAATGCAGCCTCCACTTTGACTATGAAAATTAGTGTAACTCCACGTCAAATTTAGACCCAACTTAAAAAAATAAAGGAAAAAATTAAGAAAAAGATTAAACTGTTCATCAGTACACTGATAGGTATTTGGTCCATGATCACCCCAACTATCAAATACATCATCTCTTTATTACCTGTATGAAAAGCTGATAGCAAAATTATGTATCTTGATAAATTGCTGTGTAGGTGAGAGACTGAGCTGAATATGAATTAATTACCAAGCCTCTAATTCATTAGCTTTAAGTGGTCTTTGTGGAACTACTGGCTTATTGCTAGCCTACCTATAAAATGTCCATTAGATCGAGTAGGCAAATTTGAGTAGGCTTATTCAAATCAGTTTCCAACAGAAACAATTTCCGAAATCAGAATTCTGACTGACCCAGATTATAAGATCCAAATGCTGAAATGCAAATTGTGATAACAAGCAGGTAGTCATGTATGATTTGAACTATGTTGGGAAGGTTAAGTGGTTTCTACCTCAACATTTTTCATTTTATTTTGACTGCAAGGCATATCTTTTATTTTGTGTTTATAAATTTGCTTTTTCCCAGCGCCTAGTCTCCCTTCCCTTTTCTTCATACCTGATTAAGTTACTGAGAGGAAGAAGGGAAGGGGAAAAGCATTTTTGTAGCACCTACGATGTGCCAAGCACTGTGCTAATTCTCTTTACAAGTAGCAGCATTGATGCTATCATTCATTCTCCAGCTCAAAAACATTCGTAACCGCATTGCCTACCAAATAAATCCCAAACTCCTTAGAAGGGCACTCCAGGGAGCCCAACCAGCTTTTGCAGTTGTAGAACTCAGTATCCCTCTACAGAGACCCCATTCTTAAGTCAAGCTAGGTTAATATACCCAAAATATGTCATGCCAAGTGATGTCAACAAGTATTGAGTACCTACTATGTGCCACACCATGTGCATTTCTTCTACTGAAATTCGGTCTTCTCTTGACAATCAAAATCCCATCCATTCTTCAAGGCTCAGCTGAAATTGCACCTCTTCTATGAAGCCTTTCATCATTATATTACCTGAAAAAATCATTTTCTTCTGAATTCCTGTAACTCCATAAATACTTGGTTTTCTATTCCTCTGGTATTTTCCTTTCACTGCCTTGCATTGGTAGCTGTTTCTGTCCAGTTATCAATAAGGGATATAAGCTCCCTGAGACCAAGGAACTTGTGTATATATAATCTGCCTGGTCAGGGAATGAGTCTCTGGACCACCCCCTAAAGTTTTGAAGCCATGGCTATAATGCCTAAAGGGTAGGTCATTTAATAGAGAAGTACTGAACTTGGGGAGAGGCTAGAGAAGAGGAAATCACAAGTTCCTGTGCCTCAAGGACCATTTCTCATAGAGAAAGAATCTGAACTGTTACCATAAGGGACAAGACCAAAAGGGGAGATCTCCCAACTTGTTCATGAATCCTGAAAGGGGCAGATAATCTGTTAATATATCAGGTCACTCCCTATCATTTTATTTAGCAAAAAGTCAGGTGAAGTGAATACTTTATTGGCAGCACATGCCTGGGTTCTTGATACTAAATTATATCAGGTAGGTAACATCCCCTATAACTAACATTTGCATTTTCTCCAGTTGCTCTTGAAGATAGGAGGTACAATGGATAGAGTGCTAGGTCTAGAGTTAGGAAGACCTGAGTTCAAATCTAGATTTAGACATATTAGCTATATGACCCTGGGCAAGTTAATTCACTTCTGTCTACCACAGTTTCCTCATATCTAAAATGGGGATAATAGCACCTTGGAATATTCTGGGAGGACTAGCAGCTTTGATATGAGGGCTTGCTATGCCCTTTTTAGAGTTGCTTTCCTCTGTTGGGGTCTACCTCTGGCTCCAAGAAGCTACAGCACGAGTATGGCTACTACTGCTTCACTGACTACATAAAACCTTGACTATATGGATCATAACAAAATGTAGCAAGTCCATAAAAAGATAGGGGTACCAGATCATCTTATTTGTCTCCTGAGGAGCTAGTATTCAGGTGAAGATTTATAACAAACCATGGAACAACTAATTGGTTTAATATTGGAAAGGGAATAAGCAAGACAGCATAGTGTCATTTTATTTTAACTTATATGCAGGGTATATCATGTGAAATGCCTAGCTGGATAAATCAAAAGCCAGAATTTAAATTATTAGGAGAAATATCAACAATCTCAAATTTGCAGATGATAACCACTTTGATAGCAAAAATGAAGAATTAAGAAGCCTCATAATGAGGGTGAAAGAGGAAAGTGTAAAAGCTAGCTTGAAGCTTAACATAAAAAAAAAAAAAACCTAACATGACAACTAGTCCCATCACTTCCCAGAAAACAGAGGGAAAAGAAAATAGAAGCAATGTCAGATTTTACATTATTGGACTCAAAGATCACTGCAGATGATGACTGCAGCCATGAAATTTAAGGATGGCTACTCCTTGGAAGAAAAACTATGGCAAATCTGGACATCTCCTTGCTGACAAAGGTCCGCATAATCAAAGCTATGAGATTTGGACTATAAGTTAAGCTGAGTGCCATAAAATCAATGCTTTTGAATTGTGATGCGGAAGACTTTTGAGAGTCCCTTGGATAGCAAAGAGATCAAATCAGTAAACAATTTAAAAATTAATTCAGACTTTTCATTAAAAAGGCAAATTATGAAGCTGAAACTAAAGTACTTTGGACACATAATAAGAAGACAAAATTTAATTGGAAAAGACCCTGATGTTGGAAAAAATTGAAGGCAAAAGGAAAAGGGGACATCAGAGGATGAGATGGATTGTGGCATGGAAGCAACGACTGTAAGTTTGTCATACTTTAAGAGTTAGTGGAGGATGGAAAGTCTTGCTGTACAATGGTCCATGGGGTGAAGAAGACTTTAACATGACTAAACAACTGAACACCAAGACTCCCCAAGTGAGGAAACACAACCAGTTTCTGTCTAAGACTTAAAGACTGTGACTTAAAGCCTTAGTTGCCTAAAGCACAGAGAAGTTAGATAATTAACCTTAGACCCTACAGTCAGTATATCTTTGAAATGGGACTTGAATTCAGATCTTAGCTTCAAAATTAATCACTATACAAGGATAACTATGGACAGATATAGATCACAATATGTATCTTTTTAGATAATTATTATGATAGTAATAATTAGCTTAGTGCTTAAACTATATAGAAAAAGGAAATACTTATTATAATTATATTTCTTCTTATGACAAACATTTCAAATTTCTTCATGTGTCTGTACTCCAAGATAACCTTAACAGTAGCTTATTTTTTTAGCACTTTGAAGCCTGTCAGAAATGTGTGACAGAATTATTAGGCTTGATGCATTAAAACAGGTGATTTATACATATATTTCTCTCAAACACATGCCTTGCCTTGAAAGAATATAAATTACAAAAAACCCAAAATACAATGGCACCAAAATGGCATAATCAGTATATATATATTGGATTGGCAGTGATGGCATATGCACAATAAAAGGTAAATACGATATTATTGAGGATATTGGATGCAATCTGGTATATATAATGAAAAGACTACTGATTCTGGAGTGATAGGAACTGAGTTCAAAACCCATCCTTGAAATGTATTACCTGTGTGCCTTTACCCAAATAAATTAACCTTCATGGGAGTCAGTTTCTTCATCTGTAAAATGAGATCATGCAACTAGATGATCTCTGATTGCCTTCTGAGCACTAGATAAATGCCTGAAAGAGAAAGAGTCTCAATGGACAGAGAACTAGTCTCCCAGTTAGAAGGACATTGAGTTCAGTTCCTTCCTCAGACACATCTCCTGGCTGTATGACTGAGAGCAAATCACCGAAATTCTCTATGCTCCTAATCTGCTTTAATAAAGGTAGTTTCCCTCACCAGGAATTCTCCCTTACAAATGAGATCACCATTGCTGTAAAAAATAAAATAAAATAAAGACTAAAAAGTCCGGGAAAGGACTGCTTATCTAGTGAAAGTGAGAGACAATTCAGGACTCTGCTCAATATCCTGCCAGACTGACCTCTAGGTTTAGCAAAAACTATTGGCTGAACCTACCTACTTTGGAGGAATAACTCATTGTCATCTTTTGTCATCTGGAAACAGAAGCATTTGGGGTGGAAACATCAGCCTCACGACCTCTCATTTTCTTTATGCTTATTCTGGCCCTAAGAGGCTCAGAGGCAGCTGTTTCTTGCTCACAGCAGCAGTTAGTACAGTAGAGAGAAGGGGCCACTCTGGGGTTCACCTGCCCTGTTAGATAAGTCAGATTGGTGGGCACTATGCTATTTTCCATGTTAATTACAGCTCTTTCTCCCTAGCAATGCCAGACGAGGGTTTTGATCCCTTTGAAAATTTCAGTAGAAATGGATGGTCTTTTGACCCCTCCAACAGTTTACATTTCAATTAGCTCAGGAGCCTCTCTGTCTTTGATGGCGACCTCACTACCCTTTGCGAAAAATTAATGGAAGAGAAAGTAGGCATAATTCACAGTACATGGGGCCTGACCATTCTAGATCGTTATACTTATGAAACCATAAAAAGAGAAACCTGGCTTTAATATTAATGCAGTGATCTGAGCTGTCTGAAATTCTATAACTTGGGGTTACAAGTGTATAAAGTCACTTTCCAGTTTTTAAGCTTTGTTTTCCTCAGGCAAATGCTTTCCTGTGTCCCTTATACCATTATCTCTATTCTGAATTTGAGTTTGGTTGAAATCTTAAGATTCCATCTAAATGCCCAATCTCTGAATCAGGGATTCTTGGTCTATCTTGTTTCTTGAATCCCTTTGGCAATCTGAAGAATCCTACAGACCTCTCCTCAGCAATTTTTAAAAGCATAAAATACCTAAGATTACAAAGGGAGCCAATTATCCTGAAATCAAGTTAGCAAAATATTTTTAAAGAAAACAAATTCACGGATCCCGGGTTAAAAACCCTTCCTCTAAAGCCCTATAAACTCATCTAACTTCAAAGAATTTAAAACAGAAAGTCAAGCATCTGAAACTCAGTAGAAGCTGATGACAAGGTTCAATCTCAAAAATCCATAAATGAAATTCACCTGGAGCGAGTTTTGTCTCATTTCTGTCAGCTATTTGTTACAATTCCATTACCCACCTTAATTTAAGCCTAGATTCAGAGAAGGGAGGACAATTTCCGTTTATGGAAAAATAATTGTTATACCTCAGGAGCACTGCCTATACTGTGAATGTCATCTCTTATTTCCAGGGCCAAATATGATTCCCTGCCTGTCTTAGGAATGGTTTTCTGAAAGCCATTGCTTTATTGGCAGCAATATTTTTATATCAGAGCAATTCCAAATATTAGTTTATTGCTTAACATATGCATAGGAGACAGTTTTTGAAGGAGACCTTCTAAATTTGCATTTTCTCTCCAATTAAAAAAGATTTTTGTGATTGTATTGCATATCTGGTGCACGTGCATACTTAAACAGCTTACAAAGATGATGTTTCTATATCCATATCCACTTGGAAATACCATCTTAGCAAGCTGACATGTGCTAGACTCTGTTCCTAATCATCAAACCATAACACAGGATCTTGTAGTCTTTATGCCTCTCAGTCAACTGAATAACCACCAAGATGAAGTTAAGATCACAAAACATCCCTTTAGAGATGCCACCACAAAAAAAAAAACAACTTACTACTCTGATTATAAACAATCAATAAGTGAGGAAACAAAACAAAGAGATATATGCTTATCTCCAGGAGAGAGGAAAATCTCCTACTCGGCATCTAAATAGAAGAGGAATTTCCTAGATGAAGTTTTCCAGATGTTCCAGTTTACATGCTGGTTTCGTGAAGCCCCAGAACGATGAAGTATCTCTTCAGTTAGTTCCATGGCCATCCAAGAACAATTGGCACAGGCAACCACGTAGGAAAAGTCAAGAAGATGAAGAATGTGTTTTGCCCAGATAATCTATAAAGTTAATCTATCAGTACTGATATCTTGACAGGAACAAATGAGCTGAGTTCAGATTTGAAGTGAAAAATACAATTCAATGCCTCTAGGAAATTATGCAAGAGTTTCAATAATTCCAAGATTTTCTCTTGATGGTCTTGATGGGTCTTTTGACCCTTGATAGCACCAGTATTCTCCCAGTGTTGCAGTGTGCCTATGAATCTTGGAATACTAGCATCTCAAACAAGCCAAAGTTGCAGGCAATGGATAGATACTTGGTGGGTGAAAATATGGCGCTGTGTACAGGGTTCACTAAGGCTTTGGGGATATCTTGTATTATCAATGATGACTTGCATAAAAGAAGTGGCATAAGACTTGATCAAGGATGGGTATGACAAAAAAGAAGTGAGTCGATCATGGAATAATAGAGATTGCTAAGAAACAGAAATGTTTAGTGTTGTACTGGTAGCCACAAAAAACATGAGATGGAGGTAGGGGAAGGGAAGAAAACAGAAAAGGAATTCTATATCCCATCATATAAATCTTCCAGGAAAGACATAAGAAATGTATCATGAGAAAGTATAGATAGGTTCCAACCTGTAATAGTTGGGGAAAGGAGTGAGGTCACATGGAAGCATCAAAGAAGTTTATTTCTTTGGAACATCCTCATATGCCTCTTCCATGCACCTTTTATCAAGTGAGTGAGCACCTTAGTTGGAAGAAATAGCAATTCACTGGCAATGCATTTCAGTACCTCTACAAAATGGTCCAATTAAGAATAGATTCAAAAGCTTCTTTTCATTTGCCTTAAAGCAGATTTAGATAGTTGCAGAATACCCATAATCCAGTACAAGGAAACACACAACATACAAGACAGTAAAGTGAGGCATCTTTATTGAGGTAACACAATAACAATATGAAGGAGAGTAAGGGAGAATGGTGGAAAGAGATTTGCTCTGTTAGGTCCTTGTATAGAATTGGTCTCTCCTTGAGGACCCCAGAGGGAACAGGGAACCCTCCTCCCCAAACCAGTAAAGTTTAATTGATTTCTATAGGTTTATCTGGATAGAGTAAGACCAAGAATTGAGGGATAGAAGCAAGGAGTTTAGACGTGGGAACTGGTAGTGATTCATCCTAGAGGTGGGAGGGAAGACACTAAATTATTATTATTGCTGTTATTATCTTTAATGTATATAATGTAAGGTTTGCAAAGTGCTTTGCATATGTGAGGTACAATGGTAGCTAACTAGCACTGTGGATAGAGGCAGACAGTTAGTCGAATGAATAGAGAGAAGGGCTTGGATTCAGGAGGATCCGAATTCAAATTTGGCCTCAGACACTTACTAGCTATCTCACACTAAGCATGTAATTAAGTCAGGAACACTAGGCTACAATTGCAGACAATACTAGCTGTGTGACCTTGAACAAGCCACTTAACCTCTCATAGTCTCAGTTTCCTCATTTGTCAAATAATGATAATAATGGTACCTATCTCCCAGAACTGTTGTGAGGATAAAACGAGATTATAAAGTATCTACAAAGCTCACTGTATAATAGCTCTTATTATTAGCATCACCATCACCATCATTATTATATCATTCGAGTCCCACAGCAAGAGTAAGAGGAAGGTACTGGAGACATTTCTATCCTCATTTTGCAAATGAAAAGATTGGGACTCAGAAAGAGAGGTTTAGTTACTTGCCCATAATCACATAGCCAGTGAGTATCAGAAGCAGGATTTGAACTATCTTCTTGAGTCCTAATCTGGCACTCAATTGCTCCAGAGACATTTTAAAAGGTATAAAAGGTTTTTAAATAGGATTCTACCTCAGTCCTATACTAAAGGCTGACTTAAATTTTATAAAAAAAAAAAAGTATTTTCTGTACAGTGGCCACTAAAAATTGGACATTTTATGTTGAAGCTGCTTGAATTCTTCTGTGATGTCATTTTAGTTTTAGACTCAAGGTCTCCCTTCATTCTGAGAGGGTCTTTTGTTCTTTGAATTCTTCCCAGTTAGTGATCACTCGCAGAGAGTGCATGTTAGTCAAGACGATGGGAGGCTTCTTCCTCTATTTATGATACATATTTCAGTAAACTGATCATTAAGAAACACCCGCTGTTGTAGAAATGTAATAAGTGCTCTTGTTCCTTATGAAGACAATAAAGTAAAAGTGACGTGAATTTGGGAAAGTACTCATTCCTTTCCCTAACTCAACTAGACATCCACAGTGACAGTGTGATGGAGACCAAGGGCTGGATCCCTCACAGGGAACTGTTAATTATTATTGTCCTGTTATTATTCTTTTCTTTTCTTTCTGGCTCTGATTTATGAACTGCTTTTCATATTCACAAAGTGGCTCATGAATCACCCAGACTTACAGAAATGAATAATAATGAGCCCATTTACACAACATTTGGTATGCAACTAATTACCTGGAAATCACTGCCTGGGATTGCACCAAAAAGAGTCTTATTAGCATTCTGTACTAGATCTACAAAACACAGTAGAAAAAAAAAAGAAACCAGAGGCATGGAAACAAAGGACAGAAAAAGGAATGGAAGCATCCTGGTAAAAGAGCTATCTTTTCCGTGTGTAGATCTTTTTCATCAACACCACCCTCAAAAAGCATTTAGCAAGTGCAGCTCCTTATACAATACCAAGCAAACTAGATTTGACTTAAAAAAAAAAAACAAACAAACAAAAAACTCATTCTCCAACACCAATTTAGCACATGGTCTCAAAATGGTCTTCATAATGACAGTTCATGCATCACCCTGGGGACATGGAGCAGAATTTTGCAAGGAAATATTATTTGGAGTTTTAAAAACAGTTCGTGAAATTGCTCAACAAACCAAATGGGTACCAATGCTAATTTTGTCTTGGCACTGAACAAAACCAAGACAAAGGTACTATAGGACATAACCGTCTAAAGTAGATAGTGTTGGTATAGACAGGCTTATTTAAGGGAAAGATGGAAAGATAAACATTAAATGTACAGTAATGGACAGTATGATCAATTCTCAATCATAGTCATAATGATGTTATTGTATATACTTATATATGTGGTATATACATATATATCTAAATTTATCATGAAATATATATGTATATATTAACAGATTATATCATAAAATATTGTCATATCTCAATCATAATCATAATGCTTTTCATTCATGCAAATAAAGTTGCAAGTAAAATCCAAAATGGTCCCTGATCCAGGTACAATTTCTCCTTGACTTTATTACAAACACACACACACACACACACACACACACACACGGTTCTATTGGTTTGAATCAAGTTGACTGTAGTTATACTCTACTTAGGATCATCAGTCCTTCAGAGAATAAGGTGATGCTATTGACTAAGTGTTGATCATTTACACTAATGTATTTGTCCTTTAACATGATGTTTTCTTTGTGTCATATTTATAAAATTCCTGTTTAGCATCTAGGATTCCATCCAATGCCATGAAATAGAGATTTCCTCCTAACAGAGTTAAATAGCTCTTACTTCTACAGGCATTAAATCTTAGACTGAGTAGCACCATGAAGCCAAGGTCCTGGGTTTAGTCTCTGAGTAGGATCATGCTTTCCTATGTAACTCAGACATCAAACCCATAAGCAATGATTTATCCATCCACCACAGACACGTAAGAACTCATTCCCTGATGAGTCTCTAGGCAGTTTTTTAAAGAAAAGCTCTCTTATGACTTGGATGAGTAATTTTAATTATCATGGGAATCATTTACAGTAGAATGCCTACTGTCATCCTTTATAATCAGAAATGTCTACTTCCTGGTAAGCTCTTGATGGCCACAACAAACCATACCTATCTAGAATTCTCAGAAACTTAAATACTCTGTTTTTACTTTTACTTAGAATCTGTGCTTATTTTGGTAGAGGAGCTTTTATTCTTTCCCTTCTTTTCAGTTAGTTGACAATTCTGGAAGGTGTACATTGAAAAAAAAAAGGAATAATCAAAGATCTCTCTTGGAATACCTAGAAATCATCATAGGTCAAGGGTTTCACCAGCATCCTTACAAAGAGTGATACAAGATTTCTCTAAGGCAGGGGTCGGCAACCTTTTTGGCCATGAGAGCCATAAACGCCACATTTTTTAAAATGTAAATTTCATAAGAGCCATACAGTGCTCACAGTGCGCGCTCCTGTAACAGCACCTGAAAAAAAATTAACTTCATGGCTCCTGCAGAAAGAGCCATACATTGCCGACCCCTGCTCTAAGGAGACTGCTTCATTTAGTATCATGGTGTAATTCTAAGGTAGAAGGACTCAATCCAAACCAGGGATATTTAGGAGAAGAAGAAGTTAGAAAAACAAAAGTTTTGTGATTGAAGATGCATCCTACTAGGTGGCATTTGGGTGAGCTCAGCAGTTTGTCTTGGGGGAGTTGAATATAACTTTTGTCATGAAGAAAGGCTTTATGTCCTCTTCATTATCATTGGCTTATATTGGTTCTGGTTCTAGGATTCCCTCCTATGATTTCATCAGGCTGTGATCATTCTTTTGGAAAGCTTGTATTTCTTTATCCTACAATTGAAACTAATGAGCAATTTCCTATCTCAGTTGCCTGAGGTAATAACATTTCCTCATTTATTTTCTTATCTGACTTTTCACTTACAGGTGTGCCCATTTACTCTTTGGAGTATCTAAGGTCTTCAATTCTAAGTTCCCAGAAGGCATGGACTATCTTTTTCTCTTTGTGTAGCATCTAGAGGTGATTCACCCAGAATTATTATGAGGCCAACCACAATTCTTCTATGCTAAAATTCTGCTTTGTTAAAATTCTCTTCTAAAAAAGGGGGGTTCAGCTAAAAAACTAACAATCCTGCCTCAGAAACTTTGAATTTATCCAGTGAAAGACACAGCAACATGATTTCTATTTATTCTATTACTCCAAAGCACCCTTGGCTCACTTTCTTTTAATAACCCATTTCTTTTTTCAAGCCCAGTGGTCAATTCTATAAACAAATTATAACAATGACCATTGCAAATAGCCTGTCTGGCACATAGTAAGTGCTTAATAAATGCTTGTTGATTTGATTTTAAAAGAAACAGACACATCATGCTGTCTCCTGCCCCCACACTTGGAATCTGTGTCCAGAGGAACAGTTGGCTAACTACTTCCCCATAAACTGTGACCAAACAGATATGCCCTTATTTGCTGCCAACTATTCAACTAATTCTCTCAAACTCTCCTAAAAAGGAAGCCTTGATGGCAGAAGTCAAACAGGAAGCCCAAATAATAATTTAGGGCATGGACTTTAGATGAAAATCCTTCCAGCA
This sequence comes from Gracilinanus agilis, assembly GCF_016433145.1. Lineage (NCBI taxonomy): Eukaryota > Metazoa > Chordata > Mammalia > Didelphimorphia > Didelphidae > Gracilinanus > Gracilinanus agilis. The sequence goes on along the minus strand of NC_058135.1, from coordinate 167,901,975 downwards.
ACAATTCTGCCATTCTGTGTGATTACTTGGCTTCCTAATTCTTTTGGTCCTTAATTCCACAGAATATGATTCAGATCACTAAGGGTGAATGATCACCACCACCCCCACAGAACTCATCTAAGAATAAACTTTCTCTCAACTTGAAGCTTTTTTTAGGATCATAGATTTAGAGTAGAAAAAGATCTCAGAGGCCATCATGTCCAACCCCCTCATTTTACAGATGAGGAAACTAAGCACAGGGAAGCTAAATTACTTTCCTACTTGAATCACACAGTTAGCTAACTTCCTGAGGTGATCTTTGAGCCCTGGTCTTCCTGACTCCAACTTCAGTACCCTGTCCTTGATGCCAAGTCACCTTTAGCTCCCAGAACTTTTTCCCTGTTGACATATGGCGTTAAGAACCAAGGATCCCCTCTTTTATTTGATGAAGCTTTCAAGGAGAGCATCACTCTTATATTGCATGCATTCCTACCAGTTAATAGGGAGCTAATAAAAATTCAAAAAAGGAAAAACTTTTGTATAACTAACTGCAAAGATTAAAAGATCACTACTCAAATGTGTTGTAATCTTCCTTATTCATGTACAGCTTGGACTAACCAGTCCCTGAGGGCTCTTCCAGCTCTGAAATTGTTTTATTCTAAAACGATTCAGTGTTTAAACCATTAGACCCTCTGCATCATCATGAGATTCTGGCTAACTCAAAATCATCTCTCTAAAAACAAGTTGGTGAAGCAGGTCAGCTAATTTATCAAATAATCAGAGGGCAGAAAAGATCTTATAGTGGCTTTCCAACATAATAGGAGCTAGAACGAAGATCTTCATTATGTGTCTCATCGCCACTCATCCAGAGACTCAGACTACTGCATTATCTTTGCCTCTTCTGAATCCCCTGCTCAATTCTTCCACATCAACTCAAGCAAATGTATTCACTACCTCCCTTCATTTGGCCATACCTCTTCTGCCTTTGAACCTATGCCTGAATTTTGCATGATGGGTTGCCCTTTCAATGAAATTAAATGTCCTTGGTGGCCTACTTTTTTCAATGTTGTTCTTCACTCAGTGACCATATGTTCTCTCCACCTTATTGCAACTGTTTCCTAGAAAATATCAGATTAGCTCATTCATATTAAAGTACAAATGAATAATAGGAATGGATGAATAACCTCCTCTGGAACTTGAAATCATAGAATGTTGGAGCTAAAAGATACCCAAAAGATGTCTAATCCAGGGGTTCTTAACATGATTATGTGAACTAGTTTTGCTTTTTTAATGAATTCACATCATTATGTCACAAAACAGTTGCTTTCCTTTATACTAGAAATTTTATAGTCCTTTGTGTTTTGTTATATACATCTTAAAATTAATTTCTAATTTTTTATTTTTTTAATTATTCTGAGGAGTCCATAGGTTTCACATACTGACCAAATTGTCCATGACACAAAAATGGTTAAAAAGCCCTGACCTAGTTTAACATCCTTATTTTACATATTAGAAAGCTAAGCATCAAAAAAGTTAAGTGATTTGCCCAAGATAACAGAGTTGGTCAATGACACAAATATCCAAGTCCCTTGCTAATCATTCCAGTTCCCTTAGGATACCAAGTAAAAAAGACAGCACTCTCAAAAATTCTGCCAGTCATTAGGAGGTGCCATCCCTATGATGCCAGGAGGTGTGGGTAGAGCTGTGGACTATTCATCAGCCTGGTAAACATGTTTTGGCAGCTGGTCAGTTTTTTTTTTCTCCTTGGAAGGCAAATCCTGAACACCATAAAAAAAGACTGGTAATCAGATGTCACTTTCCTCATGAATTTGTATCATAATTTTAATTTTTCTTTTTTTTTTTCTTATAGGATCACAACAACAGCTGCTTGCATGATGGATCTGCGAAGATATCCTCTAGATGAACAGAACTGCACACTAGAGATTGAAAGTTGTAAGTTATTGGGATCAAGGATGGAGGGTAGTGAACAGAGATGCTTGGATTGCGTCATTTCCCTCAGTAATATTCAAGAATTTTAGGGAAGATTTCACAAAGAAACAAATATATGGATCTCTTAAAGATTTTTTATATTAGACCAACCATTTGTTCAACAAACCTTGATTGCCTACTGTGTCCAAAACACTGTCTGGAGGAGATATAAAGTTTATATATGACATGGCCTGTGCCTTCCAAAATATATTTACACATTTCACAAAATTATAGGAGCATAATATCCATGTGTATATAAAATTTGAGAACAAAATCACAAAAATTGATAGCATTTACATACAAGCTACTATGTGTCAGGCACTATGCAAAGAGTTTTACAAACATCCTATCATTCCATCCTCACAACAACTTAGGGAGGTAGTGCTATTTTTATCCCCATTATACAGATGAGGAAATCGAAAAATGAAATGAAATATGAAAGACTTTGTCCTAGAGAGCTAACTTACTTTACACTGCCCTACACACTAAATTTCTATTTGCTCTAAATAAGCTGCATAGGCATTATTAGTTATTCTTTCTGGTTAACTATTGATTTTCCAAAGGATTCATAATCTTTTAATACTTTCCCATGTGTCTGATAGTCTCAATGCTTTCCTAGTTAGTTGAGTACAATGATCTTTTTGAAGAATTAGCTAAAGTCTAATGGTTTTCAAATTCTTGCTGAAATCTCCTCAGAGATTTCTTCTTTCATAAGATAGTTAAAATTGATTAATGAGAAGAGACAGAATCTGTAGGTCATAGAGGGGCTAGTGCTTGATTTGGGAAAATCTGGGTTCAAATCTGAATACTGTTATTAACCAGCTGTGTGATTATAGCCAACTCACCTTTTCTGAAATTCCAGTATATCTCTAAGATCATAAATTATGTCATCACCATATGCTAAGCTCTCAAGATACAAAGAAAGACAAAAGCATGGTGCTTGCCCTCAAGAATCTATGTACTAGTAGAATATAAACTAGCAAACAATTATGGCCATACAAGATATGTAGAGAGAAAACAGGATGTGATCCCGGAAGGCAGGCACCAGAAAGGAAGAAGGGAGGACAGAACTAGAGCTGGGTCTTGAAGAAAGTCAGGATGAGGAGGAAAGGGAGAACATGGAGGATAGCCTATAAGAAGGTATGTAGTTGGGAAATGTAATGTTGTATGAGAAGAATCAGTGTCACTGGATTGCAGAGTAGTGGGGTAATGTAAGGGGGGGAAATGTATTTCATGGGTTCGATATATTAAAAGGTGGTCGCCAGGGGAAATTCCCGCAATTAAGGAATAATCTCAAGTCAAAATTGACTTTTAGAAACTGAAAACATAAATGTCAAGATTCAATCAAGCCAAGCAAGATTTTATATTTTATCCTGGAGGGCAATAAGGAGCCACTGGAATTTTTTAATGAATAATTTGGGGAGAGGTAGTGACATGGCCAGATTTGTGCTTTAGAAAGATCATTTTGACTATTGAGTAGAAAATGGACTGGAGTAGAGAGAGATTTGAGGCAAGAAAGCTAAAAGAGAGGGAGGACATTTTCAAAGCAAAAACACTATCAGAAAACATACAGTGCTTTTTCTACATCCACTAAAATTCTCTACCTCTCTTCTTTTAGGAAAGCATATATATGGATATCCTAGTCACAGGATAATATATCTATATCTGCTACTAGAAGGAAAAATTATAAGATGATCTTAAAAGTGATTTGGCTATATTTATAACAAACTGCCAATTTGTCCTATTTGTAGGATTCTTGATTCTAATCCCCCATTCTTGGAATTCTCTCCTTCCTCACTTCTTCCTCCTGACTTCCCTGGTTTCCTTTAGGACTTTACTAAAATTTCTCCTTTCTTACAAAACCTTTTGCAATTAATGCAATTGAAATTAAGCTTCCTTAATTTTTAGTGCTTTCCACCAGTGATTATCTCCAGTTTATCATATATATAATATGTGTGTGTTGTTTGTACATAGTTACATAGTTGTTTGTATATTGTCTCCCCCATTATTTTCTGAAATCCTCAAGGTCCAGAAATGCTTTCGCTTTTCTTTATAAACCTCTATACTTAACACTAGGAACATAAGAGGCATTTAGTAAATGTTTGTTGACTTGACTTGTGGAGAAGTTGGTTGTGGGAAATGCCATTTTAGTCCATTGTAGATAATAAATACAGTAACAATGTAAAAATATTAACAGCAGATTCTTAATTGCATTGGCCACTTTCAGTGCCATCAGTTGCTCTGATATTATTCTAAAGTGATCAACCAACAAATAGCTAGTCTAATCAATAATAAAGATAGAGTGTTACCTTTTAGAAGTCAGGTAATTAGGGAGGCAGATCAGTCACTTCAGATGAGTAAATTCTATGTTATCATAAGTATAGTTTAGTGTCTTAGGAGAATTAATGCAGATCAAACTCAGAATGTCTGACTATTAAGAAAAAGGTATATTTTCAAAGTTACTCTGTATTTGTGTGTATCAGGTGAAGCCTTGAACTAAACAATACATTTATTAAGGCTTAACAATAAGAAAATTTATGATTTTTTTACATTCCAGTTCTTTCAACTGACTTTCTGACATTAAATAATAAACTTATAAAATTAAAATAAATGAATTAAATCAAACCCCTTCAACTATTAGCAGGCAACAATATTTTTGCAATCAAAGCAGAACCTTTTTGTTATTAAAAAATAGCTTTTGAAACAAGAATGATAAGATAAGACTTACTTATAAATTTGCTATAAATATTAGCATTAAGTTTTTAGCCCTAGACATAGTTTTATTAATTTTTAATACCTTTTAACATCTACTGGGTAATGTAATGTTTAACACTCTCTCTTCAAGACCCTAAAAGCCCTTTAGAAAACATTGTTAATTTAAGTTTTTATTAAAGATAATATTTGGACAATGGTTTTTTTCCTAAATAGTAACTTACAAATATTTCAAATCTTCTTTATCAACTTGCAATCTCTTTGGTAATACCACTGTTATATTTACAAAGAAATAATGTTGTATTTGTTCTGTTGCCACAAGCTAACTTTTCTTTCTGTGGTTAAATCACATTCACATATTATTCAATCCAACAAATATTTATAAACCTGAGCAAATCATTGTCTGCTATTTGTGTATGTGTTTAATATATGTATATATGTACATATATACATATATATATATATCCACTGATCAGTTATTTTTTAAATAGAAAGATAACCAGAACAAACAATGTCTAATTTCACTTTTGTACTTTAATTATATCCCTTTTTAACAAGGCAGACCACACATAGAACTTCAATCACAGAACTACAAAATTCTTAGAGTTAATCTCTATAAATACCTTAAAAATAACTAGTACAAGTCCTCCCTGAATGAACTCCCTCAACTATATTCCTGACAAATGATTATTACTTAGCCTCTCATAGAAGGCATCTATGAGTTTCCTGATATTTTCTGAGGAAACATATCACCTTTTTAGACAATTCTAATTGGAGGCAGTTCCTATTTATATCATCTCTGTATCTGGCATCCATGGCTCTTAGACCTGTCTTCTGGACCAAGCACCATAAGTCGAATCATTCTTTTAGATGACAGGTCATCAGTTTTTTAGAGATAGTAATCTTAGCCCTTTCAAAACTCCTCTTCTCCAGACAGTCCCTATTCATTTTTCTTTAAGTCAGTCCCTGATTGGTAGGGATTTGCTACCATCCTGTATGTCTACCTCTAAATGATCTACATCTTGCCATGTTATTCCTAAAATAGGGCACCCATAATAGTGCTCCGAGCATATTCTAGCCAGGGAAAGCTATAACGGGGTTATCTTCTCCTTTTTTATGGTCGGTATATTTCTATTAGTGGAGCATAACACCACAGTTGTTTAATGTAGGTGGTAAGTTTGTTGGTTTTTAATCTACTAGATCATAATGCAGGCCACCGAAATGATCTAATCTTTTCCATATAAATTGTTTTCTATCCACATCCCTCCCAGCCTATACTTGTGAAGCTCTTTACCACATTTCAGATAGTTAGATTCAGTTCATGATTCTAGCCTTTTAAAGTGTGTTTGTATCACAACCATATATATCATCCAGTATATTTGCTCTCCCTCCAAGATTCAGAACATCAACAAATTTGATAAGTAGGCTCTCTGTGCCTTGCTCCAAATCACTGAAAAAAATACAGAGAACAAATATTCTGCAGCCATCTTCTAGAATCCCCCAAGTGCTTTGACATTAGTCCATTAGAAATATTCTTTGGTCCTGGTCATTCATCTGGACCAAAGTCTAAGATGTAATCATTCTAAAGCATGAAATTGCACACGCTAAAAATAACTCCCTGAATTCTAAATAGCTTTATTTCTTCCTAAGTATATAATCAATACTTGACTAAGTACCAATCGATGCCAAAAGAGCTTTTTGCATTTTTCTTTTTTTTTTAATTCTTAAAGAAGAAAATTGAAACATTTGTGTATTATTTGCTACTGTAGCTTTCTCCAAACTATCAATTTACCAGGACTTCACCGTAGGCTGAAAAGTGATTTTTTTTAAATGAAAGCTACAAGCATCAGTAAGGAATTAAGGACAAAAGTGTTTGTTCTACTGCTGTGGAATTATACAGGCAGCTTTATGAAAGGGAGAGAATGCTAAACTCAGAGGGAAGTAAATTGGGCAACTGGGGCTCTGCTCCAATCTGCTGAAATGTATTGAACATTGACAGGGCTGTTATTTCAGTAGGTCCACCTTGGCTGACCCCCACCTTGCTTTCTACTCCAGTGCTGTACTCCCCCATTATAGCCTTTTGGCATTCTGTGGCCAAAGTACTGGGGCCTTTATCTCTTCCGGAGGTCAGTATCTTTAAGTCCCTCCTCCATTGGACCTTATGTCCCAGTTCCAAGACTTCACCCCAAGTTTCTGTCTCTACCCAATTGAATTGTTCTTTTAAAAGTTTATTTGAGACCACCAGTCCTACTTTTTGCTCTGGATACATTTTGTGGTTCTTGCCTTGGATGTGTTCCAGACCTGGCCATGGCATTTACTACCTGTGTAATTTTGAAAACATTACTGAAACTCAGTTTTCTCACTTATAAAATGTCTCCATTTTATAATACTTCTACTACCTAGCTTGTGGGGTTATTATGAGAATTGATTCATATTATATTTCACTTTATAAAATACTTTGCACATCTCAATTACCAAAAAACATAAATTACTATTAACAACAACAAAAACAACAAAATATCTGTAATAATCTAATTCAACAAAATTTTATTAGGTATCTATCATCTGTAAAGCACTGTGCTATATATTGGGGATACAAAAATGAAATGAAATGAGAAGAAAAAGTCCCTACCTTCGAAGAGCTTACATTTTACTGTGGGCACCCAACATGTATATAATTAAGAAAATTTTATTCAGTCATTTTAGTCATATTCTACTCTTCATGACCCCACTTGAGATTTTTTTTGGCAAAGATACTAGAGTGGTTTGTCATTTCCTTCTCCAGTTCATTGAATATTTGGGGAAATTGTTAAGTGACTTGCTTAAGGTCACAGAACCAATAGGTGTCTGAGGCTAGATTTGAACACAGGAAATTTTCCAAGCCTGGCATTTTATCCACTGCACCACCTACTTACCCAAATAAGAAAATATAAAGTATATATTTAGCACCTAAGGGAACCAATTAGATAGATAAATCTTCCAGAAAATACTATACTAAGTACAAGATAATCTATGGGCCCACATCCAAGAAAACCAAAGCTCATGAATCTCTACCTATCTGTTTACCTTCCAACTGTCAGTCAAAGGACAGAAATTCAAAGTAAGACTATTTAGTGAAATGGCATTTATTGTAAAAGAAAAAAAATTAAAAATTTCCCTATAAAAGTCTCCCAAAAGATGTCATTGGTAAAAATAATAGATGAACATAAATAATATATATGGTACAGTGTACTGTGATGAGGGTTCATGACTAATCTGTAATGGAGGTTGGTATAGCTGTAAAGCAGTCAGGAAGCCAATATAGATTAATCACAAGCTGTAGACTGGAGGTACTGGATGTAGGAATGACAAGTGCCCAGTGCCTAAGCCAGCCAAGGGATTGATGTAATTACCCTTGGTAAGGACTAAAGCCCTTTAAAATTATTTTCCTTCAGCCTCTGTCCTGGCTGAGGAAATAACTCCTATTGGTTGGTAGTAAGATTAGACAAGAAGAGAAGTATGGTGCTTCTTGTCTAAACAGTAAAGGAGTTACTCTGTCTCTCTCTTAGAATCTTGAGCAGCAGTCACTATTTAGATCTAAGATGAAGGTAGGACACACTAGTTCTTAAATTAACTAAGGCTTTATTGATTAAGTTGATTAGGGAAAAGGAATTGGAGAGTGGGTTAGGAAAACTATGAAACTAGTCTATTAGTGCCTTCTAGATCTATGTTCAAGATGTTGATAAACTCCTTGCTATGATCTTCAGCTGTCCCAAGGGACCATCCCTGGGACAGAAATAAAATAATCTCTTGTTGGTAATATCTTGATAGGGAATAATTGGTATATCAGACTGATTTCCTATTTGGTCTGCAAAGATCTTTAAACCTGACTGGCCTAGGAAACTAAATCCCACATTCCACCTCCCTCAACCACGTGGATCCCACCCCAAGAGGTAGAATTGAAGTAGGAAAAGAACCCCAGGCCTGGGTCTCCGGGCCTTTATATACTCTGGGTCCAACTGCCAGTTGGTACTTGCTCTGTGGCTCATGCCACGTTCAACATTCCAACCAGGGCAACTGACAGGTTGCCCCAAGATTATATGGCAGTATTATTTCTATATTACAGTACATATGGAGAGGTATATTTATAGAGAACATATGATACAAGGATACACATGAGGTGCAGCAACTCAAATCTCTAACACTGTAGAACCACTGATTTCAGACAGTTAGTCAATAAACATTTGAGTGCCTTCTATATGCCAGGCACTATGCTAAGTTCTAGGGATACAAAGAAAGGCATAAAACAGTCCCTGCCCTCAAGGAGCTCACAATCTAAATGGAGGAAGAGAAAGCATAAAAAACTGAAAAAGTTGTGATTAGGTGAGAGAGATTACCAGGCACTGGAGCATTATGAAATCCTGCAGATGGGGTGGGAAATTATCTCAGGAGATATGAATTACTGTGATGATTTCATCTTGTAGAATTATGAGTTTCTGGAGATCATGAAATCCAATTCAGCAATTTAGCATTTCCTAAATGTTTTCTTTGATGGTGGTTCCAGAGGGAACTTTTCCATGTCCAACTTTTGCCTTCCCCAATCAGATAGAGGGAGAGACTGCAGGGGTAAGGAGTGCTGAGAAGGTTGAATTTCAGATTTTATTTCATACTTCAGAATGATGAATTTCTGGGGATCATAAAGTCCAGAAGGTCAGCTGGATGGGAAATGTCTAGTGGTATCATTGTGTAGCTTTTACTGAGTCTGACTCATATGTCCTTTTTTAAAAATAAAATTCTGTTGATATTTTTTGTTTTTATTCCAGGGTGTCAGAGATCTCATTTTAGCTAATGATGAAAACTTACTATCTTTTCATTTTAGTCTCTAAAGACTAAACTATATTTAACCATTATACATAGCATAGAGGCTACTTGGCAAACACATTGACCATGATCCCAAAATTCCAGGGTCTGTCAGATTCTCAAATCAGAAAAGACTTGCTTTCCCATGTAGATAAGTAGTTTTCAAGAGTATTTCAAGTATTAACGAGAGATAATAATTTCAAAATTATTGTCTCTTCTACACACCAAGTCATCACATTTTGAGAGAGAGAGAGAGAGAGAGAGAGAGAGAGACAGTGACAGTGACAGAGAGACAGAGAGAGACAAAGAGAGACAGAGAGAGAAACCAAAGCCTAAAACAGGAATTTTAGAACCTAGGGCTCACAGACTCATTCCCAAGGAATCCATGGATAGATTTCAGAGGACATGTGAACTTTGATGGGAGAAAAATAACATTTTATTCCTTTAGAAACCTATATGTTTCATTTTATGCATTTAGAAAACATTATACTGAGACAGAATCTGTAAGATTCCCCAGCCTGCCAAAGGAGCTTGTGAAACCCTTAAGCCTTAGTATCTGCATAAAGCTTCCCTTAGTTGGGGAGAATGATTGCTCTAATAATCTATGCCTGTGAGAGTAGTGGGGCTGACAAAAGCTTGGGTGAGGAGAATTTCTTCTGACTTTTGACTCTGAGAAAAATCTAAGTACTTCCAGTCTCTTTTCCAGTAATCTCCAGTTCTATGGAGGGAAAGAGAGAGACTCTTGGAAGAAGCCAACCTGTAGAAGAACCCACATCTTGAGTATGTCCCTATTACAGCTTGCTGTACTACAGACTTCAGGGAATTTCCTCTTAATTTGGAGGACTTTTCTCAGTAGAAACAGAGTCCATTCTCTCTACCTATGAAGAGTTTTATGCCTAGGCTTGAGCCCCAAGTTGAAAAGGAAATTGAATTCTAAAAGAATGATGAAGAAGGGAATACATTCTAGCTATAAGGAAGCACCAATGTATATTCATAGTGGTAGGAGATGTAATATTATGTCCAGGGAACAGGTTGCATGGAAGTTAAAACTAAAATGGAGAGGGAATGATAGGTTAAAAGGGGGAACAATAGGGAATAAGGCTGAAAACATAGGTAGGGGGACTTAATAGTAGAAGGATTTAAATGCTATTTTGAATTTTTTGTACTATTTCTTTGAGGTGGTATGGAACTACTGAAGACTGAATAAATGTAGAGTCAGAGAAGAACACAAGCTCTGACTGAGGTATAAAATTCTCAAGTTATAGCCATCTCTTATCCCTACCTAAAGGTTGTGGGGTTTTTTTTCCTTCCTATTGCTATATCATTGGTAAATTTGATATAAAATCTTATTTAATTGAAATTTTACACTTGTGTCTATTGGTTTTATATAACTATTTTTCTTTGTTAGAAGGGGTGAATCCCTGGGTTAGTGGTTATATCTAGGAGTGAATGATAGAAAAAAGTAAAAATAACCAATAAAATTTTAATAATGAATGAAGTCCCCAGATACAGAACATTGCTCGCTTCTGCTATTAGATGCTGATACAATGCTTATTTCTTTACTTAACTGTTTTTGTTACAAAGTAGGGTTTGATGGGGGTAAAGTTTATCAGGAAGTGATTACCTTTTAAACAAACAAAATATAATAATGAAGTCCAATTTTACCTTCTCTAAATTTGGTGAGAGCAAAAACTATTTAATATTTTGGATGTCATTGAAAGGACCCATATTGGAGTCTACCCAATCTTTAAAACACAATATGTATCTCAATGACAACTCTTGTAATTCAGAACAATCAACCTAATTCTTGCACAACAGCATTTGGCATTATGGCCCACGTCCTGCCATTCAAATTCTCGCTAAAGAAAAGAGGAAAGGAAGCTTGTCTCTTAGTGTCACATTGTTATTTTTGCACTGGTCCATTGAATCATTTTTCAGGGTGAAATAATAAGATCTGGCAAGTTTTAATCTAGGCATTATTCATCATTAACACTTTAGTCTTGATGGATGGACCTGACATTTAATCTTTAGAAGGATGCAATTCAATTCAACAAACATTTATTGTGTCTAATATGTTCTCTGCCATGGGGATAGAAAGATGAAAAATGATATCATCAAAGCACTCCATCTCCTAGTGGAGACACCACTTGTACCAAAGTGGCTTATCATGTGCTAAGGACAGAGGAAAAAGCCAAAGCACTGCAAGAAATTGAAGGAAGAAAGATTCTCCTGTGGGATGGGAAGTATGGGGAAATCAGAGAAGGCTTTATGGTGGGAGTGATTCTTGAACAGAGTCTTGAAGGATGAAAAAACTTAAATGGACCAATAGGTGGATGGGATGCATTCCAGGCAAGAAACATAGATAATCTGTGCAAACATAGAGAGGTAGGGAGAGGAAGGGACAACTGATCAGTCAATCAATCAATAATATAAATAATATCAAATGCTAACTATGTATGTGCCAGACACTGTGCTTTGGTGGCTAAGATAAAAAATACTTAATAGTCCAGATGAGTTGGAATTGGTGAGGATGCTAATAGGGAAAATGGCTAGAAGAGTAAATTAGAACCAGATTATGGGGGACCTTGAATGCAAGGCTAAAGGGGTTGTTTTATCCTACAAGCAATAAGCTATCACTAGAGGCCTTTAAACAGAACAATGTATGGTAAGACCTTTGTATTAGAAAAACTAATTTTGCAGCTGTGTCCAGTTATGGGTAGAAATAAAAGGAGTAGCCTTTAAAAATTTGCCAGCTTGTTATATCCTTTTGTAATTTCTGAATTGAGCCAAAGATTCAACTAGAAGATGAAGTGATGTCTAGTCATATTTGGTCAACTCCAAAAACAAAAATGGTTTGTTCATTTCCAAAGTTGGAAGATGAAGAAAGTATAAATTAGAAGAGACATTGAATGATAGGGTCTTGTGAAATGGTCTGTTATGCTAAACAACAGACAATGACTCCAAAATGGAGACAAAACAGGACAATAAAGATGCTAAACTTCATTCTCGTGATATGTCTTCACTCATCAGTAATAAAATGGAACCTCAATAAGGCTAGTTTTCCATGTCACGGAAAGTCATAAAGACATTGTATGCCAGGGCTAGTGAACCTTTTCCCAGTTTGAGTGCCCAGAGGGCAAATTCAAGCTGTCTGTGAGCCCCCAGACTACTGGAGAGAATTGAGGGAGAAAGTGTTAGCTTTGGGCAGCTAGACAGAGGTGTATGTAGGGCATGCAAAAATTGTCCTCGGGTGCTGGGAAGAAGGGGAACAGAGCAGCTCCCTGTGTGCTGGCTGTGCACTGGTGCCATGGCTGCTCCAATGAGGCTGTATACCATCTGGACCAGGCCACATCAGGAGTATTATTTCCAATCCTGCTTCCACATTTTAAAAGTTGACAAGCTGGAATGGATCTGAGTGTGGGCATCTAGGAAATTGCTTCCTTTCGATACCTTGATCTAGCTTTCTCTCTGTTCCTTCTCTCACATATTTACCTTCTCTTTCTCCAGAAGTTTTTTCTTCTTTAACTCTAAACATGTTCTGGTCTCTTCTATCTTTAAAAAGGCCTTTTGGGTCCAGCTACCTACTCAAACAACTGGACCACCTCTCATATGCTTTATACTAATCCCTTCAATCAATCAAAATATTTATTGAGCATATGCTACCTGCTAAATGTTAAGGGATATAAAAAAAAGGCGAAAAACGATCCCTGCTCTCAAGGAGCTCCCAGTCTAACTGCCTAACTACTCTGCTGAAACTGTTCTCTTCAGGGCCTTTGATGACCCCTTAATCAATCTAAAGGCTTTCTCTTATTATTTACCTTTCTTGATCTTTCTGTGAAATCTGTCCCTGTTTACTACTCCTTCCTTCTTGAAACTTTGATCTCTTTTTTAGTTTGTAGGGTACTACACTGCCTTAATATCCCTGCTCTTTCCCTAATAGTCCTTCTTCTATCTCCTCTCCTTCCTCTCGATCCTTAAGTAGATTTCACAAAACTGTCTTCAATACTTCACTCTCTTTACACCTTCGTTCAGTGACTTCATCCTTCCCCTAACTTTGGCTCTCATTTTTCTGCAAATGACCCCCCAGATCTCTATCTGTGGCTCTGACCCCCTCCTTGGATATCTTACTGACACCTCAAATCAAATTAATCCAAAGCTGAATTCTTCATTTGCACTCAATCCAGCTTGCCTTTCGGATCCCTCTAATTTTTGTTAACCGTGTCAAGCTTCACTAATTATTCATCCCAAAAAATGTCATTTATTTTTAGTCTCTTTTCCTCACTGGCAACTATGTAACCCTAGGCAGATATCTTTCCCTCTCTCAACCTCAGCTTTTTCATACATAAAATAAGGGTAATAATAACACTGACCTCACAGAACTGTTGAGGAGATCCAATAAGATATTATTCATAATGTACTTTGCAAACTTCTAATGCATTAACATAATTATTTAATTTATTCAATTTATAAATTTTATAAATTACTTATAAACTTATAAACAATTAATTTCATTATCAATTTATTAATTATAATTAATTCATAGTTCTAATATTATTGCTATTATTTCTCACTGTCTGCCCCACATTGCATCAGTCATATTCTAACAGTGTGTGTCTCCTGCATTTGTCACCCCTCTTTCTAATTCCAGCAGCCAGAGCCCATTAGCCACCCTCATAGACTTTGGCTCTTTTTTTAACCCTCTGTCTCAGAATTGATACTAAGTATTGGTTCCAAGGCAGAAGAGCAGTAAAGGCTAGGCAATCGGGGCCAAGTGACTCGCCCAGGGTCACTCAGCTAGGAAGAATCCAAGGTCAAATTTGAACTCAAGACCTCCCCTCTCCAGGCCTGGCTCTCTATCCACTGTACCACCTCTAATTGCCCCCCAAACTCTCAGTAGTCTCTTGTGTGGACTCTTACTTTAGCCTTTTAACTCACTTTCCTACTTCCATATTTCTTTCCCAATAACCCAAAGTTCTTAGCCATTTTGTGACATGGACTCTTTTTGGCAACCTGATGAAGACTAGATTAGACTAGACTAGACTAGACTAGAATATAATATAATAATATAATATAATATACTGTACTATACTGTACATACATAGATATGTGTGTATGAGTATATATTTATGTATATATATATATAATATACACACATATGAGAGAGAGGGTTCTCTATAGTAATATAAGATACATAGGATTACAAGGGAACCTAATTCTATTAAAATAAAGATCATTCTTTTTCACATCGAGTTTTATATATGCTCTCAAATCCATCCACAGAGAACCCAGATTAAGAATCCCTGCTCCAATTTGTTACCATAGTCATCTTCCTAAAGCACAGCTCTGCTCTGCTGTTCCCCAAGGTTCCAAAATCTTCAATGTCTCCCCATTGCCTACTAAATGAAGTCCTAATTCTTTAGCCTAGTATTTAGAGTGCTCTATTAATATGGACCCAATTCTTTTTTTTTTCCCAGACATATCCCACTGCTGTGTGTGTGCACCAAGCAAAGAGTCGTGTCAGAATAGGAAGTGTTACAACAAAGTATATTTTTAATATTGCATTCATATAAACACACACATTTTTAGTGCCAGAGTTTAACTCTCAATGGTGTATAGTCAGTAGTTTTGTAATAAGTCAAATCACACACATTTTATACTGTATGTTGGAATACATGGGGAACAGATTTTTCAAGTTGTTTAGCATACACAAATGCCTTGTCTGGCTCTGCCTATAATATGTCCTTCAGTCCCATTAAATTGGACCCACATGCATTGGACAAGTTCCCATCTACATGTGTATATGTCCCTATATGGTAGCTATTCCTTTGATGTAAAATGGCCCCCACCACTTTCTATTAAAAGTTATATACATTCATTCTTTAGACCTTGCTCAAATACAGTGCCTTCATGAACCCACCTTAATCTCCTTTGATGATCATGTACTCTATCCTCTACCTCCAACCCAGCTCTCCAGGTGTGTCCTGGGTCCTTGGGTTACAGATCTGTAAACCAAAGCCCAAGCACACCCTACCACTAATTTCTGGCCATCTTCATAGCATGTCATCATGTAAAAACTCCCTTATTCTCCTTTCCACCTCTAACTCTAGGAACAATAATCAAAATAGCGCTGACCTTCCCGAGAAAAAATGTGTGAATTGTTCTAATGTTTGACTTAACCCTCCATGGGGCTTCCCAGACCAAAACATCATTCTGTGGCCTCAAACTCTCAAATGTATTGTATCCCTCATTAGAATGTAAGCTCCTTGAAAGAAAGAACTGTCTTCGGTTCTTTTCTTTGCTTGTTTGTTTCCTTAGAGCCTAGCCCAGTGCTAAACAAATGCCTTTTTTTATTCATTCATTCATCCTTTGAATTTCATGTAGTGTATTAGTATAATTATTACTTGGCAATTTCTATAATTTGCACTTTGACATATTTATATATTTGTCTTGTCACCTCTACTAGACTATAGTCTCCTTAAGTATAAAGTTGGTATCTTACTATTCTTTTTATTCACTGAAATACTTAAAATAACTCATTTCCATATAACAGCCATTCCACAATTATTTGTTGAATTGAAATGTCTCCAAATCTTTGATGATCTGCAGCACCTTTAATTTGGAAAAATAAAGAAAAACGGGAGGAAGAATAATTATTACTAATTATCTGAAGGCCATTATGTAGCAGAAAGAATAGCAATTCTGCCTTTCTCAAGAAGCCAGAGTGAAAGTTGAGTTGTCCATCAATGCTTAATTGGATAGATTTCCCCTTCAATGAAAAATATGCTCCACCCAACAGCAGAGGGAGATCTTTCAAATACTCAGAAGAAGGACTGCCTGTCACTCACCCTTTTGCCTTGCTTTTTTGTGGGTCATGTTAGATTCTTCCCTGGCTTTATGGTAATGCAACTATATCTTCCTATCAAATCTCATAATCCATATTGGCTGCTTCGATATATCCCTCACCTTTTGTCTAAGTCAGTGATTCCCAAAGTGGGTACCACCACCCCCTGGTGGGTGCTGCAGCGATCTAGGGGAGCAGTGATGGCCACAGGTATTATCTTTCCTACTAATTGCTATTAAAATTAAAAAAAATTAATTTCCAGGGTGCTAAGTAATATTTTTTCTGGAAAGGGGGTGGTAGGCCAAAAAAGTTTGGGAACCACTGACTTAGATTCTAAGTCCTTTCTGGATTTTAATCAGATTGTTAGAAATGAATCATAATCAATTATTATGAATTCACTGTGCCTGCACCTTCCTAGCCTACAATCTTTCTAGTCCCTGCACCAACACCCTTCCTGCTCTCCAAAGCTGCAAATGGAAGGAACCCAGAAACCCAGTTCCCCTTTGCTTCTAACAGGGATCAAGGAAATGTTCTAACCACTCCCTTGTTGGATCAGATTGATGATGTAAGAATGGAGCACTGGTTAAGCAAGCAGGTATGATTAAGCCACTAGGTATGAGTTTCATTCCTAGATGATTATTGAACCTATTAGGTACATGCATTTAAATGTCTCTGTTTCTTTTCTACTAAAAATTTTGCAAAATTTATCTCCAATGAGATATAAGTCATTATTTCATCTTAGGATAATATTATCTCTAGTAAAAATACAGTTAGTATATTTTTAATACAAAAATTCTATTTTGTTCTACTCTATTTTAAATACATATCATTGTAGTATCTTTGTACCACAACTCCTGGAATTAGTAGATGCTTAATAATTCCTTGATGTCTGATTGGTTGATTGAATACTAAAATCCCACCAAAGAAGATGGGAATTAGCATACATGTATTGTCATGAGCTCAGATGCCATTTATGGAGCTTCCTCTTCAAGTTCATACTCAAGTTCTTTTCTCATAAATGCCCAGCCCAAATCACTGGCTTGCCCATTATCCTGCTCCCAGCCCCTGTTTGTCTTCAGAGTTTTATGAGAAAGGCAGGAATACTACAAATTGAAGGATTTAAGTAGAGGCTTGTTAGACATTTACCAGAGTTAATATTCATCGCTGAGCGGAAGGTTAGGCTAGAGTAATTCTTTTTTTTTTTTAATTTATTTATTTAATTAATTTAGAATATTTTTTTCCATGGTTACATGATTTATATTCTTTCTTTTCCTCCTCCTGTATGCTAGAGTATTTCTAAGGTCCCTTCCAAACCCATGATTGTATGATTACAGTCATTTTTATCTTTTCCCTACAACTCAATTAAGAAGCTCCTTTATAACAATAACCTTAAAGCAATTTAGCATTACAAAGAGAAGAAATTAAGAGAAGAATATGTTTGAGTGCATATATACAAATACATGTATGTGTTAATAGCCTCATGAAAATATAAAATATAAAATAATTAGTAGCAAAAGCCTTTGAATCAGACATATTAGTTGATGCCTGCCAGATCATTATTTCTGATCTGAAATAGCTTAAAAATAGCATCTGCAATACAATGCGTGCTTTCTATTCATAGGAGCTAAGTACCACAAATAAAAGAAATAAATTGAACTTTAGGAGTGATTCATAACTTTATAAGCTTTCTATCTCAATCGTCAAGGAAATTAGTGGCATTGGATCTTCCCTCAGATAAATGTGATATTGCCATCTTCACTAGGCTACTTAATGAAAATTAATATTTTACATTCATCTTCATAGAAATGATAATGAATTTCAATGCCTCTAGCTTTTCTGCTGGAGGGAGGAGGAAAATGTCTTCTGACTTGATTTATTCATTTTCTGGGCCACTGCTCAGAAAATGTTGAGCAGTTCTCTCTGCTGTCATTATTCCTTGAAAGTTTTCATATGAAACAGTAGAAAAAGTCAGTTTTTTCTCTAGTTATTAGTTATACAGTCAATTTGGTTGTAACACAGACCTATCATATCTTATATCAAGTTTATCGTAGATGTGTTTATATGGGAGTCTTTTTTCAAAGGCTGAAGTATAAGGCCAGGTTTTTTTTAAAAAAAAATGATAATCTTTATTACTATAGTTCAACTAATGAAAAAGTTCTGGGTGCTGAAGGACTATGCCAGGAACCTCTGGACCATAAAAGGTTCTTAGGATCATAGATTTAGAGCTAGAAGGGACCTTAGAGGTGATTAAATTCAACAGTTTTACAGATGAAGAAACTGAGATACAGAAGGGGTAAGCAACTTACCCAGTGTCACACAGTTTTTAAATGTCTAAGACAAGATCTTAACTCAGATCATCCTAACTCTCAGTCCAACACTCTGACACATACACTATGTTGCCTTTAATCATAGACTATTCCCTGAAAGTACCTTAAATTAACTTCATACATTTTAAAAACTTAATGTAAAAAAAGAAAAGGAAGATAAAGGGAACTTTTATATCAAATATGCATAGTTAAGCAAAGCAAACTCTCTCATTGACTGAGATTCTGCATTTCGAATCCATCACCTCTCTGTCAACAAGCAGACCACATGCTTTATTTTCAATTTTTTGCAAATGAAGTTTGTCATTGTACTAATCGATGTTATCAAGTCTTTCAAATAGTTTTTCTTTACAGTGTTATCATTGCTCTCTTGATTCTGTTCATTTCACTCTGTATTAGTTCATGCAAGAATTCCAAAGTTTCAGGGGCAGCTAAGTGGATTGAGAGCCAGACCTAGAGACAGGAGGTTCCAGGTTCAAATCTGGCCTCAGATACTATCCAGCTGTGTGACCCTGGGCAAGTCATATAACCCCCATTGCCTAGCCCTTACCACTCTTCTGCCTTGGAGCCAATAAGGTAAGGATTTTTAAAATAAAAATTAAAAAAAAAAGAATCCCTAAGTTTCTCTGAAACCATCCCTTTCATTATTTCTTAGGACATAATAGTATTTCATTACATTATTTAGCCATTCTCCAATTGACTCTCAACCTCTTAATTTCTTGTTCTTTGCCACCACAAAAGGAGCTGCTTTTAAATATATACATACATTTCCTTTTTCTTTTTTAATTTTATTTAATTGATTAATTAAGAAAATCTTTCCATGTTTACATGATTCATGTTCTTTCCCTTCCACTCTTTCCTCCTCCCTCCCATAGCCAATGAGCAATTTAACTGGGTTTTTACATGTATCATTGATCAAGACCTATTTCCATATTGTTGATATTTGCACTAGGGTGATCATTTAGAGTCTACATCCCCAATCATATCCCCATCAACCCATGTGATCAAGTAGTTGCTTTCCTTCTATGTTTCTACTCCCACAGTTCTTCCTCTGAATGTGAATAGCATTCTTTCTCATAAGTCCCTCAGAATTGTCCTGGATCATTGCATTGCTGCTGGTACAGAAGCTCATTACATTAGATTGTGCCACACAGTGTATCTGTCTCTGTGTATAGCATTCTCCTGGTTCTGCTCCTTTCACTCTGCATCAATTCCTGGAGGTCTTTCCAGTTCACATCTTATCCTTTTTCTTTGGTCTCTTTGGGATATGGGAATAATTCCAAATGGCTTTCCAGAATTACCAGATCCTCCAATATTTATCATTTTCCCTCACCCTGTCTTATGCATATGAAGTCAAACTTCAAAGTTTCTTTCACTTGAATTTCTTCAATTATTGATGATATGTGGGCAGCGAGGTGGTGCTGTGTATAAAGGGCCAAGCCTGGTGTCAAGAAAACCTGAGTTTGCTGTGTAACCCTGGGCAAGTCACTTAACCTTCTTTGCCTCAATTTTGTCATTTTTAAAATGAAATGGAAAAGGAAATGGCAAACCACTCTAGTATCTTCACCAAAAATAAAAACCCAAATGGAATCACAAAGAGCTGGAGATGACTGACGACTGAATGATATTTTTTTGAAAATTGGTATCACATGACTTATAGCCATATAACACCACTGGTAGAATATTGGTATTAAAAAGACAGTACTACAATTCTAGGAGACGTTTGATATTATAAGGGAGTTATGCTTTATTTTTTCCTAAAAGATACCAAATATGCTTTCCTCTCTGTTTATTACTAATATAATGTTCTGTAGCAGTAGCTCAATCTAACATCCAGAAGAAAGATTAGGTTGGTGATTCATTTAAGTAACTCTAGAAAGAGATATGATTTGGTTTCGTTTCAATTGGTAACTAAATATCATATCTGAAAAACATCTGAAGCAAACGATTTAAAGGGATAAAAGTAATAATGAGTTTAGGTTTACAAAGTGTCAATTAACAAATAGCTTATCCTGCCCGCCTTACCTCTCTCAACCCTTCCAAAAAGTATAATGGCTTGTGTTCCCGTTCTAGCCTTAATTTTCACTCCTCTCTGAGCACTGACTGCTCCAAAATGATTATACGAGGACAGATTTATCATAGGGCCCCACTCGAGGGATGACTGCATTGATTCAGAATGTGATTGCATTACCAGGACCTGGGTTATGTGAACCTACAGTTCAGACAAAAGACTTCACTGATTAGAACTGAAGGTAGCCTGCCTTCACCTTGGGAACTCTCCAGTGGAGACCTATCACTTGCATTTTGGGCTGTAGGGTATGGGTCAAAAAACCTATTTCACCTCTGCTCTTTATTCTGCCCTCCTTGCCTCTTTGATACTGACTGTAATTTAAAGGATTGACTTTAAACTTTAAAGACCCTGCCATAGTGGTTCCCCAGCACTCCTTAGATTAATGAGGACCTTAGCACAGAGACAGCTGAGGCAGAAAGTTCACCTTTTTCGGATTTCTTTAAAAAGTCCAAAGACCTTAAATTCCTTGAAAACTGCTGAATCCCAAAAAGACTCTAAAAAATTCGCCCGTATTGTACAGTTCCCATATTTTGCATGAGTAGAGATTGGCAAAAATGAGATATGTCAGTAACATCCCAAAGATTATGCAAACCAACAATACTCATATTTGATGTTTAAATCTATCTTCCAAAGCCAACATACATATATTTATTGTTTAATGCGAAATCTTTACCTGGTGATGGGAAGGGGGGATTTGGGAGGGGGACAACTCAAAAAGTGATACAGTAAAACTTCAGTCGCCAGGAACTCTCCAGGAATGAGCCATTCTAGAAAGTTAGATTTTTTTTGCAAAGAGCAAAAGGTTTTCCCTGTAGGTAACAGAACTATAACCACTGATATTTATGAAAATCTTTCCAAAGTATATTGCACAATTCCAAAGTATCCAGAACGTAATTCATATTTTTTGTTGATGCATACAGATGATTATTAGATACTTACGTTATGACCATATTATATGCTACTAGTACAGATGCTATGTCTTACCTCTGCCTTCATTAAGCCTCTCAGGTTCCACCCTGTCTCCCCAAAGCTGTTCATACGCCTTTACTCCTTGTGTTATTTTGTATGTACTGAAACACATTCTATACCCCCTGTAGAATAAAAGTTCTTTGAATACAAAGTCTTTTATTTTACATTTTAACCCTAATCCTTAGTACAGTACCAAAGAGATAGTAGGCATATAATAAATGCTTATTTAGATTAAGATTTAATCAGTGTATAACATTAAACTAAAGAGTATTTAAAAGGAGGGAAATAAAACAATGTCAGCATATGTTATATAATTGTAATATAGATGAGTTAAGTCTGGAAAGACTAATTTGTAGAGGACCTTAAATTCCAAGCAAGAGAAATTAGTTAGGAAACAATGGGAAGCTGATGTAAATTTTTTAGCAGAGGGGAGAGATGATTGTCTCTATGAGTAAAAAAAGATTCTTTTGGAAACCATATGAAGAAAAGATGAGAAAGTGGAGATTGGGAAGGGATTAGAAACCAGAAGACCTATTAGGAGGCTACTGAAATAATCTTGAGAGGTGGAAAACAGGGGGTAATGGGTTTTGAGGGGGGAAAAAGAAACACATTCAAGAGATGTTATTTTAAAAAAAGTATCAATAAAACCTGGTAACATTAGATTCTAGTATAAGGGAAAGTCATAGTATCATGAATTGGATTTGGAAGGGACCTCAGAAGTCATCAGATCTAACTCCCTCATTTTTGATGATTAACGATTTATAGTACAGCTTGAGATCTGGTACTGCTAGGTCACCTTCCTTCACATTTTTCTAATTCCCTTTATGTTCTTGACCTTTTGTTATTCTAGATGAATTTTGTTATTATTTTTTCCAGTTCTATAATATAATTTTTGGTGTAGTTTGGTATGACACTGAATAAATAAGTTAATTTAGGTAGGATTGTCATTTTTATTGTTAGCTCAGCCTAGCCATGAGCAATTAATATTTTTCTGATTGTTTAGATCTGACTTTATTTGTATAAAAAGTGTTTTATAATTTTGTTCATATAATTCCTGGGTTTGTCTTAGCAAATAGATTCCCAGTATAGATTTATTTATTTTAAATGTAATTTCTCTTTCTATTTCTTGCTGCTGGACTTTGTTGGTAATATATAGAAATTCTGATGACTTATGCAGGTTTATTTTGTATCTTGCAACTTTGCTAAAGTTATTAGTTATTTCAATTAGTTTTTTAGTTGAATCTCTAAATGTACTATCCTATCATCTACAAAGCAGGCTAGTTTAGTTTCCTCATTGCCTGCTTTAATGCCTTCAATTTCTCTTTGTTCTCTCATTGCTAAACTAGCACTTCTAGTACAATATTAAATAATAGTGGTGATAATGGGCATCCTTGCTTCACCCCTGATCTTAGTGGGAAAGTTTCTAACTTATCACCATTGCAAAAGATACTTAATGATGATTTAAGGTAGATACTACTTATCATTTTAAGGAATGGTCCATTTATTTCTTTGCTTTCTTGTGTTTTTAATAGTAATGAGTGCTACATTTTGTCAAAGGCTTTTTCTGCATCTTTTGAGATAATCATGAGAGTCCTATTAATTTGGTTATTTATATAATCAATTATGGTGATAGTTTTCCTAATATTAAACCAGCCTTACATTCCTGATATAAATCCCACCTAGTCATAGTGAATGTTCTTTGTGATATATTGTTGTAGTTTCCTTACTAATAATTAAAATTTTTGCATCTATATTCATTGATGAAATTCACCTATAATTTTATTTCTCTCTTTTTGCTCTTCTTGGGTTAGGTATCAGCACCATGTTTGTGTCATAAAAAGAATTTGTTAGGATTCCTTTTTTGCCCATTTCCCAAAATAGTTTATATAGAACTGGTTTTAATTGTTCCTTAAATGTTTAAAAATTTCACTTGTGAATCCTTCTGGCTGGATTGGAGATTCAAAAAATGGAGATTTTTTTCTTAATGAGTTCCTTGATGGCTTCTGTATCCTATTTACTTCTTTTGTTAATCTAGGCAATTTATATTTTTGAAAATAATCATCCATTTCACTTAGATTATCAGAGTTATTGGCATATAAATGGCCAATTTCCTCTTCATTGGTAGTGAATTCACCTTATTCATTTTTGATACTGGCTATTTGATTTTCTTCTTTTCTTTTTAAAATCAAATTAACTAATGCTCTATTTGTTTTATTTATTTTTCAAAAAAATAACCCCTAACCTTATTTATTAGTTCAATGGTTCTATTACTTTCAATTTTATTAATTTACTTCTCTCTTCCATTAAAGAAGACATCATTTAACAAAAAGATTTATGTATATATAAAACTGTTAATTATTTCTATTTATCAATACCACTATTATGTTTATTAAGTTATTATTGATTAGGGAAAAAAAGAAAAGAACCTGTATGTTCTAAAATATTTTGAGGAGCTCTCTCTGTAGTGGCAAAGAACTGGAAATTGAAGGGATGTCCATTAATTGGGGAATGGCTAACCAAGTTATGGCATATGATTATGATGGAATACTACTGCACTACGAGAAATCATGAGCTGGTTAATTTTGGAAAAACATGGAAAGACCTACATGAAAGTATAAAGAGTGAAAGGAGGAGAACCAAGAGTATATTATATACAGCAAAAAAAAAATATTGTTTGAAGAACTAGTGTAGACTATGGGTCAGTTGGGTGGCACAGAGTGAAAAAAGTGCCTGGCCTGGAGTCAGGTAAATTCATCTTCCTGGTTTCAAATCTGAACTCAGACACTTAAAAGCTATGTGACCCTAGACAAGTCTCTTAACCCTGTTTGCCTCAATTTATTCATTTGTAAAATGAGCTAGAAGAGGAAATGACAATCCACCCCACTATCTTTGCCAAGAAAACCCCAAATGAGGTCACAAACAGTTGTGACTGAAATGACTTAACTGAACTATAGACGGTCTATCATGTCTCATTCCAGTTTCAAACTCGAGATATCAGATTGGCATGAATCACTCCTGATCCACTATAAAAAGAAAGAGTATCCAATAAAAGATGAAAATAGTTTTAAAAGATCTAGAAATATTAGGGAAAGGTCAATAACTCCACCAGGTCCTGGAATTTGCTCTTTTGGAAAAAAAACACTTGGGTAACTGCCTGATTTTTGGTTATTTGATTTTTATAAAAGTGTATTGAAGCATCTGTAGCATAATGGCCTGCACCAGTCCTTATTTTGTTTAAATCTAAGGGGACTTGTCCCACTGGCACCTCCCAAGGTAGAAGTGAGAAAAAAAGAACAAAAATAGACTATTTTCATCAGACATAAAACTGTTCAGAAATTACTTCTGTGAAAAGTCACATTTCTTTTGAAGTATCATGACTATCAGGCATGTCTTAACTTTTCTTGGAATTGTAGTTTGAAATGCTAAAGCTGCCCTTCCAAAAATACATGTAGCTCAGTCAGCTGTTGTACAGAGATGGATGTTGTACAGAGATATGGGTACCCACTTAAATTTTCACCAAGAAATATTCATGCTGAGGACATATACGTACAACCATTCTATTTTAGGTTGACATATTCTTTGTTCTCCTCTACTCCAAAGCTTTAGAGGTTTCCTAAGTTACAACTAATTTAAACACCTTGAGTCTGTATGTTATGAAGAACTTTAGCACAGCTGTCCACTTTCTCTTTCAAGGTTGGCATAATCTTCTTACGTTGCTACCCACTGTCTTTCATTAGAGGAAAACTGGGATGTATATCATGGAGTAATTTATGATGTCTGCTTTTACTTAGCAATTTTTTGCACACATTACTGTGAATTATGAGTTCATGAATCAGGAAATCATGAGCCTTAGTTAGTTTTTAATATTTTGATAACTATTAAGTATCATTGGTTTCATCTGTAATCATATATATTTTAATTTATGCATTTTAAATTATGCTTTTAAGATAGCTAGATATCATAATGGTTAGAGCCCTACATGTGGAGTCAGAAAGACCTGAATTCAAATCCAACTTCAGATACTTACTTACTGGTTCTGTGAGCATAGGGAAGTCATTTAACCCCTCCTAGCCTCAATCTTCTCATCTATAAAATGGGGGTGGGGAGGTAATAATAACACTTGCTTCCCAGGGTTGTTGTTGGGACAAAACAAGATGATTGTAAAGCATTTTGCAATCCTTAAAGTACTACATGAATGCTAGCTATTATTTGCTGGCTATTCCATAGGCTTCACCAGACAGCCAAAGGTGGGTCCATCACACACACCTACACACACACACACACAAACAAACACACACACAGAGGTTGAAAACCCCTGCTGATAAGGTTATAGTTTCCCCTCTATACTATAATATTACTTAATTTGCCACCATATGGTAATATAATGTTATATGCAAGGCAAGAGCCAATGGAAATGTTCTGCAGAGTGTCCTGGCCCATCCAGCTCACATTCTGTGCATGCCTGTGAGTGAACTTGGGGGATAGTATTACAGACTTCTCAATTCTACTGGTTGTTGGGCCCCCAGTGAAGAACACTGGCACCTTCACAGGCTACTGAATTATAGGGCAGATTCCCTGATCCCATTCCCTGCAACCCATAGCTGTCTCTTATTCTGTTTCTTCAGTACAAGATCTCTTCTCTGCTTTCTGATTAGTTTCTCTTTGCCACCTTGTTGTCGCTTCTAACCATGCTTCCAATAATGCCAGTGCCATGATTGTCTGACATAGATTCTTAAACTTTGACCCTCTGTGTTCCTCTTCTTTCTCGCCTTTTCAGCTTTTATTGGATTTTTTTAAATAAGCCCTTTCTATACTTCACTACTAAATCAGAGTAGTCTTCTCCTTCCAATCTGAACAATCTCAAAATATCAGACATAATCTTTGTCTTTAATTCTTCTTGGCTCAGTTTATTTATGGTTGAGTGCTCTGGGGCTGTTTTTTTCCTTTCAACTTTTAAACAGAAAACTTCACGTCTATGTGCACACCAGTGTTCTAGGTGCAAAGAGCAATGCCAAAATGAATGAGAAACTCCCTGTACTTTACCACCAGAAATTAGTCTTAGTATGGGGCACTTTCAGAAATGGAGCCATTCAGGAAGGATACATTCAAGATAGATGGTGTTTTATTGTGTTGCCTTTTGAACTCCTCTCTCAAAAATTTCCTTTGACATTCAATTCTTGACCAGTGACCAGAAAAATATTCTGGTGAGATTTTAACTAAGCTTTAAACATCAATACATTTTCTCTTCAAGTTCATAGACCTGTGACTCAGCTCCTGTTGAGCTAATATTACATGATATGAAAAGACCCTGAAGCTGAATCACTCTCCCCATAATTGACATTCTAAGCATAGCCAAAGGGTTTTGAAATTTTCCTGCTCCCCTTGCTACTAAACAAATGATTTTTCTAGCATGTTCCTAAGTCCCCACATCCACCCCAGATAGTGTAGGTAGGCGCCTGATGAGGAAAGTGATTAGTAAGGAAATTAGAAGCAATTATTTTACTCCTTAATTAACGCAAAGAGTTCACTTGTCTCTTATATTATTATAGATAACTTGCCCACTCCATCATGAGAGAAGACTTATATAAAGGATGGATCAGAGAGGGCAGAGTCCTGACTTATGAGGATATTCCATTTGTAGAAGGATTAGGTGATGGAGGTCTGAACTAAGGTAGTAAGAGAATATGAATGAAGATAGAGGAAGAATGAAGAGGATGTTGCACAAATAAAATAAATAAATAGGACTTAGATTGGCATAATGGATAGGGCACTGAATTTACAGTGAAGACAACTAGGTTCAAGTGTTACCTTAGATCAGTGATTCCCAAAGTGGGCGCTACTGCCCCCGGTGGGTGCTGCAGCGATCCAGGAGAGCAGTGATGGCCACAGGTGCATTTGGGGGCGGTGATAGTATGTGACAGGGGCCACTAAGTAATATTTTTTCTGGAAAGGGGGCGATAGGCCAAAAAAGTTTGGGAACCACTGCCTTAGATACTTCTAACTAGTTGTATTACTACAGGAAAGTGACTCCGCTTCTCATTGACTCCGTTTCTTTATCACTAAAATGAGGATAATAATAATAATATAATAATAATATATACACTACAAAGATGCTGTGAGGAAAGCACTTTGGAAACTTTTATAAATGGTGTCATTGGCAACTTATTGGAGATAAAGGAAGGAATGAGAGCAAGGGACCACAGATGACTCTGAAGTGTTGGGCCTGAGTGATTGTGGGAATGGTAGTGGCAACAACAGAACTAGGAAAGTTGGGGAGAAGAAGCAGGAATATGAGTTCAAGGAAGGACACTGAGTTTCAGTACCAATATATTCAAGTAGCAATGTCAATCAATCAGTTGGACATGTGAATGTACATACATAAAAGAGTGCTGGGTATACATACAAAAGCCTATGTAAATTTAGGAATCATGTCGGTAGAGATGATCATTGAAGCCTTCAAAGTGGATGATATTGCCTGGGAAGAGAGTATAAAGAAGACAGCTAAACACAGAGCCTTGGGGACACCCTCACGTAAGAAGAAAGAGTAAAAAGATAAATGAAAGAAGGAGAAACTCCAAAGAAAAGGGATTTTGTGTTCACTTAACTTATTTATAGTTTCTCTCTTTATATTCAAGTCATTCACCCATTCTGAATTTATCTTAGTGTAGGGTGTGAGATGTTGATCTAAACCTAATCTCTCCCATATTGTTTTCCAATTTTCCCAGCAGTTTTTGGCGAATAGTGGATTTTGTACCAATAGTTTGGCTCTTTGTGTTTATCATAGACTGTCTTACTGACCTCACTTAGCTCAAGTCTATTCCACTGATCCTCCCTTCTGTCTCTTAGCCAGTACCATATTGTTTTGATGACCTGCTTTATAGTACAGTTTAATATCTGGTACTGCTAGGCCCCCTTCCTTCACATTTTTTTTCATTATTTCCCTTGATATTCTTGATCTTTTGTTCTTCCAAATGAACTTTGTTATAGTTTTTTCTAATTCTGTAAAAAAGTTTTTTGGTAGTTTGATAGGTATGGCACTAAATAAGTAAATTAATTTAGGTAGAATGGTCATTTCTATTATGTTAGCTCATCCTACCCATGAGCAATCAATGTTTTTCCAATTGTTTAGATCTAGTTTTGTTTGGAAAGTGTTTCATAGTTGTGTTCATATTATTCCTGTGTTTGTTTTGGTAGATAGATTCCTAAAAAATGTATATTGTTTAGGGTGATTTTGAATGGTATTTCTCTTTCTAACTGTTGCTGCTGAGATGTGTTACAAATATATAGAAATGCTGATGATTTATGTGCATTTATTTTGTATCCTGCAACTTTGCTAAAGTTGTCGATTATTTCCACTGGTGTTTTAGTTGATTCTCTAGGATTTTTTAAGTACATCATCAAATCATCTGCAAAGAGTGATAGCTTGATCTCTCGTTGCCTATTTTAATACCTTCAATTTCTTTTTCTTCTCTAATTGCAATTGCTAGTATTTCTAGTACATTGTTAAATAATAGAGGTGATAATGGGCATCTCTGTTTCACTCCTAATCTTATTGGAAATGCTTCTAATTTGTCCCCATTCCATATGATGCTTGTTGATGGTTTAAGATATATACTGTTTATTATTTTTAAGAAAGGCCCTTCTATTCCTATACTTTCTACTGTTTTCAAGAGTAATGGGTGTTGTATTTTGTCAAAGGCTTTTTCAGCATCTATTGAGATAATCATGTGATTTTTGTTCTTTAGCTTGTTGATATGGTCAATTATGTGAATGGTTTTCCTAATATTGAACCATCCTTGCATTTCCTGGTATAAATCCCACCTGATCACAATGAATAACTCTCATGATTACTTGCTGGAATCTTTTTGTTAATATTCTATTTAAGATTTTTGCATTTATGCTCATTAAGGAGATTGGTCTGTAGTTTTCTTTCTCTGTTTTTTATCTACCTGGCTTTGGGATCAGTACCATATTTGTTTCATAAAAGAAATTTGGTAGATCTCCTTCTTTGCTTATTATGTCAAATAATTTGTAGAGTATTGGGATTAGTTGTTCTTTGAATGTTTGATAGAATTCATTTGTGAATCTATCTAGTCCTGGGGATTTTTTCTTAGGGAGTTCTTTGATAGTTTGTTCAATTTCTTTTTCTGATATGGGATTTTTTAAGTATTCTATTTCTTCTGCTAGTAATATATGCAATTTATATCTTTGTAAGTATTCATCCATATCACCTAAATTGCTATATTTATTGCCATATAATTGGGCAAAATGGTTTTTAATGATTGCCTTAATTTCCTCTTCATTAGAAGTGAGGTCTCCCTTTTCATCTCTGATATTGTTAATTTGGTGTTCTTCTTTGCTTTTTTTTATTAGATTGACCAGTACTTTTTCAATTTTATTTGTTTTTTCAAAGTACAAACTTCTGGTCTTATTTATTAATTCAATAGTTCTTTTACTTTTGATTTTATTAATTTCTCCTTTAATTTTTATGATCTCTAATTTAGCTTCATCTGGGGATTTTTAATTTGTTCACTTTCTAGTTTTTTGATTTGCGTGCCCAATTAGGCAAACACAGAATAGTATACGTGTCAGCTCTTTGGGAAAGGAAAGATTTTTAAACCAAGCAAGAGTTACAAAAAATTACGAAATGTAAAATAAATAATTTTGATTACATTAACTTAATAAGATTTTGTAGAAGCAAAACTAATGCAACCAAAATTAGAAGGGAATCAACAAATTGGGAAAAAATCTTTATAACAAAAAACTCTGACAAAGGTCTAATTATTCATATATATATGGAGCTAAATCAACTGTACAAAAAATCAAGCCATTCCCCAATTGATAAATGGGCAAGGAACATAAATAGGCAATTTTCAGATAAAGAAATCAAAACTATCCATAAACAAATGAGAAAGTGTTCTAAATCTCTTTTAATTAGAGAAATGCAAATCAAAACAACTCTGAGATACCACCTCACACCTAGAAGACTGGCTAGCATGACAGCAAAGGAAAGTGGTGAATGTTGGAGGGGATGTGGCAAAATTGGGACATTGATGCATTGCTGGTGGAGTTGTGAATTGATCCAACCATTCTGGCTGGCAATTTGGAACTATGCCCAAAGGACTTTAAAAGACCATCTACCCTTTGATCCAGCCATACCACTGCTGGGTTTATACCCCAAAGAGATCATAAGGAAAAAGACATGTACAAAAATATTTATAGCTGCACTCTTTGTAGTGGCAAAAGAACTGGAAAATGAGGGTATGCCCTTCAATTAGGGAATGGCTGAAAAAATTGCACTCAAAGGGATAACAAACTGGAGGAATTCCATGTGAACTATAATGACCTCCAGGAATTGATGCAGAGTGAAAGGAGCAGAACCAGGAGAACATTATACACAGAGACCAATACACTGTGGTAAAATTGAATGTAATGGATTTCTCTATTAGCAGCAATGCAGTGATTCAAAGCAATGCTGAGGGATTTATGAGAAAGAAAACTATCCACATCCAGAGGTAGAACTGTAGGAGTAGAAACACAGAAGTAAAACAACTGCTTGAACACATGGGTTAAGGGGGATATTATTGGGGATGTAGATATTAAACAGTAACTCTAGTCCAACTATCAATAATACAGAAATAGGTCTCAATCAATGATAGGTGTAAAACCTAGTGGAATTGTGTGTCTGCTACAGGGAGGAAAAAATATGAATCATGTAACCATGGGAAAATATTCTAAATAAAATAAATTAATTTTTAAAAAATAAATTAAATCAATAAATAATAGATGAATAAATAGACAAATAAAAGAAAGAAAAGGGATTTTGAACCCTTTTGCAGACTGTTGAAACCTATGAATCACTTCTCAGAATAATGTTTTTAAATGCAAAAAAATAAAATATATAATACATCAAAGGAAACCAGTTCTTTAATGTAAAGATGTCATTTTTTTTACCAAACAAGGCCACAGACCTTCAAAATCTTTTCACACTCCTTGGAGTTCTGTGGAACCCAGGTTAAAAACTTATGATCTAAAATGAAAATATGGGTAACACTATCAAATGTTGCAGAAATGTTGAGAAAGATAAGGATGAGAAAGAGAGCATTACAGGTAATAAAATGGATAATTTTTATTTCATTAAATTTTAAAAGTTTTGCACAGATATAGCCAATGCAGCCAAGATTAGAAGAAAAATAAAAAACTGGGGGGGAAATATTTATAACAGATTTCTCTTACAAGGACTTTATTTCTCAAATGTAAATAAAACTGGGTCAAATTTATGAGACTACAAGTCATTCTCTAATTGATAAATAGCCAAATGATATGAACAGGAAGTTTTCAGATGAAATATCAAAGCTATATATAGATATTTAAAATATTCTAAATCACTACTGAATAGAGAAATACAAATTGAAACAGCTCTGAGGTTCCACCTCACACCTAGCAGATTGGCTAACATGACATAAAAGGAAAATGACCAATATTGGAGATGTGATAAAATGGAAACACTAATGTACTGTTCGTTAAGTTGTAAGCTGATCCAACCATGCTAGAGAGTAATTTGGAACTCTGCCCAAAAGGCAATCAAATGGTGTATACCCTTTGACTCAGCAATATCCCTACTACTTCTATATCCCAAAAAGATTTTAAAAAAGGAAAAGGACTTGTATGTGCAAAAATATTTACAACAGCTTTTTTTACAGTAGAAAATAATTGGAAATTGAGGGGATGACCATCAGTTGGGGAATAATTGACCAAGTTGTAGTATATGTTGTGATGAAATACTATTGTGCTAGAAGAAATGATGAACAGTATGCTTTCAGAAAAATCTGGAAAGAATTACAAGAATGATGCAAAGTAAAGGGAGAAGCATCAGAACACTGAACACAGTAACAGCAGTAATGTATGAAGATTGACCATAAATTAATTACCTATTGTGATCAATATAATGATCCAAGAAAATTCCAAAGGATTTAGGATAACATATACTATCTACCTCCAGAGGAAAAACTGATGAAGTCTGAGTGCAGATTGAAGGATACTTTTTTTTACTTTATTTTTCTTGAGGTTTTTTTAGGAGATCTGTGTTTTCTTTCACAACATAACTAATATGGAAATATGTTTTGCACATAGCTAGAAAGCATTTGAGTTTGTTGACTAGCATGTTATCAAAATTTACATTTTTCACAAATTTATGGCTTTTCCCTGGCTCATTTAATTTCTTCTGCTACTTTTTTTAATATTTTATTTTATTTCTTTACATGTCAATATAATTTTAATAACCATTTTCTGTTATTTTGTGATCCATATTCTCTTCCTTCTTCCCATCTATCCCTCCTCCCCATGACAGTAAGTAATATTACATATGTTATCTCTGCTACTATTGTAGCGGTCATAACAAAAAAGCCAGAAGAGCCCAGAAACAGCCTTAGTTAGCCAACACTTCATCCTCTTGCCATGTAGAGACACATGCCAACCAAGGTCAACAGTTGCTTAAAACACAAATTCAATTGGAAAATATTTTAGAGAGAGTTTGGCAAAGGACTACAAACAATATCACCTTATGTTGAAAAGCCATGGAAGTAAAAGCATTTTTTCCCACACTTGGCCTAATTGGGCTTTATCATCCCAAGAACACTCATACTGAACTGCCAGGAAAGCAGAAATAAGCAGAAAAATGAACACTTTTGACAATATTTCTTTCATTATTATATAGAGGGGCCCTACCATATTTGGGCCCAACACCTCAAATCCTAACATTCTAAAATAAGTTGAAATAGGATTTAGAAGATGGCATTATGATGCAAAACTGGACCTGATCACTGAGGACATATGCTGGTAATAAAGCAGTCCTGAAAGAACTGAAAGATCATTTTACAAGACATCTCAGGAAAAAAGGGAGATAATCATTAAAGAATTTAGAGAAAATAACCCCACACAGAAAAGCTGACATTATATTATTACTTGAAAAACAATATCTATAAATACTATCCTATTTGTCTACTGTCTTTAAAATATTCTGAGAATGAGCTATATGTATATTAAGGATATCTTTGACAAAAAAATGAAAGTAAAACAGGGGTTGGATGTAAGAAAAGTAGTGTCTAGAAATCCAAATCCTAGTCTCAGATACCTTCTTCTTAACTTATTTTCCAAGTCACATTTTCTCTTCAGAATCCTTTACTTTGATTGTCATCTGAAATGAAAATGTCCCTATCTCCTTCAGTGCCTTGACCAAGACTTCATTATTGTTAGCAATGGTTTCTTAGGTGTCTTCTATTAACATCATTTGTGCCCACATGAATCATCAGAGTTGTTTGACAAGTTTTGGAAAGTTCTTTGTCATTTTCTGAATATGTGTGTGAACACTGTTACAAGAATTAACACATGACATGGTGAGACTGTGGACTTCATTCATATTATTATCAGATCTTCAAAGAGCTGCCTTAATATCACTGAACCACCAGTCACTTTTTCTCCATCTTTTCTTTCTCTCACCTTTATTGAATGATCTCTCACCTGGCAACACCTTTATCATTATTCCCTGGAGGTCAAGCAGCTTTTTTCCTTCTTAGAAATTCAGCTTCCTTTTGGAGGGGGCCACTGATGTGGAATGCCTCATATCAGTTTCTTACTTCAGTATTTAGTGGTTCTTCTTCCTTTCCTCCTCAGTGTCACATTCTTCTATCCTCCAACCTTCTAAGGAAGGTCAGAATTCCCTTTGATTTTTCAAATTCCCTTCCTACTCCCTTTCCACAATGAAGCTCTCCTTTGGGTTTTGTTTTTTCTTAATAAACAAATCATTATGACAATGTGTGGACTATAAAGCCCTTCTTCACATCCCTTTTACCTTCCTTATGGGAGGAATCCTGACTTGTTCTTTGATCAGCAGAAAATAATCAGAGTAGAAAATGATCAGAAAAACACAATAATCTCAGAAGGAAGAATATAGGCTGAGGAGAGTGGCAGTGCTAGGAAAAAAATTCATGCCATGAGAAGGAAGTGAGAAGGGACAATGTTTTAAGTATAGGAGATAGCCAGTGGAAAAGCCCAGAATGAGGAGAAAGATTTCTGCATGGAAAAAAACATATGGCCAGTATAGCAATTTCATACAGTACATTGAGAGCAATAACATGTAAGAAGTCTCGAAAGGCAAGAAAGGCATAAGTTATGAATAGCATTAAAAACAAAAGAGAGGGTGTTATATTTGATACTGGAGGTAATAGGGAATCAGTGAAGTTTATTGATTAAGAAGGTGAAATGGTCAGACCTATACTTTAGGAAAATTTCTGCCATTAGAACAGAGAATGGATTGCCATAGGAGAGACTTGAGTTAAGGAAATCAAGTAATGAAAGCTGACAAATAGGGAAGTATCTAGGATACTGGATAAATATATATATATATATATGTATATTTATATACATATATATATATATACACACACATATATATCCTTCAAAGTAAGAAGCTGATGAGGTTATCTAGGGAGAGAGTGTAGAGTAAGAAGAGCTTGGAGATATATATATATATATATGTATGTATGTGATGATACAAATATATGAGATACATGTGTGTTACATACATATTTATTATGTACACATGTTTGTTATGTGTGTATATATTTACTTATTCTATAACATATATATATACTTATATACCTATGTCTTTATGTGTCTTTTATACACATTTATGAGAAGCATGTAAATATATAAATATGTATATGTACACATATTTTATATATGACATATATGGTTTTGTGAGAATAGAAATGACAAGATGATAACAGATTAGGCACATGAAGTAAGTGCAAGAGAGGAAACTGTGGTTGTCAAGGTGACTGGGAGAATGGATGTGCCCTCACTGACAATAGCAACATTTGAAAGAGGGGAGGACTTGCAAGGAAAGAAAAGGTTTTTTTGAATTGAGACAAACGTCTACAGGACATCTAGCCCAAAATGTCCAAAAGACATTTGAGAATATTGGATTGGAGTTCATATCCTATGTATAGGTTATTACAAAGTGCTCTGATCTAATCATGCTTCCCAGAAATAAGATACTTTGCTTTTCATTTCTTTGTTTTTCTTGTTCACTTTTATAGCCAGCTGCCGTAGAGAATTTGCTTCCCTAATTAGCATCTTTTTATCTCATTAGAGTCTCAAAGTCACTCTATCCTTCACCTTTTTAGAATTTTCTCTTTTTTCCTTCTTAGTCTTTTTTTCCTTCTCCTTGAGTTCTTCCCCTTCCTCTCCTGGAGTCCTTTTCACCTTGTCTTCATTATTCTTCAGCTGGAGTCTTACCCCCTCTTCTGCTCTTACTTCTGTCGCTTCAATTCCTTTATGCATTCTTTACTTCCATCAGCTCAAATCGTTTTACTCTTTCAACATGAGTCCTTCTTCTCTAGTCTTTTTTGTCTTTTGGTCCTCCAACTCATAAGTCCTCCCAAATTTTTCCTCCTCAGATTCAATCCTTAACGTTTTCCCAAGAACCCAACAATCTAAGAATCCTTCAAACTTCCTCCAGAATTCTTACACTTATCCTTTAGCTTAAGATCTTCTCTTGCTCCTTTCAACCATTCTTCTCCCACTGTAGCTGGGGGTAGAATGAATCTTGTTGTTTTCTAGTGATCCAAGATTTTTTAGTTATTTCTCCCTGCTGGTGATAGATGAAAATTCAAAAGCTTACCACCTTCCTCTTCTGTTGCTACAATCTCATCATTCCTCTTCCCACTCAGACATTCACAATACCACCCACTCATCAGCATTT
This sequence comes from Gracilinanus agilis, assembly GCF_016433145.1. NCBI lineage: Eukaryota > Metazoa > Chordata > Mammalia > Didelphimorphia > Didelphidae > Gracilinanus > Gracilinanus agilis. The sequence continues at coordinate 167,865,487 of NC_058135.1, read as the reverse complement.
GCCTAACTGAAACACAGCTGCTCAGATATTGGCTTTATATTGTCAAGGCCATCCAAACTCAACACTGACATTGGTCTACCATAGCTACATCAATAGCATTGTAAGCCCTCTGTTCCCGAATCTTAAGGGGCCAACTATATGGAATTTTTAACATAAAAGCTGATCTCTAAGTATGAAGCTATACACCGAGAGGAAAAATGGGAAAAAGGGTCATTTAATTTGATACCATTTATGTCACTCATGCCATACTCTCTTTTTAAATGTCCCCAGGCAGAGAACCATTGGTACAAAGGCATCTGGGTATTTGGTAATGCTTACTAAATGATGGGAACCAAGAAGAGTTGTGATAGAATTATATCAGCCTCCAACTCCTCACCACCATAATCTTCTCTAGAGTGGGAACTAGCTTTATAAAAGAGGAATCACTTTACTTCCCACACACACATGAACCCATCATGTTTTCTTCCTTTCTCTTTTTTTTAATCTTCTCCTTGTCTAAGAATCCTGTGCTTTCATGTAGCCAGCCCTGCCTGCTCATGCTCTGCCTTCACAGTAATGTACATCATTCTCCACATTATCTCTCTTCCCTCACTGTTACATCTGATCTCAGCTATCCTACAAACTAATCCCTTTTTAAAAGGATCCAGACCTGTGATTTCATTGGCAAAGGAAGCTTCTGATGAAGAAAAGCCTCCAATAAATGCAGACACCTCATCTGCAGCCCAGAGTCTTGGAAAGTTCCCTAGGTTGACACCTTCTCTCCACTCACACAGCTACCACCCCATACAGGACCTCTTACTCTTGCTCAGGTTATTGTGACAGCCTCCTCATTTTGTCCTCCCTGACTCCACTCTATCCTACACGCTGCTGCCAAATTAATTTTCCTTAAAGACAGATCTAGCTATATGACTGCCCTTCACAGTCAACCCCAATGGCTACCTATTGCATCTAAGATCAAAGATAAACTCTCCTGCTTTGCTTTTAAAGCCCTCTGCAACCTAGACCCAAGCTATCTTTCCATCATCATTGGCTCTCACTCTCTTCTTGCCTTCTGCAAGCCCACCAAACTGGCCTGTCTATTCTATCTGAATGTTCATCTCCCATCACCATGCTTTTGCACTGGCTTTGCCTCATGCCTTGAATGTATCCCTTTCTTACCTCAATCAAACACCATCTTCTTCATGAAGTCTTTCTTGATGCTCCTAATTGTTAGCACCCTCCTCAGACTACCTTATACTGAATCCTTTTTCTATATTTGTATTTGTTAACTTAATATTTAGGCTAGATAAGTTTTATATGCACTCACTATCTCTCCCCTTAGAATGTAGGTTCCTTAGGAGTAAAGATTATTTCATATCTTTTCACCAATGTCCCCAGCTCTTAGTAGTGCCCAACACATACTTGTTGATTGATTGATTGATTAACCAGTCCACTGAGAGGTTAAGTGATGTGCCCTAGGTTAAAAAACCCAATATATCTCAGAGATAAGAAGCAGGGTGATAGAAGGATGGCCTATATGTAAGCCATTCCTCTGAAATGAATACTATACTGTAGTATTGTGAGTTGATAACCTGAAGATTTTATCTTTCTGGATAAGAGGTAGATAGGAATAAATTTTTAGGGCTAAAAGAGACCTCAGAATTTCCACCCAAATGAAATAGAATTAAATAGCACGCCATTGGTATAGGGTATTCTTTGTAATATCTCTTTCTACCAACATGGGCCAGCATGTTTTCTGCAACTTCTAGACTTGAGAAAGCTTCCTAGAACAATGAAAAGACTTACCCAAGGTCACATATCCAGTAACATCAGAGGAGCAACCTGAACCTTGGTCTTTCTGATTGAAGCTGACTCTCTATCCACTATGCCTTGCTGCCTTTCTCCCACCTCTCTCCCATTTTTTAAATGAGGAAACAGAGGCCCAGAGAGTCTAAGTGTCTTGTCATTTCCCATAGAGAGTAAATATCAAAGTCAAAATCCAAACCCCAGCCTTCTCATTCCAAATCCAGAAAACATTTCAGGAAACTAAAATTTCAAGAATGCTTCAAGAGACAGCCTTCAGTCTGGAATGTGGTAGGTAGATGAGAGGAGATTTTTTTTAGGGAGGGGAATTTTGAGGAGCTTTCATTTTTATTGGTATTTGCCTACTGCCATATCAAGTCAATCAATATTTTTAAGTAGTTACTCTGTGCCAAGCACCATAGTAATCACTAGAATATAATATAAATATAAGCAAATATAAACAAAAAGATAATCCCTTTTTTCAAGAAGTTTAGATTCTAAAGGGAGAAGACATCAGATAAAGGAAGCTGATAAGGGGAGAATGGAAAAGGAGAAAGTACCCACATGTAGGTTGGAGGAGAAGCCTGGAGAATCAGTGGCAGAATTTAAAGAAGAATGAAGGAGCAAGTACTTCCTTCAAAGTGGAGTTTCCAGGAGGAACTCACTAATCAGGAAATCATGACCCAGCAGCCAAGGCATCTTCCAGAGTAATAAATAAATTTTTAATCCTTAACTTCCATCCTAGAATCAATACTGTGTATTGGCTCCAAGGCAGAAGAATGGTAAGGGCTGGGCAATGGGGGTTAAGTGACTTGCCCAGGCTCACACAGCTAGGAAGTGTCTGAGGCCATTTTTGAATCCAGGACCATCTCTAGAACTGGCTCTCAACTCACTGAGTCAACTAGTTGCCTCTGTAATAAGTAAATTAATAAGTAAGTTCTTGGGAATGAAGAATCACCCAGCAAGTCAAGAGCAGGGGCAAGAGAAGAGTGAAGGAATGGTATGTTTAGCCTGTGGACTGCCTCCAAAAAGAAGTTTCTCCAGGAATACACCAAGTATACTTCCTCCTGAATATGTGTAATACAACAAAGGCATGGCCTTGGCTTGTGCAGATTATGGTAACCAAATAAAAGAGCCAGAACCATGAGTTCCTCAAAGAATGCCTGGCCATGATTAAACCAGCCTCTGGTTTAGATTATCAAATGCCCAGAAAAAATCAGGCTCTGCTCTGAGAGAGAAGAACTCGGTAGAGGAAAAGAAGGAGGGTTGAGAAGACAAAGAAACAGAAACAGAAACAGAAACAGAGAGGTGAAAATATCAATGTGCTTTTCCCATTTGTATCCATGCCAACTGGGATTTCAAATATACCATGGCACAAAATTCTAGATAAGTATTCAAAAGACCTTTTTAAAGTAAATCAGGAAATTTCTGCAGTGATATTATAATGTTTTTAGCAATTTCAAAAATAAAAAAAAATAGTCTACAGAAGCAGGAAGAAATGATGGAGCACAAAGTTACATAAGCCTTAGTAAGGAGAGCTTTGACTATGTAGAAAGGCCAGATTCTCTCATTATATCCAAAAGCTTGCTGACCTATGGCTTCATTCCAAGTGGAGTGCTTAGGTGGGTTCCCTTAGCTCTTTCAGGTTCCTGAAACACTATTCAGTGCCACAATTTTCAAAGTGCCTTCGCGTACATTATCTCATTCACACTAAAGGATAAAAATTTTCTCTGATTGAATTGAACTTAGTCCACCCTTCCAAAGTGCCTTTCTTAATCTCTACTACCAAAGTACTATAGGTACTAGAAGAATAGGCTCATATCATAGAAATAACCCTAAAAGCACCCTGTGAATTCAGAGTATACTTACTATATATGACTAGTGAAAGACTGATTCATCAGCATTCATTCACTAAATATTTATTAAGCACTTACTATACACTAGAGACTAGGACTACAAAAACAAAAAAGAAAGTCCACCCCTGCCCTCCAGGATTTTAAATGGAAGGAGGAGAGGAGAGGAAAACAACATACTAAAAAAGGAAATATAATATACATTCAAAAGACTCTAAAAACTGGGGAATCTAGAAAGTCCATCCTGATATAGGGAGTGGAAGTTGAATTAATCCTTGAATACAGTTAAGTTTAATTGAGGGATGGATAGGAACAGACTGCATGAAGCATTCCTGAACAGGAACTTCTGTGGAACTGAGCTGAATTACACATATGTTCCATGCAATGACCCCTGCAGGCTTATTTTTGTGTACACCCCATGGAATGTTCTCCAATTCAATCCCCTGCAACATAAGGATTCTAAAAGGCAGGAATGAAGAGAGAGTTACGTTATAGATAAAGGGAACATAGTTCAAAGGCTGAGATTAGAGTTTGAATGAAGTATATGGAAAACAATAGAGGTCTGTCATTTCCTCAAGACAGGGCACCCCCAGTATGGGGAGTATCTTTTACCAACTCAGACTGTGACCTGTCTTTAACTTGGTAGATAAATCCTGGGCTGCTTGAGGCACGTAGATGTTAAGTGGCCTTTCCAGGATCATAAAACTACAGGTAGAAAGTATCAGAGGTGGAATTTGAATCTAGAAAGTATTGGCTTCAAACCATATATTCTTATACCACCCTTCTAACCTCAGAAGTGAACCTACCAAACTAAAACTTCAAGAAAATTAAATATGCTCATTTAATTTTCTTATATATGTATATATAAATATATAACTTTCTTATATATGATTATATATAATTTTCTTATATATATTTCTTATATATGTTTATATATACAGTTTCCAAATATTCACACATATACACATGCTTAATCATTTTCTTTTTTTCTTGGTCATTTATTTTTAACATTGTTTTGTGTAAGACTACTAATCAATGAATCTCAAATTTAACCCCAATGTGACTTCTTTAGAAAAGCCTAATGATTAATTTTCAGTGGGTCAGATTCTCATTTGGTTACTTTCAACAGATTTTCTACCTGTTTTCCCTTGGAATAAAAATAAAAGAGAATGTAGTTTGAGGTTAAAAAAAAAGCCAAACTGTTTAGAATGGCTCACCTCTCATAAACAAACATAGTCTGAATCGTGGGTTTTTCAGTTGTTTCTTTCTGCACAAAATTTTTAAGTAAAAATTAATTTCTTCTTCTTTTCACTCTTGTGGACTATTATATTTACCAACATAAGGAAAGAAATCTCACTTCATTTGACACTCTGTAATTACACAACATAACAAAAGATCGTAGACAATTCTGCTTTCTGCAAAAAAAAAAAAGCTACAAAAATGGATAAAGGCAGCATAATCTTGAAAACCTGCTTGGCATTCTACTGGTGGATTCCCCAGCTAAGGAGACAACTACGATAAGGTTTAAAGAAAAAAAAATTTTTTTCTGAAATTTTCCTGAGAGTATTAGAATCACTTTTAGAATTGGATACCCAAGAAATAACTCTGTCTTCAGACTGAATAGTTATTTTCTTGTTGCTTTCATAATTACTGCAGTTCATATTTGGTATTTTCCCTGTGTGTTATGGGTCAAGAAAAAATGATGATTGAAATCCATTGTTCCAGAGAACACCAGTAAATGACATGTATTGCCATGCTGAGTGTGGAAGGCATTGCCTGCGTTGATAACATAAAACGGCTTTAATCCTAGGCTCAGAACATGCAACGTTCTACTGCTGCATTTCTGCTGAAGTGTATATACAGTAAAATCTCATTAGCAAATGCCTGTCTAGATTGTGGAAAAATACTGTTGAGCAAACATCACGGTGCTGGGGAACAAGCCACACCCCTCTTCTATTCATCACTGTAAAGTCGAAGCGAGACCTTGGTAGCGTTGAACCCTTCAGAGGTCTTCATCTGAGTCTGGCACCCCCTCGGCACTTTCCCGGGGATTGTTTGAGGTCATCTCTTCAAGTCCATTGCCGAGCACGACCAATATACTTTTATGTAAGATCCTACAAAAGATGCATGCATTCAAAGGCAAGGAGCATTTAATTTTAAAAGAATAGCAAGATAAATAGCAGAGACATGAATCGGGTAATAAATGTTCTTTGTGGCAGAGAACAAAATGGCTGTCATCTCCAGTGGAGTGCTAATCAAATTTCCCCTTAATCCCTTTGCTTTCCCCAACATAGCAGGAGGACACAATTCAGAGTTTATTTTCTCCCAGTCTCAGGAGGGCAGACAAGAGAGCACTGATGTCTAGTCCACCCCAGTTCCGTGCTACCTGTTCTCTTTTTGAGCTTAGTTTTCTTTTACCAGATTCGTGCTTTTATCCGTGAAGGGACCTCCCAAAATGTCGAAATCCTCTCCACTCATCCAGATGGACACTTTCTTTGCAGTGGATAGCTTTACAATGTTGCCTGGGGCAGTGAGAGTCTAAATGACTTGTATGTATATGCGAGGGGCAGAACTCAAACACCACCTGCCCACCACAGTGTTCCTGACTTGAAATCCATCACTCTATACACTATGGCAGCATTGGCTAAGGTTTTCCCCCATTCAAGTGCCCAGAGGGCAAATTCAAGCTGTCTGTGACTACAGAGAACTGAGGGAGGAAGTGCTTACTTTGGACTGTTGGACAGAGGAGCAGGGCATGCAAAAAATGTCTTCCAGTGCTGGGAAAAAGGGGAATGGAGCAGCTCTCCTAGACTAGGGGCGGCACCTGCGCCAGTACATCACCACCTGCGCCAGGATATCATCACGACTGCACTATGGCATGCTGCCTCAACTTTTAAGCTCCTGCTTCTGAATATTCCTCTCCCATTTAGCTTAACCAGCTACTATATGCAAAATACTATGTGATGTCCATATAAAGAAGGGATCATATATGGTACCTCTTTTCTGAACATTTACAATTTGTAGGAGGGAGCGATGCAAATAACTATAATATGAGGCAGAATGTGATAAGTTAAAAAAAAAAGTTCCAAAGTGCTCTAAGAAATTTAAGGAAGGCAAAAAGGATCAGAGAAGTCTCCCCAGCAGAGGTACTTGCCTGGTTAGAGCATTGAAAGAGAAGATGGATTTCAGATGAAAGAAGGGTGGGGGAGGAAAAGAAGGCATTCTAAGCAACACCTGAGAAAGGGCAAAAGAAATGAGAAAGAAATATAGGAAAGGGCAGGAGATGAGACAGGGAAGTGTTATAGTAAACACTAAGAAATTATTTCCCAGCCTCACTTTGTTGTGGTTCTTCTTTTATCTACCAGAGATCTTCTTTCTCTCTCTATCTTTGCTAACTGCTATTTCTCTTCTAGAGCCTCTTAATATTAATGTTTCTCTGGGTTCCTCAGTCTTTTTCTCATTTGTATTCTCTTCCCAATCTCATTCTCTCTCATAGTTTTGCCAGTTAATTCAGATGACTCCCAAATGTTTGTGTGTGTATATGTATGTATGTGTGTGTATACATGCATATATATATATATACATATATATATATATATATATATATATATATATATATATATATCCTCTCCCAAGTTCCACTTCCCCCCTTTCCAACTGTCCACTGTACATCTCTACCTAGGGGGATGATCTGCATATCAAATACAGTGGTATCACCTACACTGGGCTATGGTATTAGCCTTATAGATGCTTAAGAGATTGTGTTGAATAGGAAAACATTGGAATATTGAAAAAACAAGAAAACATTTTGTAAAATCAGTAGTAACTTTTTTAAAGCAAATTTTAACAATCAATTCTTCATAATTTCTTTTGTAACAATAGTGCATATTTTGTAATTCAAGGTAGGCTGTAAAATATCATTAATCCTATTTTATATTAAAGAAGCTAAGGTGAAGGGATTTGTCAATAGACACATATAGACACACTTTACTAGAGTCCTTGAAATTTTTCACATAACCTAATACCAGGAAGACAATAACGAGATGACAAATTCTTAAGAAAAGCAAGATTGTCTGTCAAGTGGTAATTTTACAGAAATGAAATCTTAACAGGCAAGAAGCCAAGTACTAAGGTTGAGGAATAAATGTGGCACCTCGGACATGCATGTTCTCTGTAGTAGGAATAGATTCTTGGAGAGTAACTTAATTAAAACCATTGCTTTGAAATGGAAATTAAAGGAAGTAGCTACAGAAAAGGCAATTTCAATGTAAGAAAATAGTCCTATTAACTTTGCAACCTTTGATGATCCCTAATTAAACCAAATCTTTTTTTCTTATAAGTCTGAGAATATAAACAGAATTATAAGAAGAGATTTTAAATGCATTTTTAAAAAAATGCTCCAATGTGGGGAAGACTTACATGCAAGATTGCTGACTGAGTGGTTCTAAGTCCTGCTTTCTCCATTGCTTCAAAACATCATGAAATATGGCAAATATAGTAAAAGAACTTTAGAAAGGGAGGAAAGCTTCACAAAGAAAACTTCAAAAAAGATAGCAACAGAAATATTGGGAAAATAACAATAACTAGAAAAAGAAGTTCTGATACAAGGAATAAATATTAGAGAGTAAAAGAAAGTGACTATAATTCTAAGAAATATATTTACCCTTTCAGTAAAAAATTAGAATACATAAAAGGATTGGGACAGTTGGTAAAAGAATTAAAGAAAGTTATATGGAGAAAATTAGAGCTCTAAAGACAAGTCAGAGAGACAAAAAAGACTATCAGTGGTTTAGGACAGATGATAGAAATTTTTAATAAAGTGCTGTGTGTGTTAGAAAAGAGAAAAGGAAAGAAAATACAAAAACAGAACATAAAGTATCAAAGTAGAATCAAAAGACAGCAAGATAGAAGAACACAAGATCTCTCCTGATCAAAGCTACTGACTCTGATTTAAAAGGTTAACAAGTATTGATAAATTAAACTTTCAGATAAAAAATAACAGGAAGACCTAGAAATTAATACTCTCCCCCTCAAAAAATTCCAAAGAAGAAATTTTGAACCTTAAAGGATAGAGAGACAAAACTTAATATTTTTGAGAGATCAAACAAAAAAGTTGATACATATACAGATAGATAAATGAATTGATAAGTAAATGGGCACATATGTCTAGTAATTAGTATTTATATCGTAGCAATTAAAATTATTTTGAGAGACTGATTTTGAGGTAAGAATATAAGTTTATTGATTATAGCAGGTTTATTGGTTACTCCAGCATTATAACTGATTAAGTGAAATAGGTCTCCATGGTTACCCCTAATAACCAAGGACAACAACAGCTGGGTTAGGCAGTCTGATAGAGAGATTTTTAGGAACTCATTATTCAGCCCCTCTCTTGACTATCCCAAGACATCTTTAATTGGCTAATTAAGAGTTGGTCTATCAACCTATCCACCCCTCCATACCTACTTCATGGGAAACATCTACACAGGAAAAGAATCCTTCTTTCCTTTAATTATTAAATAAATTCTATTAAAAAGGAAGATATTCCTTTGGATTTCCAAGGACAGAGAAAATGAAAAAATCAGCAGACTGTCCCCTATCTTAGACAGAGGAATGCATAGTAATTCTCCCTAATAGATAGGAATTAATATAGTATATGAAAAATAAATTCTCACCAAAATATAGCACTTACTAGTATTCAACATGATGTGAATCACTTTACAATTATCATCTCATTTGATTCTCACAACATCCTTTTAAGGTAAATACTATCATTATCCCCATCTTATAGGAAACCAAGATAGAGGTGAAGTGACTTACCCAGGGTCATATAGCTAGTAGGTAGCTGAGGCCAAATTGGAACTCAGGTAGGTCCTCCTTACTCCAAGCCTGCTATTCAATGCATTACAGAACCACCTACCTGCCATATATGTAAATATATATACATATCTATAAACACCGTATGCATACGCATGTAAAGCAGCTAGGTAGCACAGTTGATAGAGGGTTGAGATTAGAGTCAAGAAGACCTGAGTTCAAATTCAGTCTTGAACACTTACTAGCTATGGAACCCTGGGCAAGTCACATAACCTCTGTTTGCCTCAGTTTCCCCAACTGTAAAATGGGAATGGGCTAATAGCCTATTTCACAGGGTTGTGAGCATCAAATAAGATAAAAATTTGTAAAGTGCTTTGCATGGTGCATGGCATGTAGTAGGTGCTGTATAAATACTTATTACCTTCCTCATTTTGTCCTCCTATCATTGCCATTATTATTCCTTAGAAGAATAGGACTTTAGTCTGCCCTTAGAGCCACAGCCCTAGCATGAACTGTTTTGTTTTTGTTTTTTATGTGCCTAGAACCCAGCACAGTGTCTAAAACAGAATAGGTGCTTAATAAATGCTTGTGAAATGATTGATTAATATGGAAATTTGACCTATTTATACATGAACAAAAACTCTAAAGAACAAGGTTATTGCTGTCTCAACACAATTCATATCTCAATGTCTATCCAGATGGCATTTGAATCTCTAATAGGATATACTGGCACCAAACCTTTCTTATTTCCTCTCTTTACAAAGAGACAGACAGACAGACAGAGAGACGGGGGGGGGGGGGAGGAGAGAGAAAGGGAAAGAGAGAGACAAAGTCAGAGACAGAGGGACAGACAGAGACAGAGATCAACAGAGACAAGCAGAGACAGAGACAGAGGGACAGAGAGAGAAGAGAGGTGTATCTAGTATATATACTTTCACATATAAGTTGAGATAGGTTGAGAAATCAAGCCCCAAAATTTACAGCTAAGGAACAATCCTATGTTACCTTAAATTTCTACATCATTTTACAATTCATAAAAAGAGAACTTGACATGATTATGCCCCTATATCATCAGTCCAGATGTTTTAAATAAAGCCCTTTGGTTGACTTTTTGATTCGATGACAACACACTGTACCTCAATAAAAATTCCCATGATCTGGATAACTTCTTGCCTCCAAGATTACCACTTATCTTCCTGTATCCCCAGGAGTCAGGAGGCACAGATTAGTAGCCCATTTCCACAGATAGAAACTATAGCACTGAGGTCAGATGGTCTTATGTGAAGAGTGCAAGTAAGTCTTATAGCCTTGAGCTTCAGTATCAGCCTTCTGCAAAACAGAAATAACCAGCCATGTATCCTACCTTACACTGATATAGGGAAATGGGCAGAAAGAATGCCGTCTTTTCTAAACTACATTTCCAAAGTCTATACACACTACCAGACAGCTCCTAAAGACAAATTCATCCTTGATTGTTTTTGTACTTCAGAACCAAAACCTCAGGAGAAGTCAGGCATTGACAAAAGGCCACCTCTCTAATCAGTGTAACTACCAAATAACATGGGATGAAAAATCTATTCCAGCAACTGTTATGTCTTTGTCATTCAGCCATTTCAACCATGTCCAACTTTTCATGGCCCCATTTTTGGAGTTTTCTTGGCAAAAATACTGGAGAGGTTTGCCATTTCCTTCTCCAGATCATTTGACAGATGAGGAATTGAGGCAAGCAGGGTTAAGTGACTTGCCCAGCTAGTGAGTGTCTAAGCCTCTATTTGAACTCAGAAAGATGTTTCTTCCTGATTCCAAGCCCAGTACTCCATCCCCTGCACCATCTGGCTGCCCCAGTAATAATTGCATTGCCTTTTTTTTCTCCATCACAATGCAGAAAATCATTCAAGTTAAACATACATGTCGGTGCGTTTGCTATCCTTAATGTCATCACCTGTTTGACACCAATCTAATATTTTGAAATGTGCTGGAGATAGAAAACAGATGCAATCATCATTGAATTATCATTTCTATAACTTTCCTTTCTTGGGGATTTTGAAAACTAGAATTCAGCCAGATAAACATTATAGTTCAAGAACCACAAAATATTATGGCCTCGTAACAGCTAAGGCTCACAGGCTAGGTCTTGCTAAGAAATAGTCATCAAAGTGGCACGGGAGATTTAAGGGCAGCTGAGAATCTTTTTTGAGATATAGTTTTATCATTGCCTTTTTGTCTTTACAGCCGTCGTTTCCCTTAACCTCTGTCCACTCTCACTGAACTGCTCCTCATAACAACAAAAATGTAAGCAGAGCCAACCAATAGAATAAATGTGTTTGACACTGTATACACATTCTACATCTGTATTTTCAACTTCTCTCCTGAGTAAACTCTCCTGAGCTCTTTATCAGTTTTCAAAGACTGAGCTTATGTCTTATACAATTAAGTCTAGTGTTATTTGCATGACTCTAGTAATCAGGTTTGTTATTCTCTTTGTTTTCCTCACTTCGCCCTTCAGCATGTCATCCATCTTCCCATGTTATTCTGAATTCCTTGTTTTCATCATTTCTCATGGCATAATAATATATTACATTCCTCTACCACAATTTATTCAGCTCTTTGCCAATCAATGTGCACCCATTTTGTTTCCAGTTTTTTTCTACTACAAAAAGGAGACCACTGAAGATCTAAAGGAGACAAGAAAGCCTATTTCCTTGGGGAAAGTGTGTTTGAATTTCATAAGATATAAAAAATTCATCTTTGCTAGGCAAATATTATATGTTGAATGCCACCTGGCTATGTGGCACAAATGGCATAATTTGTTAGGCTCCCAGACTAAAAAAGAAAAAGGCTGATGTGTACAATCAGGTGGCAGGTAAATGGATACCTTAATGACAAGAGGAAAAATAAATATATTCCCCAAACAAACTTGTTCGTCTTAATGCATGAATGCTTATTGCCACCTGATGGATAATCATGATCACATCAGCAATTATGAAAAGTGCTGGTTCAATAAAGACTTGATTACGGATCCGATTGTTATGAAGTCATAGGCCAAGCCAAGAGAACATAAAATGACCCTCGCCATGATGGCAATGAAAAGCTTCCATCTTTAGCATTTGAAAGTACCAGAGAAAGTTATCATTTACAGTTTGTCAGTGACCTATTGTAAACACTAAGCACAGATCTTTTTTTTTAATCTGGTGATTGGAGAGGTATAATAATTGCTACTGTACTAAATTAGTTGAACATGAATGACCTTTAGGATAAACTCTCGTGAGGCTCAATGATCCACAGCTACAATCATGAAGAAAAGTAAAAAAATAATTCTGTAACAAATTAGATTTCAAAATTGCAAGCAACAATTGAGCATGGAGTCATTCCAGAAGATCTTGCGCTCCCCCTAGAGGTCATCTTAGTTATTGTTACAAGAATTCATTTTAAACGAAAATTGTCAGGCTGCATTTGAAAACCTTTTTCATATGCTCTCAGGATAGTTCTTTATTGATAAAGCATCAGTTCTTTTCTTCACTGGACCCTCCCGGTTTAAAGAATCTTTGAACAAAAAGAAAAATACGTAACAGCAAATTCTTTTGTTTCTTTCACAGCTATAGTATAACTTCTTCAGCATCCAAGTTTGAGAGAGAGAGAGAGAGAGAGAGAGAGAGAGAGAGAGAGAGAGAGAGAGAGAGAGATAAGAGAGACAAAAGGAAGAGAGAGAAAGAGAAAGAGAAGAGAGACAGAAGAAAGAGAGAAGAGAGAGAAGAAAGAGAGAGAGAAGAGAGAGAGAAGAAAGAGAGAGAGAGAGAGAGAGAGAGAGAGAGAGAGAGAGAGAGAGAGAGAGAGAGAGAGGATTCAGCTTGAAAGGATCCTAGACTTAGAACTGTAAGAGAACTTAAAGACATTCTAGTGCAACTCCCTGATCTACAAATAAGAAAACTGAGGCCCACAATCATACCCCCTCTATGGATTTGAACCCTTGCTCTCTCATTCTAAATCCATCCTTTTTCTACTATATCAATGCCTCTTTATTCAAATAAAATAACACAAATACTAAGCAATGTTCCCTCTTGGTAACATCTAGATGTGGGAAATAATGGTCATTCCATTAAGGTAATTTCAACTTATATTTCAAGCCAAAAATACATATTCTCCATTCGGCTAAATTAACCAGAAAACTGAGGAGGTTTTTTATAAGTGTAATTTCTTCTTGATTTAGCTAGATAATTTCATCAATTCTCTGTAACTGTATGTGGACACAACTATAAAGTTTTCATGTTCCAAGTAAATTCCTTTTAAACTAGGAAAGAAGGGGCCATGCTTTATTCATCTATGTAGATTTCTCAGAACAGAATAGATTATAGGTAAAATGTATTCTGAATGAATGAATGGAGGGGCAAATATTGCCCTTTACTAGAAAATGGAAACCAAGTCCCTCAATGGTTCTACCTTTGCTGCTTTTACCCTTGAGAAATATGAAAATCCACTGAAAGAGGAGGTGCTCCTCCCAAAACCACTAACTACCAATTGACTCCCTCTAATTCTAAGTTCAGTCTCTACCCTGAAAAAGAATGAAAGTCAGAGCTGAGGAAGGAGAAGATAGACTAGTCGTTTAAAGTAAGGCTTCCCAAAGAAGCCCCAAATAGAACTCAAGTTGCATGAATGTTCACAACCTCAGAGGTTTCTTCAATCTCTCTCTCTTATTTCACTTTTCTGGCCAGTTGCCAAGTCTTCTGTATTCTATCCCCATCATATAACTCCCACTAGTCCTATTTCCACTCAGGTGGCTACCACTCCATTTCAGATCCTCATCACCTCTCTCGGGCTATTACAATAACTTCTAAGTCATCTCTGTATCCAGTCTCTTTCCTTCATCCCATCTTTCTTCTATTGCCCAAGTAATAAAAATAAAGCACAAATCTGAACTTTTACTTCCCTGCTCAAGAAACGGAAGTTGTTCCTTTACTGTCTTTATGATCAACTATAAATTCCTCTTCAGCATCTATAGCCCCTCACAGCCTGGATCCAACCTACTTTTCAACTATACCTTCTATGGTCCAGCTAACCTGGTCTTCTTGCTGTTCCTCAAATACAACAAGAAAACCCTTCTCCATGCCTTGGAACCAGCTGTCCTTCATGCCTTAAATACATTCTCTCTTTACCTCTACCTCTGATGATGCCTAATTTACTCCAATGTTCACCTCAAATGCTTTATGAAGTCTTTGCTTCCTCCTCTTAATTACTATTGACTACCCACCCCCAAAACACCACCTAGTTTTTCTTTTATTTATACTTATCTGTACCTGTGTATGTGTTGTATCCTCTCAGGAGAATATAATTTTCTTAGGGAAAGGGACTACTTCAAACTTGTCTTTGTATCACCAGTGTCCAAAATATTGCCTGGCATATAGTAAGCATTTTTAAATGCCTATTCATTGGTTGATTTATTGACTAAAATAGGGTTGAAACTAGGAATAGCAATGGGAGCAGGATCCTGGATCATCAAATGATCAATTTAGAGCTGGAGAGGATGTTAGAGACTCTCATGTTACAGATGAGGAAAATGGAACAGATAGGTAAAGTGATTCTTATAGTGTGTAAGGTTCTTATGTGTAATTTGACAAATGAGCATGTGTGGAGGGAAGTGTTAGAATTAATCTCTTCTGGCTTCACTCTCTAGGATCCTTTCCATTCACTGTACCACCTTAAGCAGTCCTTAACTGTATTTTAGTTACCTTCCCATAGCAAAGTTGTGCTCTACAAACATCCATTTCCATGATTTTGCATCTTTTTTGTTTATTTCTTTTGGGTTTCCAGTAAAATTCCTTTTGAAAAATCCCAACCCTTGAGAAATTCATAACCAGGCCATGAGAGCTGAGTGAATCAGTTCTTCTCCAGAGAGTTCTGCTATAATCAAAGCTTGTGTTGAGAACTACAGTTCCAGCTCTATGTATAGGAAAGAGTCAATGGTTCTAGGATCGAGGGAAGCGACAACTTTTGTTCAGTAAATCAACTTCAAAAGGAGGATGAAGGTACAGGAAGATGATACACTGTGCTTTGTCTGGAGTATTTTTATATGGTTCTGGGCACAGTAATTTAGGGATAATAACCATTCACATAGATTCAATCAAACAATCAATAAACAGTTTTTAAGTGCCTATTGGTACCAGGCACTTGCTAAGTGATAGAGATACAAAATGAATAAAAAGACAATCCCTACCCTTAAGAATTTTACAATATAATGGTGGAGAAATGGAAAAAGGACCATGGAGGCTATCAATGCAACTGTCTCCCTCTTTTTTAACAAAGGAGGAATCTGATATCTTTAAGAGGCTACGGTACTGGTTGGAAATCACAAAATTAATGAGTAGCGGAATTGGGATTTGAACCCAAATCTTCTTAATCCATATCCAATATTATTTTAATGATATTTCACATTAAGGCCCTTTTTTAAACAAGCTATTTTCTTCACAACAGCCCTGAGGTAAGTAGGATTAGTATCATTACTTCTATTTTACAGATGACAAAAAAGAGTCTGATGAAAATAGACTTTTCCAGTGTTTACAAAGAATAGGGATTGGAAATTGGAGTTCCATGACTCCAAATCTGATACCATTTCTATATCACCAAATGTATATCCAGGATGAAAAGGGAATTAGAAATTTTGTCATGTCGCATTGGATCAGGAATTTTTTATCCTGTTAAAGAGAAGCCTTAGGGGAACATAATCATTATCTTTAAATATTCGAAGGGTTAGGGTTAGAAAGACTCCATCTTTTTGGCCCTAGAAAGCAACTAGATTAAGAATGAGTAGAAGTTGCAGAGAGATAGATTTCAACAGTATTCAAACAAGACCTTCTGAGCTTATTTTTTTTGAAATTTGGAATTTGGAAGAATTTGAGTTCTTCCAAAGTGAGTTGGGCTGCCTTAGGAAGTAGTGGGTACCTCTTCCCCAGAAATCTTCAAGTGAATGGCCACTTTCAGAGGGCCTTACAGAGGGAATTCCTATTCAGTCTTATTTAAGTTGGACTAGATAAGTACTGAAAATCTTCTCATTCTGAGATTCTGTAAGAGTTGCTGTCAGCTAAACGCATAAAAATGTCCTATCTAGGTCTTTCCCTCACCTAATAGTGTAGTCTGTCTAAATTTGTGTATGATGGTTTTATAGAAGCATAGATTTCAATCTGTAAAGGTCATATCAATTTAACAAAATAAAATTAAGCACATTTTAGGCTACCATCCTAACCTTTAGAGGTTAATATCAAATAGAACAACCACCTTCTCCCACAAGATATCCTTTGGTGCCTTTGTAAAAGAATTAACATGTTTCTGGCCTAGGAAGTCATTTGTACCTCCTAGGTACAAATTGAAATTTGTATAGTGAGACAATTAAAAATTCCAAGAGACTGCCTTCTGGATAAAAAATAAATTTATTGATTCGGCTGGCATTAATCAATAAACCAATTGGTCAATTATCTATCCAGGTGATCAAAAAGCCCAAAGTTCCCTCAAAGATCCATAAATAGATCATTTGGGAAGCTCATTATTTAGTCATTTTCTTGGAAAAACCAAGACATCTCTAATTCATGAATAGCTAATGAAGAGGTGATCCCACAGAACTCTCAACTCCTTCCCATCCCCTGTGGATGGCAGTTAGTAACATATTCAATTCTATGCCCCCAATGTGGGTGGGTGTATCTAGTTCTGCCTGGTCAAGATTGAGCCCTACAATTATTCCTAATGAGAGGTTAAAGGACTCATTTTTGCTACAAGTAGGCACATCTGGCATAAACTGGTTCTATGCACTCAGTAAAGCAGATCTCACAATTTCTCCCTAATCTCATTTTCTTATCTATTCTGCAATGGAAGACTTTCTTTGGGTAGCTCATAAAAGAATGACCTCAAAGGCTAATAGTCTGATCTGAGTTTCTAATTCAAAACCCAAATATACAAATATTTAAGTATATTAAAAAACTAATCTCCTCAATAGTCTTATTTATTCCATAATGTGTCTAGTAGGTACCCTAGCAATTAGGGAAATCGAAAAGACAGACAGTAATATGATCTATGAGAGTCATTTTAGAGTTTGACTAGAGATACTAATAGGATCAGGATATGATGTTTAGATTGACTCTTCTGCCTCTTGATGCACTGGTGCCCAGTTGGGAAGTATCTAAGAATTCTGTAACTGGAATCGTCCCTAAATGATATGAACTTTGAGTTTTATTGATAAATCCATGACCTCAGATGCTCCTATCCTATGTGAGGGTTAGGAGGAGCAAAAAGAAACTACTGTGTTTTACTTGATAAAGAAAAATACAACCATTTGAACAGAATTTTTTTTAAAAAAATTAATCATAGACTGCATATGAATTAAACATAAATATAGACTATTTCATTTTTATCTTTGTATCCCCTACCACAGTACTTAGCACTCAGTGAGCAATTAATAATTTTTTGTTGACTCATTGATTGAAAACACTATAGTCATTAAATGGATGTTTAGGTACATGAAAATGATTCATTTTCACAAATGCATTAGATATGTACTTCAACATACATTTAATAAGTACCTGCTGTGTGCAATGTACCTCATTAGGCACTGGGGATACAAAATCAAAACATTATCTTCCCTCAAAGAGCTTATATTCTACTGGGGAGGAGCAATATGACATATAATAATGACAACAATTAACATCTATATGCTAGCAACAATGCAGTGATCCAGGACAACTATAAGGGAACTATAAGAAAGAACACTATCCACATTCAGAGGAAGAACTGTGGGAGTAGAAACACAGGAGAAAAACAACTGCCTGATCACATGGGAGGATGGGGATATAATTAGGGATATTGACTCAAAATGATCACTCTAGCACAAAAATCAATAATATGGAAATAGGTCTTAATCAGTGATGCATGTAAAACCCAGTGGAAGTGTGCATCAGCTATGGGAGGGGGTGGGAAGAGGAGAAGGATAGAATATAAGTCCATAACTATAGGAAAATATTCTTAATTAATTAAGAATTTTAAACTATAAAAAAATCAATATAATGCCCCAAGATTTGCAGAGCAGTTTACATATATTATTTCATTTGTTCCTTGCTACAATCCTATGAAATCAGAACTATAATTATTACAGTTTTGGGGATGAGAAAGTTAGATCTGAGAAAGATTAAATGATTTGCCCAAGCTCTCACAGCTCATAAATATCTAAAGAATAATTTGACCAGCAACAGTGCAATGACCCAGGACAGCTCTGAGGGATTTATAGTAAAGAAAACTACCCACATTCAGAGGAAGGACTGCAGGAGAGGAAACACATAAGAAAAGCAACTGCTTGAACGTATGGGTCGGGGTGGACATGATTGGGGATGTAGACTCGAAACTACCACACCAATGCAACCACCAACAATATGGAAATAGGTCTTGATCAAGGACACATGACAAAACCAGTGGAAATGTGCGTCGGCCATGGGTGGGGGGAGTGCGGGGGGCGAAGGGGAAAGGAGGAGCATGAATCATGTAACCATGTTAAAAATGATTATTAATAAATGTTTTTTAAAAAAAAAAGAATAATTTGAACCCAGGTCCTAACACATAAATAAGTTACAACAGAATACATACCAAGTAAGAACTAATTAGAGACATCAGGGGAAAAAAAAGCCCTTTTTGGAAGGTGCCCAGGAAAACTGGGATTATAGGAGAAAATGCATCCCAGAAAGGAGGGACCCCCTGTTCAAAAGTGCGGAAGTGGGAGATATAATGATGCAGAGGGAGCAGCAGACCAGTTTGACTAGAAAGGAGAGAACTAGCTATACAAAATTTTACATTTTATATTAAACTTTTCCAGCCCAAATTTAGACCAGTCAAGGGCTTAGAAGGCATGGCTAAGGAGTAGTCTTTATTTCCAGTTACAAACTGACAGTGTTTCAGATAGCAAATGGCAGCACTAATAACTTAGAAACTTCTATATTTGTGCTGATTCAAACCATCACAATCCATTGACTTCAAATCTGTTTTCTGCGTACTTTCTGAACTGCTAAGAAGTCCCAAGAGTCTCCAAGGAAGTTTTGAGAGCTTCTGCGTACTTACTGTTGCTAAGGAAACAACAGTTTTAATATCTGTGTGTTTGGGCTTTCAGACCCTGTTTGAAGTCATTCGTTTGTAAAGGAAAATCTTTGGTAAATAGGTTGTTTAGGTGCATGTAAATTGATGCTAGCTTTTTGAGGAGTTCTTCTCCTACAACCTTTGAATAATAGTGTATTTCTGGGGCTCTATTCTTTCCTAGTGTTCACAGGAGAATTTAGTACCCTAGCTTAAATTGATCAAAACAGCCATCATTATCTCAGCACCTCAAGCATTAGGCATAATGGTTCTTAGTTAAGCAAAGCACCAACAAGCCTGAAGATAAGGACTAAGACCAGGCTCTAAAAGCACTCAAAGACTGTTATAATCGCCAATAATTGCTATCCTTATAAAGACTTCCAACTGCCTCTGCAATGAAGTGTTCCTTTCCTCCCTGTGGACCCTGCCACCTCTAATACAGACAGACCTTCCTTATCACTCACCTGGACTCCTGCCATACCTTCCTACTGCTCTCTTTCCCAAACAAGTCCTCACACTGCTACCAGGTTAAGTCTTCTTTTATCCATCTCTGATCATGCCACTCTGCTGAATTATATTAAAATTATTTTGCCTTGGCATTCAAGGCTGTTTGCCATCTGCTGCAATCTTTTTCAGCCCCACCTAATACAACTTTCCTTCTTGTCCTCTAAACTCTAATCAAATACTGATCTTAGTGCTTTGTGTGTACTACCCTTAAACACATATTTATTCTTCACTAGTCACATCTGACTCTTCATGATCCCATTTTGGAGGTTTTGGTTTTCCATTTCCTTCTCCAGCTCATTTTACAGATGATGAAACTGAGGCAAGCAGGATTAAGTCATTTGCCCAGGATCATATAGCTAGAAAATGTCTGCGGTCAGATTTGAACTCATAAAGATGAGACTTCCTGATTGCAAGCCCAGTCCTCCAACCAACACACCACATAGTTTAATGTCTCAGAGCCCCAAACAAATCTCTAAGATTACTTGATTTGGAGACAGAGAATGTGACTTTGAATTTTAAATCTGCCTCTCACTTCCTATGTAACCACAAGTAAATTATTTAACTTCTCAGAGACTCAGTTTTCTCATCTGTAAAATTAGGTTGGATTTTACCTATTCAGTCCCTTTTCACTCTAAATAGATCATGCTATAATCCTAAATTACAGAAGAGTCATTCATCTTTATCTAGGGAAGGAACTTGCACGGTGGATGTTCCCTCATACATAGCATATGTAAGAAATAAGGAAAAACTCTGGGTTGTAATTCTGAGCTGAAAACCGACTTTGATTGTGGGTAAATACAGCCAGTGGTCTCACCACACCCAGACATCTTGTAGATATTCGCAGTTGTTTTTGCAGATTTTTAACAGTTGATGCAAATCATTGATTAACAAAACCCACATATTCAAAGTATGTTAGCTAATAGTTGATATATTCTAGAACAAGATTCAAACATTTTACTAATCTTATAGCTAATAGTCTGAGACAATAATTCTTGAAAGAGACTTAAAAATAAATAGTCATCTCTTATAGTCATAAAATCTGGGAACCCTATTTTTGACATAAATTCCTAGAAAAGAAAATATTGACTCTGTGATCACTTTTGTTATCTTTATCCAGAATCAGGATTTAATCAAACTGTGTACTTATTCCAAGATTGATAATGTTGTGGGGGGCAGGAGGGGCTTGAGGTGAACTCCTGGGGTTCAGGATGGGTACCCTTTGCAAGAACACAAGACTCCAAAACTTAGCTTAAAAATAAAAAGAGGAATTTATTCATTTAGAAAGTGATATTGAATGGTCGGGAAACAGGTTCAAATTTGTAGAATGCCTTCCTGGAGGCATGAATTCTGGGGCTTTTATACTTTATGTACAGCAGCTGCTATGTGATTTGGGGAGGGTTTGAATTCAGGCAAAAATGAGGTGGGGGGGGTCAGTCACCTGACCAGGGTCAGAGCTTAGGTAGATGTCATAGATTTCAACCCAATGATAATTGGGGCATAACCAGAATACATATATCTATGTCCGTCTCGAAACCTAGGGGAGAATCCAAGGGGGACAATTCTCTCCAGGGTCTTTCTCATCAGGAGTCTTTGATGTTTTAGGATTAGTATTTCCAAGAATGCAAGGAGTCAAAGAAGGAATTTCCTTGCTTACAGTTTGACCTGAAGCACTTCTATAATTTGGGGGTACAACAGGAAACCTAGAGTCCCACATCAGTAACCAAAGCTCTTAGGCTAACTCTTCTCCTTATCTATCAATGCTTATACAAGTTAATTAACAACTGGGATTACCCTTTCTAACATCCTAGTTACAGATACAACCTAAAATTTTCTATGATATGCCTTGATTTTACAATAAATGATATAAAAGCAATAAATACAGTTTCAACTTTTCACATGACAGAATTGGCAAAACTCCCTTCCCAGACTAAACTCCACGAGAGTAGGGTTTTATTTGTCTTTTGTCTTCCTCCCAAAGCCTAGCACAATACTCTTCATGGAAAAGTTAGCAAGCAATTGAGTCCAGTTCTTCTTTGTTCAGGAGTGACAAAGAGGTGTGAGATCAGGTCTTGATCAAGGACACATGACAAAACCAGTGGAAATGTGCATCGGCCATGGGTGGGGGGAGTGTGGGGGGTGAAGGGGAAAGTAGGAGCATGAATCATGTAACCATGTTAAAAATGAATATTAATAAATGTTTAAATTTTTAAAAAATAAAAAAAAGAGATCATTGTTCAAATCTCATGCTAACCCCAGCTACAGAGCACCATTGCCTCTCCAGTCTCAGTAACTGCCTATTCCTCTATTCCCTAAGGGTTGTGCTCTTCTCTCTCTCTCCCCAATCTGAATTTAGAGCTTAATGTTTTAGCTGTGTGGAAAGTCTAGAATTTGTTTTTGAAGCTACTAGCAGCTGATATTCAAGTTGCCATAGTTCATTGAACCCTTTTTTATCTCTCACTTTTTCATATTGTCAGGGGAGAAAACTCAGGTCCTTCCTGCTCAGCCGTTGTAGTCAAGTTAACTTTACTTAGCATGTAATTCAGGATGAAGATTGCTGCCTTAACCACCACCACCCCTGGCAAAGATCTGATGTGATGCAGCAATCAGGGCTTGTTTAACAGAATGGACCCAGAAACCAAGAGATTAGAAACAGAGGTGAAATGGTGGCAACAAACAGGAAGGGAGTGAAGTCAAAGACACAGGTCAGGAAGGCTGGACAGTGGGTGTCTGAGAGCCATCCATCAAGGAACATTATAAACTAGAACAAAGTAAGGCAAATTACCAGCTGGGAGGTGGAGGGCAGAGCAGTGAGTACCTGTGAGTCTCTATCACCGTCTGTGAAACAGTCTCGTTTTGAGAACCAAGAGGGAAGAGGAATGATGGGAGGACATGTCTTTCCTTGATTATGCCATTCAGCTTTTTTTAACTTAAATGTTTTCTTATTAAGGAACTCTAAAAGTTGAGTGAATTTTTATAAATCAGTTGACAAGCATTTATTTAGCCCCTTTGTGGAAGGCTCTGTGGAAGGCAATAGGAAGTGCAATAAATGAAACACTCCATCTTCATGAAATTCCTTTTCTCTCCTTTATACTCCTTGGAATCATTACCAAAGGATACTGTCTATCACTAGTCTTCCATCGGATACCTCCCTATATGTCACCACATTCCTTAAAGGATTCTCTCATTCTGCATTTCAGACAGAAACATCTAGGGAAGGGAAGCACAATTCATTTTCCCTTAATCTTATCACCTGAGACTTGACTTCATCCAAACCATAAGACCAAAATCTTCCATAGAAGGCATCCAGCTTCAGAATAGTTTTCCCAGAAGGTTTTTGGCAGACTAGGAAATGAAGTTTATACTGCATGCAGTGCTTAGTACTTGGAATTATACCCCAAAACCAGCAGACTCAACTGCCATGGACCTCAGAGTTATATATATATATATATATCCATACCATCCCACTACATGCAGGCATCTCTTCATTCTGATGGGCAGTTGGAAGGCTCACCACCTATAAGATATTAGGGAGTTACTCAGAGAAGTGGAGCCCATTTTATTTTACTCAGACTGTATTCTTCAGATACTCAAAAGGATATATAATTTCATCAATGTGGATATTTTCTCTGTTGATACAGAGATCAACCCATCCACATCCACCCATTCTGTTACTCTTGGTCATGTAAGCTAATCACAAAAGTGTCAACCCAGCATCCCGTGGGACAAAGCAGGACTTGATCTTTTGTTTTATTAATTATTTAAATTTAAGAACGAATGAAAAAATGTTAATAATGCAAAATAAATTTTAAAATGTGCCATGCAAAGACAGCTAGGTGGTGCAGTGGATAGAGAGTCAGATGCAGGGATAGGAGGTTCTGGGTTCAAAGTTGACCTCAGATACTTCCTAGCTGTGTGACTCTGGTCAAGTCACTAAACCCCAATTGCCTAGCCCTTACCCCACTTCTGCCTTGGGACTGATACTTAGCATTAATTCTAAGACAGAAGGTAAGTTGTGTTGTTGGATTTTTGTAATGTTTCATGCAAGCATTTTTTTGGAGAACCATTTAAACTAGTACCAGCATACCTACCCCTGCTCATAGCCAGATAAGACATCTTTTAATCCACCTAACAGAAAGCACAAAAACAACTAAAAGACTCATAGTAGCCCAGAAACTGTTGACAGAATTCCCCTTCCTCCTCCAGTGAGTTGCCATCCTTCCCCAGAGCCTGGGCAATCCTCCTGTTGTCCCCTATAGCTTGGACTTTTATAGAAGGGTAACAAACTTATCATTATTCCAGAGGCAACCACCCATTATTTTGGTGAGTTCTTATTTCAACCCAGAGATCCATATGGGCATCCAGCTTCATAGGATTAAACTGAGGGTTTGAACATCCTTATCTTGTAGAGCAGAACAAACTTGTAGATGCTTCAAAGACAATCCAACCTGTACTGACTAAACTCAGAGTAATCATTCACTTCTGCAAATTGTAACTTCAACCTCTTGCTGTGTGTGTTTGTTAGGAGTAAGACAGGCGGAAGGTCCTCTGTGTGTGTGAGAAAGACAGACAGATGGACAGAAACAGATAGACATTTTCCAAGAGTTTGATGCTGTTCCTTTTCTCTCTTGAAGACTGAATCCTAGAACTCTTGAATTTAGCGCTGCTAGTGAAAGGCAAGCCTAAGATGACTAATGCTTCCTAGGAATTCTTTTATCCTTAGAATACTGGATTTCAGAAATCTAGAACCTGTGATCTAGAAGGGTAGCCTAAGACTAGCACTATCCAGAAACTCCTGATATTTTTCTGTAACAGGCTGAGATTAAGAAATTCTCACTTCTTGATATACTTATCCTGAAAACATATACAACTGTCTCCTAACTCTCTCACTACATATCCAGAGTTGGGTCCAAGTCCTCCAAGTCCTCAGAGTCCAGCAACTACACTATTAGTCCACATTGATAAGAATGTACAAAATTCCCGAATGCCTCTGCCCCAAGGCAGTCATTATTGAAGAGAAGTCAGTATAGGCTCTTCACCCCTTGCAATGTACTCTCAGTCCTACTACTCTTTCATTCTCTCTGGAGGAGGGTGGCAAAGAGGAGTAAAGAGCTGCCAACTCTGAAACTAACCCCCATTTTAGAGTCCCATCACAAAGAGGTAACCTTCCAGATCAAACCAAGCCAATAAGTATGTTCCCAACTGGATGACAGTAAGTTGCAAATGGGTCAAATGTTCATTTCTATAACCTTTTTTTTTTGATAGATCAAATCAAAGATTTACCCCTCTAAAAAATTTCATCGAGTTGATTAAGAAATTCTCCTGATGAACCTCCAGTCTTTAAACATTTTATATTACATTTTAAATACACTCATTCATTGTTTGGATGAGTTACTATCATGCCTGTTGTACATCATAGGTACTTAATATTCTTTGAATTGAATGGATATTTACCATATACTTACATTGTCAGTGGGAGTATAAGAAGGGAAAGAACTGTCCACAAACACTTAAACCTAAGCAGGAAGGCTGATTAATGAGCCCTCCTGAGATGAAAACCCAAAAGCAATCCTTTTAAAAATAATCTTAATTAGTTATTTTCTTATTGAATGATTCTTGTATGATTAGGATGTAAAAGTATGCCAGAAACTCATAGTTCGTAAGATTTTCATTCATATCTTAAGATATATTAAAACTGGATCTATATAGAAATTGGCATCCCATCTACCCTCCTCCTGTAACAAAAATAGGCTAGCAATTCAATAATAATATCTTGATTCTGAAATAGGAATAAAAAATATCTGGTTATTCATTGTAATTAATCATTTTCCTTTTTCTCCCCTTTTCATGACTTGAAGGCAAAGGAGAGACAGTCCAAATGAAATCTAACCTTCACCCAAAGGGACTCCATTTATACTTGGAATCTTTAGCATAACCTCTGAGAATAGTCCTAGTTTCAAGAGTGTTTTCCCCACATATGACTTTTAGACAATCTGGAATTTATCTCTAAATGATAATTTTGTGTTTCTTGTTTCAGATGGTTACACCACTGATGACATTGAGTTCTACTGGAATGGAGGAGAAAGCGCAGTATCGGGGGTTAACAATATTGAATTGCCTCAGTTTTCGATTGTGGATTACAAGATGGTGTCAAAGAAGGTGGAATTCACAACAGGTTAGACTATCACCACCAAAGGAATGCAAAAACAATGGGAGAGGAATGGGGAGTCAGGAAAAGGAAGGCTATGGCTCAAGACTGTTCATAAACTGGTTCTCTTTCCCTTATCCCAGGGGCATATCCACGGTTGTCACTGAGTTTTCGACTTAAAAGAAACATTGGTTACTTCATTTTGCAAACTTACATGCCTTCTACACTGATTACGATTCTGTCCTGGGTATCTTTTTGGATCAACTATGATGCATCTGCGGCCAGAGTTGCACTAGGTAATGTGTTTCCAAACTAGCAAAATTACTAATGGACTAAAAATGCTTTGAGTTTTAACTAACCAATCTATTGTAGCACGTGTAAGCACACAATCTTCTTACCATGAACTAAAATTACATGGCTCAAAATGAGTATTGAAAATTACACCAACTTCTAGTCTGGAAAAAAATAAAAATTAATTTTTAAAAATGACATGGCTAATCATGAAATCATGCTAGATAGTATACTGACTAGATAATAGTCAAATGCTTTTAAGATAAATTAATGTTCTGAAATATCCCACACAGAAATTAACTTTTTAAGGTTATACTTACCTGGCATCATTCTCAGAATAAATTGAAGGAAAAAAAAACAACCTCTTTTCTATTCAGATTAGCAAGTAGCATTTCAGCTTGGTAGTTTGAAAATTAATCTTTAGAAATTTTAACCAGAATTAAATTGTATTGGTTCCCATTTCCTTTAAGTGAAGATCATTATGTCAGGCTAAGACAAGGGCTATTCCTTAAATATGCTAATGACCTGTGATTATAAATTTGTAGAAAATGGTTTCCTCCTTGGGAAACAAAATCAGCATTTAATCATAGTATATCTGAGTACTGGGTTACTGGGTCACAGGATAAAGAAGGCATATTTTAAAATTTAAATGATTCCTTAGAAAATAAGAAAAGAGAAGGTATAAGACTGTCAGAGGTAGTCCTCACCTATCTTTGGCATACCAGGTTTCTTCTTGGGCCAAGCTCACTTATTAGTAATTCATCCACAGGTGCCAATACCAGTTCTTTGCGTAGGCTAGAATATGAGATTTCCTTTGAGGCGACTGAACAGATTTAGACAATGAACGTATCTTTTCTCACATAGACTATATGTCAACAAAGCTAATTAGTTTAAGTAGAGCTCAAGATCAGAGATCTTAGCCTCTGGGAGTACAAACTGAGACTGACTTTCTAACATCAGAGACAAAATATCTGAAATATAAATAGTTTGTGATGACAGAAAACTCATTTTCATTTGCTTTTGCTGCCTGTAGCCACACATAAGTTAGAGCTTGATACTTAAACAAATGAAAACTTAGTCTTAGAAATATATGTGAAAACAAAAATAAAATGAATTTTTCATAGAAATTGTTCTTTCATTTGATGAACATTATCCTTTGTTTGGTCTTTAATCATTTTGTATTTGTACACATGTATTATATGCAATTATTCTCTTCAAAAAAGCAAGGAAATCAAGTATAAAAATACTTCACATATACTTATCAGCTCATCATATTCAAAATCAGCTCTCTGTAACATTTTATCTCTTTTTATTATTTCTACTGTAATAAATGTTGACCAAATCACAAAATCAGTTATTTCTTTGCTTTCGAGAAAGAAAAAGCCAAAACTATCTTTTTTCTTTCCTACATTCACATCACTGCCTTTTTTGAATTCTTTTAAAACCAACTTTCTTTTGTATTTAAGTTTTCTAGATTCCATTACTTGAGAAGACCTCCAATTAATTTTTTTCTATTTTCCATTTTTCTGCCTCCACTCTTATTAAATGTATTTTTTAAAATTTCCTTTCTCTTATATGTAACCTTTGTGATACTTTGTGTCCTGCTATCACAATCTAATCAGTCTAGAAGTCCAATTCCCTCTCCACCTTCACTTCTCAAGTCTCCTGATCATTATCACAAAATATCCAATATGCACTCACATAAACAGTGTATGATTTAGACCAGGACCATATTTAACAAGATAAGTTGGAAGTTCCTGACTTGAAAGAAGTCTATAGTCCTGTGATACCTCGCTTCAAACGTGGTTTTTATTTTTTTAATTTAAATATTTTATTTTTTAGAAAAATTTTCCATGGTTACATGATTCATGTTTTTACTTTCCCCTTCACACCCCCTTCAGTCTCCCCCATATCCAATCAAACGCTGTTCTTTTAGAAGTTATTTATGTGCCTCTACAATTAGGCTCTAGAAACAAGTGATTAGAGGTAAGATTGCAAAATGCTAGCAACAAAATATTAAATATTCAGAAAATAATGCTAAAACCAACAACTTTGTATAATTTACCAAGATTTTCCCACTTCTCCAAAATAATTACAACAATAGTACATTAAGATCTAATGTTGAATTTATTGAAACAAACAGCTCTATTAGCCTGTGGAAAATTATATCTTTGGCTTTGGAGCAGGAATTCTTATTCTTTTTTGTATATGTCATAGGCTGCTCCTTTGCCAGTCTAATAAAGCCTATGGATCTCTTCTCAAAGTATCTTTAAACACAATAATAAAATGCATTGGAGGACAAAAGAAACAAATTATATTGAAATGTAGTATAAATATGTATATGTATATATATATTCATTTGTTTAATTCATGGATGATAGTTTAAGAACTTCCACCTTATAGAGATGAAATAAATGCGATCAATGTAATTTATGAAGTATTCAAATATGGAATTGGGGGTACAAATTTTTACCCTTATAAACTCACCTTTCTTCTGAAGACATAGCATTAAGTAATTTAATCTTAGAAATATACAATATTTGGGAACGGATCCTATTTTGGGCTTTGAGAAAAGCGTACAAGCAAATTTTAAGAAATAAAGACATCTCAGTAGTAAAAATTTTAAAAAGAGCCTCTCCCTTAGAATGCTTCCAATCTGTAGGAAGTGAACAGAATGGTTTCCTTTCCATGCTATGGCTTGGGGTAGGAGGATGGAGGGAAGGAGGAAGATACTGAATGGAAAGAAGACTAGAAAAGGGGAAAGGAAGAAAACAAGAAAAAATCAAATGTGTGGTTTTATGCATCAAATAACATTCTGACTTGTGATCCCATTTTCTTTGTGTTTTACTTGGTAGCAAATATTCTGTCAACATTCCACAAATATCAGCTAATAGTTTTAGTTGTCTTGAAGGAGTTAAAACTATGGAGGCTGCAACTTGGCCATTAAAATATTTGTCAAAAGACTGGTCCTACTTAAGCCATTATTCTGAGAGAGTAGCCCTAGCATAGAACGGTCAACCTACTCCATCCAAAATCACCTCTTGTCCACGCTGCCTTGGATAAAGTCTGACCTTTGTGTTTTGCAGGAATCACCACGGTGCTGACCATGACCACCATCAGCACTCACCTCAGGGAGACTCTGCCAAAGATCCCCTATGTCAAAGCGATTGATATCTACCTGATGGGCTGCTTCGTGTTTGTGTTCTTGGCACTGCTCGAATATGCCTTTGTAAATTATATATTCTTCGGGAGAGGACCTCAGAAAAAGGGAGCTGGGAAAACTGACCAAGGGGCTAATGAGAAGAACAAACTGGAGATGAACAAAGTCCAGGTAGTTTAACGAGCATTAACAATGGGACGTTTGCCTCATTTTCTTCTTGGGAAAAATATACTCAGGGATAGCCCAAGCTTGCCTTTAGTTTCTTCTTCCATAGAATCCAGTAATCTATTAAAGAATTACTTGCTTAATCTGAAATTACGTTTAGCAATGTGATTTTCTAAGATCCAACGTGGGTGGACTCCCTGCCTAATATCCAGGTTTATGTGTGGTGGGTTCTATTATAGAAGGATGCTCCTTCTCTTTCCTTATTTCCTTATTTCCTTATAACAGTTCATATACAGAGTGTAGATTCTGTACCAGAGAAGAGATGAGAAGTCAGAAGTTAATACCTTTGTCTATTAAAAAAAATAGGGCTAAAACTATTCTAATAAATGAGGTATTAGATGTAAACCCACTTCAAATTCTTAGAAAGAATAATGTTCTACAAATTCAAAGTATATTACCATTTTTGCTTTCACTACTTGGACCTCAGTGAGGGCAACTATTGATCCATTTGTTCTTCTAAGACATGTGCCTATTTTAGTCTCTGTGGGTTTGACTTCTGTACCACATTTCTTTGAAATCCGTTAAAATACAGAAAAAATGCTTGTTTGAAAAATGCTACTAGCTTCCATTTTATTTCAAGGTGGTAGACTGAATCACAAATCAAAATAAAAACATATCTTCATACTCCTTAGTGGTCTACCAAATCAGAAAATGTATTTCACACTGAAGAGAACTTGTTGGCAATCCATGTTCTTCTTTTTTTTATGTCCACAAGGAAATTGTTTTTTGTTGTGTTTTTACTTTCATCAAGTTTAATCTGACACACATTTATTAAATGCCCTCTATGTGCTAACCAGTGGTTCCCAAACTTTTTTGGCCTACTGCCCCCTTTCTAGAAAAAATATTACTTAGCCCCCTGGAAATTTTTTTTTAATTTTAATAGCAATTAATAGGAAAGATAAATGCACCTGTGGCCATCACCCTTCCCCTAGATCGCTGCAGCACCCACCAAGGGGCGGTGGCACCCACTTTGGGAATCACTGTGCTAGACAGAGGAGGTACAAACATAAAATAGTCCATGACCTCTCAGATCTTGCATTCTAATTGAGTGGGGGGAGGGATGGAATGGAATATACTTTTAAAGATAAGTAAATGCTAAATATATATCAAGTAAATAAAAAAGTAATTTTGATCCAAGGAGGCACTAATACCTGGGAAGATCAGGAAAGACCTTCTTCAGGATGTAGCCCTTGAGCTGATTTTAGAAGAGATCTAGTGATTCCAAGAAGCTGAGGTGAGGAAGGGTGTCTATCAGATATACAAAGGCACAGAGGTAGGAAATGAGATATTATAAATGAGGAATAACATGGAGACCACCTTGGCTAAGCCAAAATATGTATGAAAGTGTGTAGGTTAAAATAAGTCTGGAAGGATAGATTGGAGCCAGATCAGCAAAGACTTTAAATGTCAAAAAGAGGAATTTGGCAGGGGCTTTGTTTGTTTTTATGTTAGAAGCAACAGGAGGCTACTAGAGCTTCCTGAGCAAGTGAGTGACTTTATGTGATTGTGCTTTACAGGTACCATTTTGGAAGCTCCATTGATGATGAATTAGAATGAAGGAAAGGATAGAAGCAGGGAGGCCAATTAGAAAGATATTACACTACATCCCCTAGCTGCCCCTGTTTTATTTGAAGATAACAATATTACCCAAATTAAGTATTCTCTTCTCAAGTCTAACCATGCCCAGTTCCTTCCAACAATCTCCATATGGCACAGAATCGAGTCCCTTTACCATCCTTGTTGTCTTCCTCTGGACACCATCTTGTCAGCTTCTTTCTTAAAATGGGATTCATTCTAATGGAGTCATTTCAGTCATGTTCAACTCTTTGTGACCCATTTGGGGTTTTCTTGGCAAAGATACTGGAGTGGTTCACCATTCCTTCCTCCAGTTCATTTTACAAATGAGGAAACAAGATTAAGTGACTTGCCCAGGATCACAAAACTAATAAGTGTCTGAGGCCAGACTTGAACTCCTGAAGATGAGTCTTCCTGACATCAGGCCCTGATCTTGATCCACTGGACTACCAGCTGCCTTGAACTAAAAACAATACTATAGAAATACTAGTAGATCAGAGCAGAGTAGAATATATTATCACCTCCCGCCTCCTAAATAATGGGCTTCTTTGGTCCCAATCTAGAATATGACTCTCATAACATACTGTTGAGCTCACAGTCCCACCCCTCCCCAATTTCATTCAAATAAACAACTTGATAGTCATGATTCCCCCACATTGTACTTCTGAATTTTTTTAATTCAGAGGTAATAAGTTACATTTATATTTTTTATTTTGTCCAATTCAGTCCAACAGTTTAGCCTGTCAAGATCCTTCTTAGTTTTTATTATTTCATCTGTGTTATTCCTCTTAACTTTTTTACAAATTTGCACATTTGATAGGCATACTATATAGGAGGTAGCTAAGTGGCACAACAGAGAGAATGTTTGATCTAGAATCTCCAAGTCCTGAGTTCAAATTTGGCTTCTGATACTTGCTAGCTGTGTGATCCTGGTCAAAACATTTATCTTCTGTCTACCTCAATTTCCTCAACTGTAAGTGGAGATAATAACAGCACCAACCTCCCAGGGTTGTTGTGAGAATTGAATGAGATAATTTTTCCAAATACTTATCATAATGCTTGGTACACAAAAGGAAATTAATAAATGCTTATTCCCTCCTGCTTCCCATATATGACTTTATCCAATTTATTAATAAAAATATTTAAATATATATCTAGGGACCTAGACTCTGAGCTTTCTAAGGTGACAGCAAGCTACTAATGATTATTCTTTGGGTCTGACCATTCAATCAGTTCCAAATCCACCTGACCATACTATTTTCTAGCCTATGTGTTTTCATCTTTTCCTTACAAATATTGAAACTTTGTCAAAAGTTTTGCTAAAATCTTGGCAAAATGTATCCAGAGTATTTCTTTACCTACCAGTCTCATAACCATATCAGAAAATGAAATAAAGTCCGTCTTTTGGGAGTTATTCCCTATGAAGCCTTGCTTGCTCTTCATTATCAAGTACTTCTTTTTCTAGATGTTCATCCCTTTCATAATGTTATGGATTTTTACCAGGAATCATAAAATACCATTGATGAATTCTTCAAGTCCCTGAGTTCAGCCAGAGATCCATCAATGAAAAAGACTATTAGATTGGCTCCCCCAAAGGGTTAATGCTACCCCCAAACACTGTATCTCTTACCCAGATGGCCACAGCAAATTCTGCATCCCTCTCCCAATCTCTGGTTTATTACAGAATTCTTGGCACCCTCCAGCTGGCCTCTAACAATTTTTGAGCAAAGTGTCTTGGACAGGAATTTAAGCATCCAGATCAAGGAAACCTATCCAGAAACTTCTGTGTGAACCATCACATCTGCCTGCACATATAGGATGTGATCCTATCAGCTCCAGCTTCAGATTTTACTAAATCCATTTTCTTTCTACTGCCACTTTTTTCACTTCTTAATTAGAAAATAGAGTTGCAGGAATCATTGTGGACTTTTTAATGCATCCTAAATGTATATTTCTCCTGTCACCTACTTTCAAAATATCAGGGTAACCTTGACAAGTGTGATTTATTCAATGGAAGTCCTCTCCCCTAATATTATTTAAAGAACCTATTCCATAATTACATGTACTTATGAGGTAGCATACTATTTACTGTAGAAAGTCATTTCCCTCCCAGCACAATGGAAATAGGCTGGGACTATTGAGGCAAGAATCAAAAGAGAAGAGTAACAATTTCTGGAAAGTACTTCTCCTGATCATGAAATAATTGCTCCTGAATTTAGAAGAATGATCAATATACTTGAAATTGATGTGGTCACCACAATGTCATCCATAGAAAGAAGCCTCTAGAGCAGTGATTCCCAAAGTGGGCACTACTGCCCCCTGGTGGGTGCTGCAGCAATCCAGGGAAGCAGTGATGGCCAGAGGTGCATTTATCTTTCCTATTAATTGCTATTAAAATTTTTAAAAATTAATTTCCAGGGGGCTAAGTAGTATTTTTTCTGGAAAGGGGGCGGTAGGCCAAAAAAGTTTGGGAACCACTGCTCTAGAGAATCCCATAATCTATGGGGAAAAACTTTGCTCTCTGTGGTACACCATTCATGAGAGTAGTGAATACCTTTGTTAAGCATATATCACTGTTTTGTTCCATGCTTAATGCCAATAATGAGATTATTGACAAATTATTTCTGTGGTTTCATTTTTCAAGGAATCTTGTATAATCTTAATATACCCATTGTGGTACCTTGTTAGAGCAGAATCATTAAGCTGTATTTAACTCTCCAAATTAATTATTTTTGGAATAATAAATGCACAAGAATCTTATCTATTCAGGTAGTTTTGTGACTGAAGATGTGGTCTACCACCTAAAATTTTCTGCAAAAGACCATCTCTTCTCTGCATATATTTCCAAGAAAAGAGATACTCTTAACATGTTTCTAGGTCACTTTCATTGAGGTTGTCTTGAGTTGTTGAACTAAATATATGGGTCTAGATTCACTGAAGTATTCCTGATTGCCTTTATTTGTAAGTAAAATGTCTGCATTTTCTGACCATTTATTATCTTTCTTCCTTGTGATATATTGAAAATTATAAATAATGTTGCTTAAAAATAGCAAAAGAGTAGAAAAAATACAATTGAACCAAAACCAAAACCAAAAACTTGGTGTGATACCCAATTAAACCATATCATCCCAAGAACATTTATAGATTGAAATGGAAAGAATATAACAAATAGAAGGAAAATAAGAGGTTGGACATCATTTCTATAGAAAACAATTCTCATCATGAATGATGGTGCAACCAATTTGGACTCTTACTACATCAAAACCAGATAAATCACAGAATTCTAGAGATGCTCATCCAAGAAAAATTCATAAAGGTTTCAAGACCTTGAACAAGCAAGAACTCATTATTTCCTAAGTCATCACATTCCACTGAGCTTGGAAAATTCTAATTGTTGATAAGGTTTTTTTCTAATGTTAAGCCTAAGTTTTGTGTTTTTCTACTTCCTCCCAATGTTCCTGGTTCAAGATAGGGCTAAGGAGAAAAAAATTTACTCTTACTCCAGATGTGTATCAGTAAGAGCAGACCAAGTTCACACAGAAGTAATCCATGCAATTAAATATTTTTTGTTTAATGTTTTGTAAAAAGAGCTTCCAACATTTTTTTCAGTAATTTTGAATTCTGAATTCTCTCCCTTCCTCTCTTCCCCCCACCCTACCCCCATTCTGCCCCCCACTGAGATGGTAAGTAATCTAATATAAATTTTACATGTACAATCATGTAAGACACTTTTATTACAAAAAAATTAAGAGAGAAAGTGAAAAAAGTTTGCTTTGGTCTGGGTTCTGACTCCATCATTTCTCTCTCTGGAAGCAAAAAAAAAAATTTTATCATGGATCCTTTGGGGTTGTTTTGGATCCTTATGCTGCCAAGAATAGCCAAGTTATTCACAGTTGTTTGTTGTACAGTATTGCTGTCACTGTGTACAACAGTTTTCCTGGTTCTGCTTACTTTACTTTGCATCAGTTCCTATAAATCTTTCCAGGTTTTTCTGAGCTCCTCCTGCTCATCATTTCTTACAGCACTCAGAGTATTCCACTACAATCATACACTATGAAATAATCTTTGGGTATCCCTTCACTTTCCAACTATTTGCCCCCACAAAAAGAAGTGCTTTAAATATTTGTAGACATATAAGTACTCCCCACCCCAGTCTTTTAAAAAAAAATCTCTTTGGGATACAAATCTAGTTAAGGTATCACTGGATCAAAGGATATGTACTATTTTACAACCCTATAGGCATATGTCCAAATTGCTCTGGAGAATGGTTGAATCAAGTTCACAGTTCCCCCATCAGTGCATTTGTTCTCAATTTTCCTACATCCTTTCAAAATTTTGTCATTTTTCTTTTCTACCATAATAGCCAATCTGAGAGGTGTGGGGTGGTACCTCAGAGTTGTTTTAATTTGCATTTCTCTAATTAATAGTGATTTAGCTCATTTTGTCTCATGACTATACGAGTTTTAATTACTTTTTCTGAGAACTTCCTGTTCATATCCTTTGACCATATATCATTTGGGGAATGACTTGTATTCCTATACATTTGACTCATCTCTCTATGTGTTTGAAAAAGGAGGCCTTTTATCAGGGAGACTTGTTGCAAAAAAAAAATTCTCCATTATGATTACTATATTTTACCTTCTGTTCTATCCCCTCTTTTCTCTCTTCTTTCATTCTGTCTATCCTTAAATGTGTTAATCTTCTGACTAACACATCCCCTAATTTGCCCTCTTCTGTCAGCAACCCTGCTTTCTCTTATCCCCATCCTCCTCCCCACTTAACTTTAGAGTAAGATAGCTTTCTCTCCCTGATTGATTGTGTATGTTCTTCCCTCTTTGAGCCAATTCCAACGAGAGTAAAATTCACATGTTCCCCCTCCCAATTCCCCTATCTTCTCCTCCACTGTAAAAGCTCTTTCATGCCTCTTTTTCATAATAATTTATCTCATTCCATTTTTCCCTTCCCGTTCTCCCAATTCATTACTCCTTCTTATGCCTTAATTTTATTTTTTTAGATATCATCCCACCATATTCTACTCACACCCTTGCCCTCTGACCATGTATACTCCTAACTGATCTTATAATGACAAAAGTTCTTAGGAGTAACAAGAATCATTTTCCCACATACGTATGTAAACAGTTTGACCTTATTGAATGTCTTTTGATTTCTCTTTCCTGTTCACCTTTTTATACTTCTCTTGAAACTTGTAGTTGAGAGTCAAATTTTCTTTTTAGCTCTGGTCTTTTCATCAGGATTATTTGAAAGTCCTCTATTTCATTGAATACCCATTTCCCCTCTGAAGATTATGCTCAGTTTTGCTGGATAAGTGGTTCTTGGTTGAAGTTATAGCTCCTTTATCTTCTGGAATATCATATTCCAAGCCTCCAATCCTTTAATGTAGAAGTTGCTAAACCTTGTGTTATCCTGCCTGAGACTCCACAATATTTGAAATGTTTCTTTTTGGCTGATTGCAATACTTTCTCCTTGACCTGAGAGTTCTGGAATTTGACTATCATGTTCATGGGAGTTATCTTGCTTTGGAATTTTTTTCAGAAGGGAATTGGTGGATTCTTTTGATTTTTATTTTACCTTCTGGTTTGAAAATATCAGGTCAGTTTTCCTTGATAGTTTTGTGAAAGATGATGTCTTAGTTGTTTTTTTGATCATGGCTTTCAAGTAATCCAATAATTCTTAAATTGCCTCTCCAGGATTTCTTTTCCAGGCCAGTTGTTTTTCTTATGAAAAACATTTCACATTTTCTTCTTCTTTCTTTCTTCTTCTTCATTCTTCTTTATTTCATTTTTTCTTTCTTCCTTTCTTTCCTCCTCCTCCTCCTCCCTCTTTTTCTTTAAAAGACCTGTTGCCACAGTGGGTCCTGCCTTGGCATAATGGATATTTGTGCTGACTTTCTAAGTTGTTTGGGGCCAAAAAAAATTTCACCCCATTTTCTGTGTATTATGATGCTCTAGAATTTATTTTGAGGCATTATATCATAGTTGTTTGGAGGGTAATTTGCTAGAAATCAGGTAGGTCTATTTGTCTTCTCTGCTCACTTGGTACTGCCCACTAAATTCACATTCAATAAGATCTTTAAATATGGAAGGACCAATTTTTATGATATCTCAAAGTATATATTAGATATACTTAAACAAAATGTTCATAACCATATCACCTGTTTATAATAAAACTTGGTTTATAGTAGGTGGGATTTCATAGTATGTGGAGCTAAGGATCTTTTGCTTCCAGATTCATTGCAGTTGGGTATAAGAGCATACAAGTTGGATACAAGGGTAAACAGACAAACCTTATAGGCAATCAGGCATCATGATGCACTGTTGGTGGAGCTGTGAATTGGTCTAGCATTCAAGGGTATCTTTTGGAAGTGTGCCTCAAAAGTAACTAAGCTCTGCATACCCTATGACCCAGCTATTCTGCTACTAATCCTATGCACCAAAGTTATTAAAGAAAGAAGAAAAGGACCTATACATATAAAAACATATTTATAGCAGCTCTTTTCATAGTAGCCAGAATTTGGAAAATAGGGAGTGTCCTCCTATTGAAGAATGGCTAAGTAAATTATGGTATGTTACTATAATGGAAGTTTGCTATAAGTACTGCCAAAATAAACAATAGCAGCAGAAACTAGGAAACCCTCTTTGAATAATGGAGATCAAAGTAATCAGAACTAAGACAACAATTTATACAATGACAACCACATTAGAGAGAAAAACAAGTTTGAAAAACTGTAGAACTCAGAGCAATGCCATGATAAATCACAAGTCTAAGAGAAAAAAAAATAAAATATACCACCCACCTCCTGCCAGAAAAGTGATGAACTTAAAATGCAGAGAGAAAAACATTTTTTCAGTCATGGATAGTAAGGGAATGTGTTATGTTGAACTTATGCATGCTTATGAGAGTTTTATCTTTCCAGGATTGTTGTTGTACATTTAGGGGGAGGGTATGTGAGAACAGATTACAAATGCTTGCCATTGTTTTAATTATAAAAAAAATTACTTTTTCACTAAAAGTACCATTCTTCTCATAATCAGAGATGATACAAAGGACTTGGACTTGAAAACAAACCTGGACATGAGGCTGCCTCTGATATCCACTAGCCTTAAGACCATGAAGAAGTCACATAACTTTTCTAGTCCTTCGTTTCCCCATCTCTAAAGTGAATATAATACTTTCCCTACCTGTTATGAATAAATTCTTTCAGTGGAAGACATCGAAGCAAAACTAGGTCATATTTATGTAACACTTTCAGATTTGAAAAACA
This sequence comes from Gracilinanus agilis, assembly GCF_016433145.1. Lineage (NCBI taxonomy): Eukaryota > Metazoa > Chordata > Mammalia > Didelphimorphia > Didelphidae > Gracilinanus > Gracilinanus agilis. The sequence goes on along the minus strand of NC_058135.1, from coordinate 167,826,755 downwards.
CTTTTACATACATTATCTCATTTGGTCCTCACAACTGTTCTCTGGGATAAATGCAATTATTATCTTCATTTTACATATGAGGAAACTGAGGCTCATAATGCCCCTAGGATCACACAGGTAGTAAATACATGAAACAGAGTAGAACCCAAGTCTTCCTATTCCAAATACAACAATATAGCTACTGCCCCTGCTGCCTGCAAAACTGAAAAATACTTCAAAACTGCCTACTGTTATTAATTAGCTTATTAGTATTAGTTAGTTATTAGTGTTAGCTATTTAAGGCTTCTACTTTTTCCTGCTCTTTTTTTCAAAAATCAGAGTTAGATGATGTAAAATCATTTAGATAATTTAGATTCATCGATACAGTTGTCTCATATGAAGGAGTTATATACAGAATCTCTATCCTGAATTGTACTTTAAAATGCTACCCTTCGTTGACTTAAATGTAGCAGAAAAAAAAGTATTGGATTCTTTTTCCTTCAGTGTAAAGGTTGACTGATCCCTGTATTGCTCTATAGACCTTGTAAACAGTTTAATATAAATGGCTTCTGTGCCCTAGTCATAACCTCGAGCATCTCCGAGTGTTTTGTCTTGTTGCCTCTGCTCATGGAATGGCACTGCTCATTTATTACACACATGGTCTTCTGTGAGCCTTTTCTGGGCAGTCGTGTCAGGGGACAGCCTCACTAAGGTTACAGAAACGTGTGCTTTGTTGTGATTTATGGTTGAAGCAGCTGCACTGAGGCTTTTTAAATGAGCTTGTGAGGCACTGCAGATGTTGAAGCCAGGTGTGAGGAATGCTTTACCCTCCAAGGTGATAAAGACTATAGATAAATAAAACTCTCAGATATCTTTGGAAACTTGGAATGCTGTTGAGAATTTTGACAGAGACTTTTCAGAATACAACATGCCTTTCAAAAACTGGGTATCTGGGATATTTGTTTACTTAAAAAGGGATATATAGAAAAAACATCTATATATAAATATAATTTAAGAGAACAGGTAAATATCCGTCCAGTTGAAAATTAATATTCCTATCTGGGAATTGCCACAAAATGCTCACTCAGATTCAGAGAAGTGTTTAAGAACACTCCAGGCCATCTAGGTAATTGTGATGAAAGGAACAAAAACAGCCTCCAATAGAAGACTTTTGGAACTTATCAGTAGTCAATTATACCACCAACAGCCAAAGAAATGAGATTCTTTTTTCCTTTACACCAGAGATTCTTAATAAGCTTATGTGTCACAGATCCCTAATGAAGGGTTGTGGACTCCTCAGAATAATGTTTTCTCTTTTTTCAAAAGTATTTTATTTTTCCCAATTACTATTAAAAAACATCATTTTATAAGATTTTGAGTTCCAAATAATTATCCTTTCTCCTTCCCTGAAACACTAAACAATTTTATATGAGCTATGCACATGTGATCATGCATTTCCAAATTGGTTATGTTGTGGAAGAAGACATATAAAAAAGTCCTCAAGGAAAATAATGTGGAAAATAGTATGCTTCAATATATATTCAGACTCTATTAATTCTTTCTCTGGAGATATGTAGCATTTTTCATCATGAGTCTTTTGGAGTTATCTTGGATCATTGTATTGCTGAGAAAAGCTAAGTCATGTTCTCCTGGTTTTGCTCATTTCACTAGGCATCAATTTATGTAAGTCTTTCCAGGTTTTTCTGAAATTATCCTGCTTGTCAGTTCTTATAGCACAATAGTAGTTTATTACAATATTTATTACAACTTGTTCAATCATCCCTCAACTGATGGACATACTCTCAATCTCCAAATCTTTTCTACCACAAAAGGAGCTACTATAAATATTTTTGTAAAAATAAATCCTTCCCCCTTTTTTTTATCTTTTTGGGATATAGTCTTAGTAGTGATCAAAGGGTATATGTAGTTTTATAGCCCTTTGGTTATAATTCCAAATAGCTCTCCAGAATGTTTAAATCGGTTCACAATTCCACCAGCAGTGCAATAGTGTCCCAATTTTTGCATATTCCCTCAGTTATTTTCCTTTTCTGTAATATTATACCAATATATCTGCTAGGTATGAGGTAGTACATCAGAATTGTTTTCATTTGTATTTCTCTAATCAATAATGATTTAGTACATTTTTTCATATGTTTATAGCTAATGTTGATTTATTCATATGAAAACTGCTTGTTCATACCCTTTGACCATTTATCAATTGGGGAATGTCTTGTATTCTTATACATTTAACTCAGTCTTCTATATATTTGAAAAATGAGGACCTTATAAGAGATATTTGCTATAATATTTTCCAGTTTTCTGCTTTACTTCTAGTTTTGGTTGCATTTTTTTGTTTGTGCAAAACCTTTTTAATTTAGTATAATCAAAATTATATGTTTTACATCCCATAATGTTCTTTCTTGTTTGGTAATAAAGTCTTCCTTTATCCATATTATCCATAGCTCTAATAGGTAAATTCTTCCATGATCCTCTAATTTGCTTTTGGTATCACTTTTTATGTCTCAACCATGTACCCATTTTGACCTTATCTTAGTATGCTGAGTGAGATATTGGTCTGCCAATTGTCCAGAATAATGTTTTCAAATGCAAAAAACAAAATGACATAGGATTATGAAGGAAACTAATTGTACTGAAATAGAATCATCCTTACATAGAGAGATGTGTATATAATATCTCTCTAGATAGATAAGTTAAGAATTTTTAAAGTTCCTAGATCCCACTTTAAAAACTCCTGCTTTAAACCATTACCTCTTTCATATACTTGCCCTCTTTGGTGAGGCAGCTAAATAAAAACAGTCAGAAAACTAGTTAGAATAGAATATTTAATTTCACTTACTACTAAGAAAGTAATTTCAAAGTGCTAGCTATGTAGATATAGGAAATATATGGGTAGCTTTGTTTATCACAAAGTCCAATTGGCATGACAACTCATGAATATGACTTTTGCTTTGAATTCTCCTGTTTCATCTCCCTCCATCACGAGATATTCCTCTCAGTTTTTGATGAAGCTTACTTCCTTCTGGTTGTTTCCTCAGAAGCAACTCATATTAGAATAAAAGCTCTCTGATGGCAGGGATCATGTTTTTAACTTTGTTTCCCTAGAGTTTAGCATAATAGTTCATGGCACACAGCAGGTGCTTAATAAATGCTTGTTGACTAAGTGACAGATTTTATGACCACCTTCTTTACTTTTATCTTTTGCTTTTTTTTCTTCCACCTGTTTTATTTGCCTTCTGTCTTTGATTTCAGCAAGTCAACCTTACTTAGAGACTCAGATGTTTAAAAAAAGTTTCTGAGCATTCTGGAAAATAATTTGGTACTATGTTCTAAAAGCAATTAAACTGGGTATCATCACTGACCTAATGAGAGCATTAGCATGTTCCAAAAAGAGAAAAGGAAGCCTACACACAAAAATATTAATAGCAGTTCTTTTAGTCATGGTAAAGAATTACAAACTGAGGGGATGCCCAACAGCTAAGAAACAGCTAGGCATGTTATGGTACCTGAATGCAATGGACTACTATTGTTCCATAAGAAATGATGAAGGGAATCATTTCAGAGGAACCTGGGAAGGTTTGTATAAACTGACGCAAAGTAAAGTGAGCAAGAACAATTTCTATAATAACAATATTATAAAGACAAACAGCTTTGAAAGATTTGTGAACCAACCCCAGCTCCAGAGGACTCAAGATATAATTGCTACCCATCTCCAGTTAGAGAGAGGTAATGGTCTCAGAGTTCAGACTGAGGTATGTGGATTTTAAAATCAATATTCAATATCTCTAAAGTATGATATTTATAGAGATTTATTAATATTTATCTAGAGAGCTAGAGAACACAGGGAACATTCCCCACTCAATTCATGTGGAAGAGAGCTAGACTGGAGTTACCCAAAACTTCTATACAATCACGCAAAAGACGCAGGTAAACAGAAAGGAAAAGGAATTATGGGTAACAGGGAAAGGAAATTTGGGTAATGTAGTTTTAGGAATTCAAGATTTTCCAACTATACAGATAGATAGATAGATAGATAGATAGATAGATAGATTGATAGATTTAGTTAAAGATTTAGTCATGTTTATATTTATATATGTGTGTATACATACACATGCAGAGTCATACACATGCAATATACCTATTTTGGCTCACACACACACACACACACATATATATATATATTTGGACATGACTAATGCAGGAATTCGTTTTGCTTATCTATCATGTTTGTAACGAGTATTATTAATTTATTTATTTTTTCTTTCTCAAGGGTGGAGGAGAGAGAGGTAGGAAGGAGAGATTTCAGAGATGACAATAAAATAAAATTGATTTTTTTTTCAAAACGATTCATTAAAAAAAAAGTTGCGGAGACTTTCTTAGAATATCAAATTCATTTGCCCACGTTAACTCCAGTGATTTAGAGAACTCTGTAACAACAGTCACCTCTATCCTCTTGAAACAAAGCGCATTGTTTATCCTTAAGCTATCCCATCAACCCAAGGACCCACCTGCGGACAAATGCCGTCCACATTAGCGGAACCTTTCAGAAATGGGCGGGGAGGGGAGAGGAGGGGGTACTACCGAGGAACAGAAATGTAAGGGCTTGGAGGTAAGAGAACTATCCAGAGCTCATAGTGGAGGACAGCTGGGGAGGGCAGTCAGAAAACAACTTAGACCTGCCACAGAAGCATCTCCTCAGGGAGAGACCCGTGGCTCATCACTGAGACCAGTATGCATGTGAGTCAATAACCAGTCATCAACCAAAACGACAGGCGAGAGAGCCTTTTCCTCTTCATGAATCCGGGGCTAAAATGCATCTAAAGCTCTTTGTCCCTTTTTCCAGGTTGACGCTCACGGCAACATTCTTCTTAGCACCCTCGAAATCAGGAACGAAGCCAGTGGTTCCGAAGTGCTTACAAGTGCTAGTGACCCCAAAGCTACCATGTATTCCTATGACAGTGCAAGCATACAGTACCGGAGACCCCCCACCAGCAGAGAGATCTATGGCCGAAGTGCGTTGGATCGCCACGCCATGCACAATAAGGGGCGTATCCGGAGAAGGGCATCACAACTTAAGGTCAAGATCCCGGATTTGACTGATGTGAATTCTATAGACAAGTGGTCAAGAATGTTTTTTCCAGTCACTTTTTCTCTTTTTAATGTTGTCTATTGGCTTTACTATGTGCACTAAATTCTATAATGATATCTGAATTTAGACCATTTTCCTCCTCTATTGTTTTGCTTATCTCACAGGTCCCTAGCAGTTACACTGCTATATTTTTAAGGTAAGATATTCAGCCATCCCCTTGGTTTTAGCTCCTACATACCAGTTTTATTACTGTGCCATGTTTACTTCAAATGAGAACAGAATTTTTCCCCCTAGTACATTTCAGCCCAGATTATTAGCTCTTTGGGAGCAGCTTTAAAACAATCACTATCACCATGTTTACAAAAAAAAAAAAAAAAATGAAAACAACAGAGAGATCTAGGGTAACTTTTCCTAATATCTCTCAATTTGATTTTCTTTTCTCTCTTTTTTTTAATGAAAATGAAAAAGAAAACCTTGCTCTTTTCTTGTACTGCTTCCTGGTGATCTGTAACATCATGCTGCCAAAAAAAAAAAAAATTCTAACGTCTCAGAACAAGCCATTGACAAGTTACAGATTCTCAGGAAATCTCTGTTCCCTCCACCCCACAAAAGAGGGAAAACAAGGAATCCCAAAGAGTGAGGAAGATGTTCCCACCCACCTCCCCACCCCACCACATCTACTCTATACCTAGTTTGAAAGGTTTCTCAATCTGTGGGGTGGAAAGTAGAGGAGGTGGGGGTGGAGGGGAGACAGAGATGTCAGCAATTTGCCTTTACTTGTGCTTGTCCCAAGTGTGTATCAAGGTCCTGCAATTCCCTGCTTAAATGATGTGCTATACCTTTAAGCCAGCTCCTCTGGAAAGGACTTATTTCTAGGACTGTCAAGCAAAATGTAAATTAACTTTAGAACCAAGCTTGTTTGTTATTGTGAACATCTTTTCCTCTTCTGACTTAGAAAATTTGGTGGCAATGTACCATTTTTCTAAAGGACTATTTCAACTGAAAAGCCCTTGCCTCACATCATTCATCCCCTCCTGTTGGTATTCCTTGATGCTCTTCTATCATATCATAAAGTTCCTGCTCCAAATGAAAGATACCTAAAAGAGAGAGACAGAAAGACACAAATATATGGAGAAATACACAGAGACACACAGAACTCAGACACAGCCAGAAAAACAGACCCATAAACACTTCAAGAAGCAAACACACACAAAAAAAAATAAATGATGGAAGAGGGAGGAGCGGGGAATAAAGGGAATGAGAAGAGAGACAGACAGAAGAAGCCAATGTTTTATTGAGAAATAATTTTTTCCTTTCCAAAGGGGAAGCAAGATATATATGTTGAGAAAGTATGTGAACTGTCAAAAATAATGTGAAAAAGTTGGCATTTCTCAGTTTCAAGCACTGTCTCAATCACATTCAAATTGGCAGAGGAGTCAGTTGAGAGTTCAGAAGGAGTTTGCTAAGGCATTTTATGATCATGAAGGAATGAGCTTACTGCTGGTTAGCAAAATAAATGTAAATATTCTACACATGCTCCACAGTAGGAAATGTAAAATGAACACATTGGGACAGTCCTGAGAAAACCAAAAAGATTGTTCTTTTTTATTGAGAATATATCTCCATTATCAGTATACCCCACTGAGCAGTAACACCATGAATGGTTTTCAAGGGGAAAAATAATTATTGGGCCTGCAAAAATGACCTTCTAGAAATAGGAAGGTATAATTTCAATTCCACCTGAACACACCAAGGAGGGATGAGCTTCTCTTCTCTTCCCTCATCTTCTTCAAGATGCCCCTCCTTCCTTCCTATACCTAACTGAAAGAAAAGTAGCCACTACTTGCCAAGGGCATAAAGGAGGTTGTTGTTTTTGTAGTGGCCCATGCCTCCTTCCCCTCTCTCCCTCTCCTTCTTGCCTCTAGCTTCCTAGAGTTCCTTACTTATACAAATGGGATTCTTTCTCTCCCTCTTCTTTGCTCCCTGTACACAATGGTACATACAGTCGTTGTTAAACATTCTTAATCACCCCTAGCTACTGTCCAACTCTGGGAAAGTCAAGGCTGAGAGAATAAATATTTAACCTTCAATTGGTAATGTTAGTAATATGGTTTAAAATGGCCATAACCTATTTGGTTGCTAGAGAAAATGGGAGGGAGAGAGAGAGAGAAAAAGAGAGGGAGGAAGGAAGGAAGAAAGGAAGGAAGGAAGGAAGGAAGGAAGGAAGGAAGGAAGGAAGGAAGGAAGGAAGGAAGGAAGGAAGGAAGGAAGGAAGGAAGGAAGGAAAGGAAATAATTATCTTATGGAAGAAAGATCAGATTTGTCTCTGTCCAATATTTTGGTTTAATATGAGAGAAAACTTACCAGTTATTTGAACTAAGTGGAATGGGCTGCCTCAAGAGGGAGTGGGCTGGCTCTTCCTCAATGGAGGTATTTTGGAGAACACTGCCCACTTGTAGGTCTGTTAAAGAGGGGTGTCAGGGATAGGTTGCCCTAGATGGCTTTTGAGGACCCTTCTGATCTGGAGTTTTGATGATTCTCTTCTGTAGAGTTGATCTCCTAAGTCTGACTAACTCTTCTCTGCTTCCCTTTCCTCCTCTAGACACTTTGAAGAAATCTTGACNGGAAGGAAGGAAGAAAGGAAGGAAGGAAGGAAGGAAGGAAGGAAGGAAGGAAGGAAGGAAGGAAAGGAAATAAAAGAAAGAAAATTGGCACAGGCTATGTCTTATTAAAATAATAAAGACAGAAACCTAACTTTGTTCAAATTTCCCAAACATTGCAGTTGATTCTCCCAGTGTAGATGCACAATAGAATCGGTCTCTCCCATCATAGCTGTTACTGCATATTCATTCCTTTGTATTCACGTTACTTTGGTCATAATGTTAAACATGATGTGCATTACATTTACCAGCTTTAGGAGGCAAATACTCAGGTAAAAAAAAATGTTTAGGACTGAAACTACCTGGGAGAGCTTTGCCTCCATTCTCTTTTGCCAAATAGGAACAGGAGACCGGCTGGTCATGTTGCTGGTAGAAGGAGGTGACATGTTCTCACAGTTCCAACCTTTCTAGTGCTTTACACTGGGAAACAGGAGAAGGAAATATATCATGTGCAAAACGATCCTGGTTAATGAGCCCAAGGGTGGGATTTTCTTAAATGAACATTGTACATGATACTTGGAAATATTCTCAAGTACATTCCGTCTTTCTGGAGTCAGTGACTATTTTATAAATCCATTTGAGAAGCTTAATTACAACTTGCCAAATGAAAAATATATTTCTAATGCCAGACAGAAAGAATCTTTAAGATATCTTATGACGATGTGTATTCCTTAGCATCTTACCAAAGGGTGATATTCCACTGTTTTTTCTAAACCAAGAATAATCCAAAAAGTGTTTGTTTCCATTTGCTTTGGTTTCGTTGGCAATTGAGTTGATGGCAATGATAGACTGCAATGTCTCAAGAAAGAAAAATCATGCCAAGATAAAATTCTAAGAGGAGTGTGGAATAATACCTTAGCAGCCTCTAGCAAGGCAGATGTAAATGCTCATGTAAATTCTGTATATAGTTCATCGAAATGTTCTGTCATTTTATGTTGTGCGTGGTTGTCCATGGCTTTGAATGGATGCTTCAAAAACCTGAGACCTGTAAATAATGTTCACATGTTTTGACAGCTGCATTCAGTGCTAGCCCGCATTGTCACCATCCGGGCCCAAACCAGAATCTTTCAGCTCTTGTTCATTCTCAGCCATTTCCTGGTGCAGTTCTGTGACCCTGCTGCAAGGTATCGCAAGGTCCATGTGTTCAGTGCCTCCTCCCTCCCGCTCTCCCACTGGCTGGGGCAGTGGCTGTTGAGTGTGTCTAAGGGAGATGGGGGGATCAGCAACACCAGCAGAAAATGCTAGTGCTGCCTCATGGGAAGTAGAGGGTGTAACTTCTGATAATTCATTTAATGGCTATTTGTTTATCCAGATCTCAATTATCAGTGCTTACTAAAGGGGGTCAGGGATAGAATGAAAAACTGAAATCTACAAATAACCCAAAGTTTAGTTTTTACCAGAACCCTCGGCTTCTATTGTTCATCACCTAATTTCTTTTTTTTTCTAATCACCTAATTTACCAACTAGCAGTCAAAAGGGAAGGTTTTTGTTTTCTAAAATTTTTAGGGTTTTTTTTTTCATATCTTTACGATAGTTGATAATAAGGCATTAAATACACAAAACAAGAAGAAAAGGGAAGTGAAGCCAAGGACTTGGAATCTTCACAACCCAAAGGAATTTCCAAATTGGATAATCCGGTTATAAGAAAATGTGGATAAGAAATTATAGGCAGTTATAGTTTTTTATATATGTGAGAAGTTAGATTATAAGATCAAGTGGTCCTATAATCAGCCATGTGAGGTTATCCAAGCCTTTCTGGAGATAGCGTGTTCCAGAGAAATGCACTCTTCAAACTTCTCTGTTTAGTAAAAATGCAAAGCTTTGTGGTATCATAGATAAAAGCAATCTATTAGGAGAGAGAGAAAGAGTTCAAAGTGTAGCCCAGTGAAAGTCACTTCTCCAAGTAGGTATCAGTTTCCTTTTTTGCAAAATAAAGGGATTGGGTGATCTGTAAAGTTCCACACAACTCTCATATCCAGTTACATCTCTGTCATAACAAGTGTTTTGACATGTAAAGGAAAGATTTACAGGAATACATTTTGAGTTCACTTTGATGAGTGCAGAGGGAATTCAACTTGACTGACAGCTCTCAATTCTCAACCAATCTATAAAGCCTGAAATTAGTTTAGAAGCATAGTTTTTTTTAGGTTCTTTAAACCTAAAATAACACGGTCATGGATTCTAAGGATGCTAGGCCAAAAGTTAATTTTCTTTTTTCCCTTTCTCCTTGACTTTTCATATCCAAAGGTTTTTCACAGCCAAAGAAGGAACTCGTAGTAGTTCCTGGTCTACCCCTCTGCCCCACAACATGTATCCATCCTTATCCTGGAGAAATAAGAGCTAATTTAAAAAAAAAAAGGCTAATAGGGTATGTTATGGGTGGGGAAAAGGTGGTTGAATTTGTGGTCCAGTTGGGCAGGACACCTACACTCACAGAACAACTCTGCCTGCCTTGCCTGCCATGTAGACAATCAAAACTGAGCATCCAAATAACACTATATTTAATGCCTCAGGTAGACATGGTCACTAGATCAAAATGATCACTGATAGAAGCTGGAGAGTACCCAAGGGCACCAAGAGTTACCACCTCACTCTACTACACAGGGTATATAATCGGGGTATTTGGTAATACCCCACTTCTCATGCCCATACTAAGAAACTAGTAAAGAGAGGAGGGAGTGTATTTCCAGACATGGCTTTTTCCTGAAAGTCAATTATTGGAATTAAAATTACATATGCATATTTAATCAGCTTGACTTCTATTAAGGATTTCCTTTCTGAGATCATTTTTTTCCTTTACCCATTCCTTGTCTAGAATTTGTTTCATTTTGCCTCGGGTAACATGATTGAAAAGACTTATTTTTTAAGGGGATTTTTTTCTTCCTTTTTTCTCATTCCCAACTTTCACAAAGTATCTTGAAAACCCAATCCATGAACATGGATATCTTCTAGTCATAGTCTTCAAAAAATGGCTTTAAAAAATCTCAGATTCCTGCCTCAGTTGCCTTATTCTCTAAGTAGCTACATTTAAATCTTTTTGAGATGGCATTGTGGGACTACATTAGTCATCATCACTGCCATTCTTCACCATATTATTTCTGTGTATTTCTATATATGTGAGGAGTGCCCACCTCCTGGAATACCTGAGTGTGTTAAGAAACCTTCTATTTCAGCCCAATTCTGAATTAAATTGGACTATCCTTGTTGACTCTATGCTAACACTAAGTCTATGGGGACCTGTGGGATTTATACAATATCTCTGAAAGATCCACACAAAGATATTGCCTCTGATGTTCCTTCTATCTCTGATTCTGTGATTCTAGGACAACCTCCCCACCTTAAATCTGCAATTTCATGTATGTACATAATACTGTGAAAATAACACTATATCCATGGCTTAATTATATCCCTATAAGTAGAGAAGCAGAACTTTGGGACTCAGAAGATCCAAGTTTGAGTCTTGAACTTGCCACTATTAACTGTGAGGCCTTGGGAGCGAGTCTCTTTAGGGCTGATGCTCACTTGGAAGACATGGGGAGGAAAAAACAAATGATTTGTCTTGTCCCTTCCATCATTAAAATCATAGACCTTCAGAGCTAATAGGCCAATAAAAATAATTGAGTCCAAACCCTCTTTGTGTTTTTTAACAGCTAAAGAAACCAAGTCTCTGAGAAAGTAAGTGATTTACCCAAGATCACAAGCTAGTATGTAGGAAAGCCAAGATTCCAAACCCAATAATAGGATTTCCATTACAGCATCCCACCTAACATCTGGCCAATTACTGAATTTGCGGACACTGTTCTATTTTTTCTCAAAATTTAATATTTCTCTTTCCATGTACCATAACTCTAATAAATGTAGAGGTTGAAGCCATATTTGTTTTTACTATTCTGATCTAAAGTTGCTTTATGCCTTTCCCTGACCCTTCAACCACTAATCTCAATAAATCCAGTTCATTTCAGCAACCAATGTGTGAAATGTACTGTATAAAGTCCTAAGAATCCAAATTGGTGAGTGGGAGTCGAGGGGGATGACCATCCTTGTTCTTCAAAGAACTTAAATCCTTGCAGCCTATAGAGAAGTCACGTATAATAAAACTGAAAAGGTAAGTTGGATGAGATGGGAAGAATCTTAAATGCCATCCCTAATGAATTTTTATTTTATTCTAGAAGCAACAGAGCCTTAGTAAAAAATTTTGAACAAAGGAATAACATGGTCAGAACCGTGTGTTGGGAATATTATTTTGGCAGGGAGGATTATAGAAAGAATAGACTGAAGGAAGAGAGATCCCAGTAAGAGGTATAAAATTCTAAATTAGGATAATGACCATATAAATAGAGAAGGAGATGGACAGATCAGTTATTGTCAAGGTAGAATCCATAGAATTTAGCAATGGGTTGGATATGGAAAAGTGAGAGAGGCAGAAGAACTAAAAAAAATTAGAGGTTATGAATCCAAATGACTGGTTTCCTTCCTATTCAACAGAAATAAAAAAGTATGGAGGAGAAACAGGTAAAAAAAAATTAGCCTTGGAAATGAGAAGGACCATTTCTTCTACTGAGATGAAGGCAAAAAAAGAAGACAGCAAAAATAAAGAGAGGTATAGATGTGTGATGATATCAGGGAAATGATTGAGTTCATGAGAAAGAGCCTTGCTTTTCAGTAAAAAAAAGAAACATTGGGAATGGCTTCAGACACTTCCTAACTATGTGACCCTGAGCAAGTCACTTAACCCTGATTGCCTAGTCCTTACCACTCTTCTGCCTGAGAACCATATATAGTATTGATTCTAAGACAGAAAGTAAAGGTTGAAAAGAAAAGGGACAGGGAAAAAATAAAAAGAATACAATAACCATCAGTCTAAACTCGTTAGGGGATCATATGATTCAGAACTAGAAGAAACCTCAGGTAAAGGTCTTGTCTTCTAATTATTTCTATCCTACAGAGCAATGGTCTATAAATGTTGACTCTCAATCCCTCCTGTTCATATAAATATTGGCTATCCCAGAATATACTTACAGTAGCTCTTTTGAAGAGCAGGAAGGAAGATAAGGTCAGATGCTGTCTTTTGTGTGTTGGAATATCAGAGATTAATTTTTAAATAATTGCCATGGGTGGCATAAATACAAGAAAATGGCCAGGCTTCCCTGCTGAGGCCAACAGACACTCAGATCCCATATGGTCTCCTAGGTGAACTTGGTTCTGTTTTTTCTTCATCTCATTTTATTCCCTTGGTCAACCAAAGCCTCTCTAGACAGATTACCTGCTCATAACATTGGGACTGAACTATGAGTAATTTATGGCATTAAGCACCAAGATGGCCCCAGTAGGAATCCTAAGAGAGGATCATCTCAGGGGATATCCTCTGATCACTGTGATGATAATCAGGAAATAATTAAGAAACCTGAAAACTATCCAAGAGACCATTTAGTCCTTCCTACAATTAATCACTCCTAAGACTTCATCTAGAAACCCCATGATAAAGTTTCTTCTTCACATGCCCCTTAATTATTAACCTTTCTGTTTTCTTGTCACATAAATTATTTATTCTTATTTTAAAATAATAACTTTACCCTGTGAATGATTTACCTTAGGAAGATAACATTTCTATTAGATGATTTTATTTTCAATTATTCCTGTTACTCTCTACCTATAGCCTTTCTAGATAAAATGTACAATTTATCCCCTCTTTTCCAATATCCTAATCAAATCAACTTATTTTAACTTGCTTCTTACATATGGATGCAGCTGGAATCATCTATGAATATACTGTGGCAATGTCCTTAAACTCTCCCAGTAAATCCCTTTGTTTATTTTCTCTAAATTCACTGGACGATAGAATTACACGTACATGATTGTTCTGACAGAAACTTTAGTATTCATATACATACAAAACACATATTTACTGGAATTATATGTTGTATAATTTGTTCTTTTCTAGAGAATTCATATTACTTATAAACAACCCAATTGCTAGAACCCACGTGACAATTATTACAAAAGTAGGAGTGTGTCCAAATATCAAATGTTTTAGAAAGTCAAGATTTTCTGAACTCTTTTGTAATGAATGAAATACATTCTTCTCCTTTGATTTTGGATGACTAGGTAGAATTTGGAGGTTCCATGACAGAAGGATAACAACTAATGTGAAGCCAATTCTTGTGCTTTAAGGCTCAATAGTAAAGTGAAATGGAAAGTATGGGCAATTTTTTTTTCATTTAAAGGAAAAATCCTGTTATTGATGGTGTGTTGGGGTAAGAGAACATGCCTGAACTTCTAGTATAGCTCTCCATATTGAATTCACCATATAATTCTTCAATTCTCCCTGCCTGACTAGACACAACCTGAAGTAATAGGCTTATATCAAGGAATCTATACCAATTTTATGAAGGCAGGATTAAGCTATTTTCTTAACCAATAAACTGGATATCTTAGTATCCTTCTAGCAATGAAATAGAACCCTCAAGCAGTAGGTGAAGCACCTCTGGAGATTCATCTTACACCTACAAGTAAACAAAATTTCTCATATCAGCTTCCCTGTTTAGACTATTGTACTTTATTAATATGGTGTCCTGTTTCTAAAGAATTGACTTTTTCTAAAGCAGGTGCCACCCTTATAGAAGGAAGATAGGTCCACAGATGCCTCTCAGACATAGTAATAACTTGCAATTCTTTTGCAAGTGGAAAACATCACAAAATGTACAAAGAAAAGATGAATTCAATTGAAATAAGAGTTATAAGAAGAGACTGTAGACCATGCCCTTTGGAGAAGGAAAGAGGGTGCCAATTCAATTTGTTTCTGCCTTCCAAAAGAGTACAAGTGCTATGGGCACCCTCCAAATTCTAGTGCCCTGGAACAAAGTTCCCAAATGCCCCTTGTTATGGCTCTGCTCTCAGAAAACATTCCATTTCTGCTAAACTCACCAAATATTTCTAGAATATTAGACGTGATTCCTTGTGGTGTTTTAAAATTTCCAACTAACCAATTTGCTGAACAATTCAAAATACCTTAGCATCCAAGACCATTCCTGAAGAGCTAATTCTTAATTACGAATTTTAATACCACCACACACTCTATTAGAAGATTGATAACATGATTGGTATTATATGGCTCTTGTAAATAAAATACTCCTTTTATCTGTTTATTTTTTCAGTAGGAAGAACCTATTTGTTTAATTACAGACACATAAATTGCAATATTTTACAAATGCTCTTTTGACATACACATTTGCTTTGTTACAAAAGCAAGATTGTTGCAGTGATACTTTTTATACACCGGTCATACTGCAAAAATGGTTAAAATAATACAAAATGAGTATTTCTGAAAATATGGGGAAATTTTTATGAAATGGAACTGGTTGAACAAATGCCAAGGATGGGCAGGCCGACTACTTAATTTTATAATTCAATTTTTCTATTTTGTATTGGTATATGCTGCATTTTCTGATTCCAACTGCTGTCCTGTCCAATGAAATTTGTGAATCTCTATAGATGCTTTTTACACATGAAATCAAACTTTCATACAGTGTGTGCTTTATTGTACCCTTTTGTTAGGGATTTTGTTAAAATAGTCTAACCGAGTCATTCCTTCTTATGTGCTTAAAGGTTAGTATATCTTTTGATTCCTTCATCATCTTCAGGCTCTCTGTGCATAATATCCAAGAAAACCTATAGACTGTGATTTATACAATTATTCTGAGACGTAGGTTTCCCTCAAGTGCAGTGAATCAAAGAACCAGAAACTGTTAAATGGCCTCTGATTCTTGGCCCCCTTTGGTCCTTATGACCTTTTTCTATTCTTTGTCATTCATACAACTTTGTGTCTTTTACAAATTATAATCAACCTTCCATATAATTAGGTATGGACACAAGAAATGCTCATGCGATTGACTTGAGGACATAGAACTATTTTAGCAGTCACAGAACTGTAGTTCAGTCGATATTTCCTTCCCCAGTCTTGTGGCTTCGACCTTGTGTGAAGTTGTTGTTTCCTTTGCTTTCCTATCACAAGGTGTTATATGCTGCAGTAAACAATGGAAAGGAAAAATCCTGAAGATTAGTATCGAAACCATCAGCAGTTATTTCCCCAACCCTTTTGTGCAGCTTCAGAAATGTAGAATTGGCTGTAAATATGTAAACTTTATGTTAGCTCGTTTATCCTAAGAACGCCAATAAAGCATTCTTTTTTTTTATTTTTTAAAAAAAATGCTTACATTTGAAAAGCGTACTTTGTACTGCAGTTGAAAACATGCAAGCTTTCAGGAATCTTTTTTATAGTGTGTTGTCTTTAAGCAGTTGTAGAAATCTGAAATCTATCGTTTGTGAACTTTTGTTGTAAAATGCAAGACAAAGCAAACCTCTTTATTTGGAAATCATTCTTTGTGTTCCTCTCCAACAATTGGAAAACTAAAGATACCAGCATATTTTCCAGGAATTTAGTTCTGCTCTACTTATACATTGGCTTTTCTAAATCTTCTTAAGCCACAAACCTTCTAAGTAGCTGGATCCTCCTTTAGAACATGCTTATGTTTATATATTATAAAAGAAAAAAAGAATAAAAAAAAGTCAATGGAATTGTCTTGTACTCAAAATGATGTGCAAAATTGATGTGTCCATTATCCAATCTGTTCACATTCCACTGTAAATAGGAGTATCAGAGGTTGATCTGTTTATCATTCAGTCTCCTGATTCTAACCACACCGCCTTCTCTCCCCTCTTTGCTCCTCGCCCACGCTCTGCTCCCTACCTTCAAAAATGTGTTGATAATAAAATGATGAACATACAAAAGTCTGGGCTAATTCATCCATTAGCTTTTTGATTAAAAAAAAAAGAAAACAGCTCATCCGGGTGGCTGCAGATCACAGTTGCACAGATACGCTTCGCTTGGCAGATGGATTCGGGTATCTTAGTACACAACATGTTAGTTGAAAGCAATTGTACTGGGTAAAAAAAAAAAAAAAAAAAAAAACTGGATTTTTTTTCTTTTAAAGGGCTGCCAGAACTAAGTGAGTAAGTGATCACTAAGTTATAAAGTGAACTGATATGAAAAAAATATATTATTTATTTATATATGTCCACTCTCCAAGACAATAATTTTTTTTCTTTAAAACCCTTACCTTCCTTCTTGGAGTCCATACTGCGTATTAACTCTAAGGCAGAAGAGTGGTAAGGGTAGGCAATGGGGTCAAGTGACTTGCCCAGGCTCACACAGCCAAAGACAATAATTTGCAGAGCAGGTGCTGATCTGTATTGGTAGAAGGGTTTTCCTTACTGAGTTCTCTGTCAAAGAATTCACTTTTTTTCTTTTGGACTGTTACCTGGTATTAATTCTAAGACAGAGGAGCCACAAAGACTAGGCAATCAGGGTTAAGTGACTTGCCCAGGATCACATAGGGAAGTGTCTAAGGTCAAATTTGAACCCACATCCTTCCAACTCCCGGCCAGTGTTCTATCTAATGTGCTACCTAGCTACCTCAGTTAAATCACATTTTAAAAAATGAAGGGGATTAAAGCAGGCATTCTCTCATTGGAGAGGAAAAAAATACAAGAAATGATAAGTCTTCCAGATAATATAAAAGTAACTATTTCATTTATTCAGCATGAAACATTTACCTCAAAGAATATGACATTATGCAAAGAAAAATAGAAGCAAGTCAAAGTGCCTATCAGAAATGGTTCCTGCCCTAAAGAAGAGGGCAATCACATTTAAATGTCCATAGACAAAAAAATTCAAAACTGTCTATCATTAAGTTCAACATTATTAGAAAGTGGGAATATATACATATATGTATATATGTATATATTTGTTTATTTATTTATGTGTGTGTTTGTTTGTTTATATGTGCTAAGGGATTAAGACAGTGGAATTACCAGATTTTTTTGTTTCCATAAAGTGCTCACCTCTCAATGTCTGGTGATAGGCCCATGTGTTCTTCCTTTTTTTCCTTACTCAAATATCCACTTTTTGCCCTTTTTCTCATTATTTTCCCTTTCATTCTATTCTCTTCCTATTCCATTTGCTTTGCTTAAGCTAACAAATGATCAGCCATCAGAAAGGAAAATATATGCTCAAGTTACTAGATAAAAATATTTAATTCACTTTTTTTCTAAAACTTTGTTATATTAAAATTCTCAAATAACTCTTGTCCTCTCTCTACTTCCTGCAGTAGAGAAGGCATCATTTGACCAAAAAAAATGTATATAACATATGTATGTCTAAAACTGTCACACATGTCTATCGGTTCTTTCTCTGGACATGGATAGTCATGATTGTCTTTCAAACAATATTTTATATGTTCTCTTGCCTCTGCTCATTGCATTCTTCACAGTCTTTCCATGTTTTTATTTGCTTTTAAACTAGCCTGCTCATATCTTACCATGCAATTATTGTCCATCACCACTGTATGCTACAACTTGTTTTGCCAGTCCCCAATCAATGGGTATCCCTTGAATTTCCAATTCTTTGCAATCACAGAGAGCTGCTATAAATATTTTAGAACGTATGGGTGCCTTTCCTTTTACCTTGATCACCTAGGGAAATAGACCCAATAGTGGTATGGATCAAAGGGTATAGCTTTATCACTTTGGGCATAATTCAAGATTGCCTTCCAAAATGGTTAGATCAGTTCACACTTGCAACAATGTATGTGTCCATATTTTTCCAAATCCCCTCCAATATTTGTCATTTTGCCCTCATTTATAATTTTCTTAAAAGATTCATAGAATTTATCACATTAGGGAAGACAGTGTATCTCTTATGTCAGGGGGAAAGAGGAAGGAAATAACCGCTTTGGCACTGGCTCTGTAGCCTCAGAAAAAACAAATTAGGATAGCAATAGAGGAGGATGTCACAATTTTATAGACTCCTTGCTCAGAGTTGTTAAAAAATAGGATAACAGTATATTCAACAGGAATCTGAGGGCTATTGATGAAAACAAAATGTTTATTTGAACTTTTAAGTGGATTACAATTGAGTCCTACTCCAGTGCATCATCACAGTTGAAGGTCTCAATGGTTTTGCTGTGGGAGCACAAACCTTAAAGGTTCAACCATGCTAGGAAGACTTCTAGTGTAAGTGTAGAAACAGACTGTTTTTCTATCATCTAAGAAACAGCCTAGCTAAATTCAGATCAACTTTTAAGTCATAACAATCTTTGAAGATCATGTACTAAATCTTAGTGGGTAGGAAGAGTCTCAATCAATGAAGGAAATTGTCATAACATGTCTACATTCTGTCATTTGATTGTCACAGATTGACACTCCCCATGAAGGAAGTTTTCATTTTTTCATTTACTCATTTTATTATTTGTTTTTTCCATCAGGTATCTTTAAAAAGAGTATTGTGACTTACTCATCAGTAAACATTTCAATATATAAAAGAACAAGAGGTCTTTATAAGAAAGAAGGAAACAAGAATTTATTAAGTGCCTACTATAGGCCAGGCCCATGTAGTTAGTAGTACTTTACAAGTAAGTCATTTAACCCTCACATCCACCCTGAAGGGTAGATGCTATTCCTATTTCTATTTCATACTTGAGGAAAAGAGATACTCAAGAGATTACACTTGTCCATGGTGTAAGAAGTGGGGTGATTAGGAGATTTGGGGTGTTGTTGGTAACCTCCCAGAAAGAAGGATAAGGGCCTCTCCTCCCTCTCAGCCACCCCTTCTTACTGGGAGACAAAATGGGGTTTCCTGAGAAAATGGAGAATCCCCATAACTCATGTCGGGCCAGAGGGGTTAGAGAAATGTTGTCCCCTCAAGGGGAAATGCGTGTAACCCCAATAAGATGTCAGTGCCAGTCAGGGCATACAGAAGCCTCCCCCTATTTCCCTGCTTAAATGGAGGTCGGCCTGCTTCCCTTCCTAAACCCCCTCACTCAGCCTCCCACCAATAGGATACACACAGATCTGACTAAAGAACTAAAGGGTTTATTTCAGGAACTGGCAACAAGGAAAATGGAGATGGGGTTCACAGGAAAGTGGGTATAGGGCAATTTCCTAAGCTCCCCCAGTTTTTGACTATGCTAGGTACCCACAGAGATTCAGACCCCCCAAGAATCTGATCTCCATGTTCCCCAAACGCAGTTTCACTGTCCCAAACCCAAGATTATATTTCTAACCTATGAATGATATCAGATATCAAATGATATCAGATATTCAAAAGGGATATTGTGGGACAAAGCCCAAGACAGATGGGGTCCAGGGATCGGCTCCCCAATGGAAGTCCAGACACCCCTTCCCAACTCTGTTGAAACTGTTGTTGGATATTTAATGAACTTCAGGAACCAGCATAAATAAAGAATATCAGCAAGTCTTCTTAGAAAGTCTGAGGAAAAACCTCCAGGGCTCACTTCAGAGGGTCTCACAGCCAAAGTACAACCTATTCCCCCTTGGCTTCCCTCCAAAGCTGCTCCTCTTGGCTCTTCTGTCCCAGAACCCTTTGCTCCTCCACCAACGATCACTGGTCCTGGTTCCTCAGTGTTCCAACTGCCAAGTTCCAAAATGACCTGGCTTTGCATTTGCATTGCATCCTTACAATGGTCACAACAGCCAGTATCTGAAGCTGACTGAACTCAGATCTTCCAGACTACAAATCCAGTTCTAATATAAAGTGTCTTGTGAATAGTTGTTTAAGTATATATATACTTCATTAAACAGCATGGTTAACAAACTCTTATGCCCTTTATTTACTGTTAAAAGAATAAGAAATGCAGGCGAAGGGTCTTTGGTTCAGGAGTCAGAGGACTTGGGTTCCTGGGTCACCTCAGACAAAGCAAAGAACTGTTACCTTTTCTGTAAGGTGAGGCTGAGGAGGGAGAATGGGAACTAGATGGCTTCAAGTACCTTTGAGTTCTAGAGCTATGACCAATAGGGGTTTTTTTCCCTTTTTTCCCCCTAGACATAGCACTGCCCAATGACATACTATTTTCACCCTCCATCCTAACAAATATATCCTGTCTAACAAAACAAATCAACACATGGACCAGATCTGAGAAAGTCTATCTTCTTCTCTATCTTGAGTCCATTAACCTTCTGTTAAGAGGTGGTAAATAGGTAGTAGATGTCAGCAGTCTTTTGACATCTTGCCTACTGCTTTGATAACAGTTTTCAAAGTTGTTTTTCTTCATACAAATAAGGAAATTAAGTTTGGTTGCTGGTGGCTGAACTAGCCAGTGTCAGAGTTGGGATTTGGACCCAACTAATAACTCCAGAACATGGATTCTTTCCCCCTGTACTCTAATCAGCTTTAATTGCTCACTTTGTCTTTATTGATATAATTTTCTTTATAAAATGAGAGGTTTGAACTAGATGGCCTCTAAAGTCACTTCCAGCTCTACAAGCATATTATTCCATAAGGTGAAAAGGTATCTCACATATGTCCTGCCTCTCAAAGCAAGTATTCTGGGAAATGGGGCTCAGGGAAGCAGAGATGCACTAAAAGCGAGGGACACAAGGAAGTGGGAAGTCAGGAAAAAGAAATGTGAAAAAGTGAGATAAACTTTGTTTTCAAAAATACTGGTGAGACTAGTTTTACAATAGAAAAAGAAAAGGAAGCTATTTCCCCACCCTCACACTTAAACCAAATGACCCACTTCTCTCAGAAGCACAGCTTAAGCTAGTGTCATAAATATTATAGTTAAATTACATTATGGATAAAATAGTTTTTAGAAGGCTGCCTGGGAATCTAACATTCCCTCAATGGGAAAATGCACTGAGCTCCCCATTATTTGCAAAATAATATTCAGAGCACAATCTGTCCTAAACTGGAATATTTGCCTGATCAAACCAGAGTTCTAATCATATGACCATTCCAATGATAATAACTGCCACATCCACTATGAAAAATTTTTTTAAGTTGTAAAGCACTATAAAAATTTAATATAACACCATAAAAGACATGATATAGTACTAAATAGAAAAGCATTTTATAAACTGCCAAACCGATGCAAATACATCACATTTTCATTCAGCATGTTTTTAAGAGATCACAACTGGTATCAACCGATTTTCCTATAAATATGCCCCTGATCCAAAAACTGTTTCCTGAAACGTGAAAATTGATAAGACACATATTCACCTTGACAAAAATTAAAACACAGCATCATTCCTGTCCTCCAAATAGTAGAGACTGAATCCTTTTACCCTTATTGCTAGGCTGTACCTAGAATCACCCATCTCCAACTATAAGGACCTACAGAGATTAGTTAAGTCTCACCCCCTCGTTTTACTAATAAGGACACAGAAGCTCAGAAATAGTAAACAGCCTGACCAAGATCATCTCACAAAGAATTGAACCCAGGACCCGTGACTTGATGTTTGATATTCTTTCCACTATATTCGACCCTCTACCTAAAGCAGAGATGAGAAGTCAGCAGCCCTGCCTACACTTTATGCCAGGGTTACAGCCGGGGTTTTAAAATTCTAGAGCTGCCAAAGTCCAGGAGTTTCATTGCTTAAGTATATTTTTCATTTGTATTTAATAACTTTCATTACTATTTGGTTTCATTTGGCAAATTTGTGGGCCCTTCTGTATGGAGAGGAAATTTGGTACAATGAGAAGAGCATCAGTCATCTACTACTTATCATTGTGACTTGGGGCAAGTTTGTCCTCACCTGAGTATCCATCAAATTATGTAATAAAGAGAGCCTGTAACCAATGTTTGATAGAAGGGAGGGAGGGAGGGAGAGAGAGTGTGTGTGTCTATGTGGTGAGTCTCTCTTCGAGCTCTCCAGGGCTGAATATACACTGGGAGACTTTAAGGGGGTGTCACCCCAAAACTGGGTAACCTGGATGGCCATGCCGCCCCACAGGAGTTGGGAGCGAGGCTTCCCTATAAGATGAGGTTATGTGGAACCCCAATCCGATCCCGAATAAGGACGGGGTTCACACAAACCTCCCCTCGATCAGTTAAATTCACAACGGGTGGTCCAGCTTCAAGATGGAGGCAGCCAGACGAAGCTGTGGTTCCCCTCTCCCTTGTTGTCTCTCAGGCACGCTGGAATGCTATCTGACTGATGAATGGCTTTTATTATTCACAATTCAGGGAATGGGGAAAGAGGTAAAGGGAAGAGGGATTTGGGGGTGCCCTCTTCGCTATTCCTATGGGGTCTATCACTTAGGTGGGAAACCCAGTGGTTCCCACTTCTAAGCTTCTCCCCTCGTCTCTTCTTCTGTTTCTATTTCTATTTCTATCCTTTCCTATAATTGTAAGTTTTGACTGAAAGGGGGTCTCTCAGCAAGGTTGGGTAATGGGTGAAGGAGACTAAGAGATCACTCCCAAAATGGAGTCCAAAACTTAGCTAACTCGATTATTGAAGTCTTGATGGTTGAGATGCGATGAATGGCTTTGACCAAGGAATCATGGTTTCAATTTCCAAAGAAAGATCCTTGGGAAGCCCTCAGGACTGGATCTGAGCTGGGATGTCCTCCTCTCTCCTCCCAGTCCTCTGCCTGAAGACCTCGCCTCCTCTCCTCCTTCCTCAGGAGCTTCTCCCAGAATTCTCTCTGGTCTCAAATGTCAGCAACTCCTTCTCTGGCTCTTTTTGTCCCATTCCCCTTACACAAATCCCATCATTACAGTTACTCATATAAAACATGAAGGGGTTGGGCGCTAGGGCCCCTAAAGTCCCTTCCAGTGACCATATATAATCCTATGGTGTGGATAGGGATCTGTCCTTGGCTCTGTGTTCATGACACAGTGCACAGAGTGCTGGGTTCAGGGTCAAAAAGACCAAAATTCAAATCTAGCCTCAGACACTTACTAACTATATGATCCTAGGCAAGTCCCATAACCCCTTTCTGTCTCAGTTTTGCCAGCTGTAAAATAAGAAGAGTAACAATAAAACCTATTTTTCAGGGTGATTGTAAAGATCAATTCTTCTTCTTGTAAAATGTTTTTAGTGTAGTGCCTGGCACACAGAAGACACAGTGTAAATACTGGCTGCTATCATCATCATCATCATCATTTTTAAGCATCTATGAGTTTGCCAAGCAATATACTAGAGAGTGAGAATACAAAAATAAAACTGAAACAGCCCTTGCTCCTTAGGAGCTTACATTGTCATAGGATAAAGGTGTACACATAAAAGTATATACAAAATAAATACAAGGCAAAGTCAGCACTAGACAGTAGCAGCCTACTGACAGCAGTATCTAAAGAAGTCTCATAGAGGTGACAGTTAAATGAATTGAGAAGAACCAGATTAGATGAGAAGCCAAGGCAAGGAGGGAATCCATCTCTGGCATGGCAAGGAGATAGATGAAATGAATGAGTAACATTAGGAGGCCAATTTGGCTAAACAGTAGAATTTGGGCCCCAAAGTTTAGTGTGAATTAAATGCACAATTCTATTTCAGAAGATGACATATGAATAGAACATCCAAGGAGGCTGTAAATACAAAGGGAATAACAAATGATCACTCTACCTGTACAAAGTGCAAGACAATGGCACTCCTTTAAATATAATTGGCACAAATGTTGAAAAACAAAATGGAAAAAAAAACCATTCATCTAAGGTGTGTTATAATTCATGTTTGTAGAGAAAGATGGAAGTGGGAGGGGGCACTGCAAATTCAGTTGCCTACAGTGTAGGCTGTTTATATCCTAGCTTGAGGATTGAAAAAAGATACTATTAGGAATGGAAAATAATAATAAACTGGGACACACCCACACCTCACAAGGGAAAAACAGATAGAGGAACTCAGGCAAACCTAATATGGATGTGAAGTTTGGGAATGGCAGTTGGCCAATTACTGCCAATCTGCCAACCGGGGAAAACCAATGAAGTGGGTTCTTTTAACTAAGAAGAGACAAGAAGTGCTAACAAACTGGGTTTACTTGTAATAACTGAGGGAAGCAGGGAGAGGGATATTTCTATTCTAAAGAATAGCCTAATAGTTTAACTAACTAGATTTCTAACTAAGTTGGTCTCTAACTAAACTAGGAGGGGCTGAAGTGGGTTTCTCACAGTACAGGGTTCAGAGATGCTCCAAGCTGGTCAAAGATGTTACAGGACAAGTTCAAAAGCAGCCAGTTAATTCAAAGCAGACTCCAGAAAGTAAGGAAGATTGATCTGCTGTCCACCAACAGATAACCCAGTCCTTTCCTCAACCTAAGCCACGATGTTTCCTTGAAGAACATTCTTCTCAGCAGTATCCCACACTGACAGCTCCTTGGGAAGTTGGCAAAATCTGGACCACACAGCCACAACACCTCCTTTCCTCCAGCTTGGTCAAACTCCTACACCTTTTCAAAATCCAGGCTTCATTCCATTATAGAACCCTTAAGTCTTTAGAGTCAACCTGGCAGCCTGGGTGCGACTGCTTAATCTCCCCATTACAGGATAAATGGCTTTTTGTCATTGTGGGGCAATAAAAATGAGTAACAAATGATGCCAAACATATTTGCCCTTTGAGACTACAAAATCTGGAAGAAAGAAAAAAAAAGGCTTTCTCATTTTCTTTTGCAATTGCTTTGCTTCCTAACCAAGAGAGGAAAAAACTTGTAGTAGTTAAGAGGAAATAAATTTGAAATCTCTGGTAAGCAATACTCGCATCCCCGCCAAAAAAAAAAAAAAAAAAAGAAAGAAAATGAAAATAGGTTAAATACAATAAGCCTGGAAATATATGCTTATCCAGATGACTGACTCAACAGAAAACTGGGGGAGATGACTGGCATGTTTGATGACAAAGTTAGTACAGACTTAGACCACAGGACTGAATCTAATTAGATAAAATGCAATAGGGATAAATATTAAAGTCTTATAAGAAAGTCATCTTCACAAGTATAAAATGGGGAAATTACAGCTAGAGAGTAACTAGTCTAAAACAGTTCTGCAGCCTGAAGCAAGAGGGATATAACAGCCCAAAAGCTAATATGATCCTTCTTTATGGCATCGAGAAGCATAAAGGAAAAGGTGATGGTGCCACAGTTAACTCGAGATTTTTCAGGTCACATTTGAAATACCATGTTCAGTTCTGGGCCTGATAAACTTTAAAGTATCCGGTTCTTGTTCTGCTTAGTGTTGTGAGGAAGATAATATTAGTTATTGATTAAATATTAAGGTGTATCTAACAGGAAGGAGCTGGAGCTGGGAATTCCAGGATGGAATGAGGGAGCAGGAAGAAGTGACTTGAGCTCTGGGAAGGACTCCATTGGGGGTTAACACAAAAACTGTGGTTAGCCCTGGGAGCACTCAGAGTAAAAGGACATCCTGTATCCTGATTTTCCCCTGGGATCTTGTGTGGTGGTGGCATCTAGCAAAGAGTCAAGATCTACAGTCTTGTGTCAAGGAAGAGGAGGAGTTTGGGATCTATCTGGTGGAGAGAGTCTTGAGCACACCTTCTCAACTTGGTACCTGAGACAACCTTGGCTCTTGGCATCCAGAGATCACCAGTGGATTGCAGTGAGAATCCCAAAGCCACAAAGCCCCTAGCTGAGCTGCTCAAGCATGGCAGGTTCCAGGTCTGAGGCAGTCACCCAGAGACTCCATTTAGAGCTCCTTGGGCCCTGTTAGTTTAGATTACTAACTTAGTGTAGAAATAAGTCTTTCCTTTCCCTGTGGATTATGTCATTAGATTTAAGGTTTTAGAGTAGATATCCCTATCCCACCTTTTAGTTGTTCATAATTAAACCCAGTTATATCCTGTTACCTTCTCTGTTGAATTCAAAGCCTCTGGCCAGAGTGACAGTTGGCTAACTGTCATTTGTCAGTTAGGAGCAGCTTGGTTGTTCAAGTCTTCATGTCCAGGTCTAATTTCTCATAAATCCCAGTGTGTGTTCCCACAAACCACTTAGTTTATTTATAATATCCCTGGTGACCCCATTACCCTTACTTCTATTTCCCACATTAGCTAGAACAGGAAATTAGGAATTAATGGTGGATGGCACAGAGGCATATTTCAAGTCAATGAGTAGGACTGAAATCCAAAGGGGAATGGACTGCCTCAGAGGTTAAGCTAGTGGTCTTCAGACAAAAGCTAGATGTTTCCAGTCAAATATATTGGAGAAGAGAACCTTATTTAGCTAAGGTTCCTTTCTGTCTCTGGAGTTCTATAAAAATATGTGCATATAGTGTGTATAGATTTAAAGTTTGTGAATAATAGTGCCATAAGTGCTAGAAATACTTATTATAAATTTGTTTCTAAAATATTTTTAATGAAATTTATAAACCATACATATGTATATGTTATCCATAAAGACATATGTCTATATGCCGATACCTTATATGTATACCCATATGTGATACATACATAGGTAGATATATATAATATACTTGAAGAGTATGTGCACTGCTGTAAAATTAGACTTCAAACACATTTAAAATTATTAATCCATCACTCATGGCACTATTACAAACTTATAAAACATAGTATATATATGTATATATATATATGTATAGCCTTGATATTTTTAGTAAACAAAACAGGGTATTTTTCTAAATAAGTATATTTTTGAAGATTTCTCTATAAAATACTACATAAGACAAGTCATAACAAAAATATTAAATGTAATTATAATTTTTCATATTTACTTTTTTATGTTTTTTTCATGCCAACTAGAGCAATTTTTCGTAACCATGTAGATACTTTCATCTTTCTAATCTCAGAATATTGGTGCTTTCTCGGATCAGCATACAATATCAGTATTATCACCCAGTTCTCTGAACATACTCTCTTCTTGCTGCCATCTCAGCTGTAATAATAAGAGTCTGATATCCATCATTTCCAGTCACTTCAATTGCAAGAGGACCTTAAAAGACAAATTGAAGCAAAAAGTCAGGTTGTCTCATAATGGAATGGTGATATAATGCTAAAATGGAATACTTTCTAAAAAGATGGGGAAAAACGTATGAAGAACTGTGTCATTCTGTTATCATGACTGACCACTGATGTATGTCATTCACTGTAAGTACTGGGCTGGTGAGCACAGCTAGATAGTTTCTTTTGTCAAATAATTACTGTTGAACACATTCTGTGGCTCGTCTAGAAACTCTGAGATGCAGAATGTTAGTACTGGAAGGGCCCTGAGAACTGATATAATCCAATCCCTTTCTCACTGATAGAGGAAGCCCCCTAAGTGAAATGACTTACCTAACATCACTAAGTCCTGGCTGCAAGTCCAATAACCCTTTCGCTCCATTCTGCTACCTTTATTCCATTATCACTAACATTAGTCTCTATTTTACAACACTACTAGCCACAAAGTCAACTCAAATCAAATCAACATTGATTCAGTGCCTACTTTGTGCCTTGAGCTGGGCTTTGTGCTGGGGAGGGGGGGGGCAAAAAGAAAGAAGAAAAACTGTTTAAAAACATGACAATACCTTATTAGCTGCTTCCAATGAATTTATCAAATTCTGCAGTTCTTCTTTATTCATTTCAACAGAATATTCTTTAATGTCACCGTTTTCTTTTACATCTAGATCAAGGTTAAGAAGAGGTACTTGCAGTGTGGCAATCTTATCACTAGAGAGAGCAAGCTTTTTAAAATATAGAACATAATAATTAGAAAAAACTGAACAGAACTATATTAATTACACATTTTGAGTCTAACAGAACAGTACAGTTTAGAAGGTGATGCTAGCTGCTATTAAGTATAGAAGAAACTACAAGGAATAATAAAA
Source organism: Gracilinanus agilis (assembly GCF_016433145.1). NCBI lineage: Eukaryota > Metazoa > Chordata > Mammalia > Didelphimorphia > Didelphidae > Gracilinanus > Gracilinanus agilis. The sequence continues at coordinate 167,798,385 of NC_058135.1, read as the reverse complement.
TCACACTATCAGGTTTAACTAATGATTGGATAATTATTATTAAATAAGCATTTTATTCAAAACCATTACCAAGATGTCAGCCTACTTTCTTTTCTATCTTCAACAATTAAGTGCCTACTATGAGCAGAGGAACAAAGTTCTAGTTTGATGCTTCATTCTGGTGTGGAAGGTGACTATGGGTTCTCAAAGGCCAGGCCAGCCCAGCACAAGTTTAGACAGTTTACATTATGTTAGAAAGGCTTCAAATTTTGGCAATGTACCTAATCTGACTTCTAAGGACCTAAGTATGAAGAGGCTCACCCCGAAGGAAGCTGTCTCTTTGATGATCATTAGTCAAGACAACTCATCAAACAAAGACAAATACAACTACAAAATGACCCTCAGTACTACATGGCCACTTCTATTTTTGTAGCAAAGGTGCCAAATGATAATAAAAATTGCAATTTTTAGATCACATATTAACTTTGACTTTGTTATTAAGCACTTTAAATATGATATGTTATGATTAAAATTATCTCAGGAGACTGATTTGAGGGTAAGGATAGCAATTTGTTGATTATATCAATTTATTGGATAGGCCAGCAACATAACCAATAAAAGGACAGATAGGTCAACGGACCCCCTTGAATGAACTGAGACCCCAAATCTTGGTCAGGAAGTTTGATAAGTAGTTTGAGAAGATAATTATTTAGCCCCTCCCTTGAACATCCCAAGACATTTCTGCTAATTAAGAGGTGGTCCATCAAACTATCCACTCCTCCTCCACTACCCACAGGTAGACAGGTAATAGTTTGTCACACTAGCCAGAAAAGAATCAATGGAAAATATCCCTTTTAATCAGAATCTGTGAAAGGCTGGTGATTCCTAAGAACAAAGGAAATGAAAAAAGCAGCAGCCTGGATAGAATCTCTGACCCAGCCACAGAAATACACCATAATTCTGTATAATATACAGGAATTGGTGCCTTTTTACTCCAGGGTCCTGATATAAGAATTAATATAGTATTTGAAAATTAAATTTTCACACATCTCTCTCTAAAGATCAATAAGTAGGGGGCAGCTGAGTAGCTCAGTGGATTGAGAGCCAGATCTAGAGATGAGAAGTCCTAGGTTCAAATTTGACCTCAGACACTTCCCAGCTGTATGACCCTGGGCAAGTCACTTAACCCCCATTGCCTACCCCTTACCACTCTTCTACCTTGGAACCAATACACAGTATTAATTCTAAGGCAGAAGGCAAGGGTTTAAAAAAAAAAAAAAGATCAACAAGTAGGCAAGCTATTTTAACAACTGAATCATATGAAACCATAAGAAAAAAGTAAGTTACAGTTAAATGGAAAAATGACTCACCCTTTAGAACAGGCAAATAAATGAAATGGTAGAATTTGTTTTATCATGTACTTAAAAGCCATAAGAAACATTATGTTTTGGAATATCTGGTCACCTCAAAAAACAGTAGTCATCTGTATTTGCAAAATGACCACCATGAAATTAATTGCAAGTTATTAAATAATAGCTATTACAGAAGATGAAAAGATAGAAAAACTCTGAGAAGAATTATATAAGACCCTTTAAATTTAATAAACATATATTTGATATTTGGCAACTTCACTACAAACATAGGAATAGATGACAAATAAACTAGAAAAAAATGAATAGTGAAAAAGAAATGAAAGAGGCCAGGACTAGACTTAAGGAAGCCTCCTAAATATATAGTATTAATATTTTCTTAGAGAAAAGAACTGGTAGTTATTGGTTATGGCAATCACCTAAGAACATAACAAACAGAATATGGCTCACCACTGATAAATCAGCTATCTCCACTGACTTATTTGCGTGAAATTCAGAGCTAGCAGTTTAAAGTGAGAAAGAAACAGGGTGGGCAATGAACATGAAGCAAACAAGTTACTAACCCTGAAAACTGGGTAATGAACAGAAAAAGAGAGACCCAGATTATAATAATTTCATGAAGAGATTTGGTCAGAGTAAATCAAGTCCAAAACAAGGAAACCAAAATAATTTTTAAAGAGTTTTAGTCAACAAATTTATTTGTCAAATGTAAAGATATGGTAGCCAAAGGCTAGTTTGGACTACTCTTTTGTGAAATCACAAATGCATCAATAAAGAGTAAAATCCAGCTTAAATAAAGCTATCCCCATTGCCTGGTACATAATAGATATATATTAATTGATTGATTAGAGGGGAACCCAAAAATTGATTACAATTATTTGAGTCATTTCAATTGAGTGTTTCAGAAAAGAGCCAAGGACTTTTCTAGGCACTAAAAGATATGCAAAATTTATAAAAACACAATCTTTGACTTCAATAAATTTACAGTTTAGCACAGATAACTAACTATATTATATCACATGTTAAACACACTACAAAGGCAGAAAACAAAGTACTAAAGGAGAATAGGGGAGGGGGATCACTACTGACTGAGGAACCTCAGGGAAAACTATATCCTCTCCAGTGATGGGCAAACTTTTTAAAGAGGGGGGCCAAAGGAAAGGAAATGCTCTTCTGTCAGTCTGTTTCTGAGGCAACTCTTTCGAAGTTTCATTGTATCGTATCCTACTCATTGTATTCGTCAGATTAGGAATAATGTCCCATAGCCCTATAGAACATTTCAGGGGCCCCATCTGGCCTGCATGGTTGCCCATCACTGCTCTAGACATCTGAAGATGCAGGAAGGAACTCGGATAGAGAAGAGTCAGAGATGTAGATTAGGAAACAACATACATAAAGTTAAAACTTCAGCCACTGCCAGAGAGAGGATATATAGAAAGAAAAATGGCCAAAATCAAAACCATAAAAAACACCAACATTAAAAATTATACCTTAGAATTACTCCCTAGAACAATAAATCATATCACTTCCCTAATATTTATGAGGTTTAAGTATTTTAGGCATCTAACTCATGCTGTCCTGTTTTGAGTTACGTGTATTTGCTTATTTTAAAGATAATAACACTAAGATTTTAAAATATAGATTCTAAAAAAATTAGTTCATCTAAGCATGTTCTAAGAATAATACATTTTAGATATATAATGTAAAAAAATAAACAGCAATTTTACTCAATTTTAAGTGATCAAAAAGATAATTTAAACATGCATGATCCCAACTATAGTCTTACCTTTAATTGCCAATCAAAATCCTGTAGTTGGGCAGAGGAAATGGCAATAATTTCTCCTAAAAGAGCTTTCCTAATTTCATCCTTCCGGCTTTTCAAACATTTCATGATTGTCTTCTGATGATCTAAGCTTAAGTGATTCAATTGCTCAATCACCTTTAAAAAAATTTTAAGTGTTTAAAATTAAAACTAGAATACACATTTAAAAGCAATATAAAACAGTATAGTTGATAATGGTCAATAAAACAGAATCAGAATAATTCTGGCTGATGTTTTCACAATTTATATTTCAATCTTTCCCAGTAGTTTTTAAAAACAAAAGTTTCATCCCATCCCTAGGATAATCAAAGTTGCAAAAGAGTCACAACTACCAATTAAAAAATATAGAAATTTGTATTCTTCAAATTTCTGTCTCAATATTATAGGATTTATAATCAGAGGATCTGAAGTTAAATCCCAGACCTGCCCCTGAGAAAATCACAACCTCTATAAGTCTCATGAAAAATTAAACCTGGGTAGAAAGAATGTGTGAAGAATGTGTGAAGAATCATACAGAAGAAATGTGTGAAAATATTCCATATTCTGGCAAAATGGTAGATCCTCTGTAATCTCAATAATCAAAAACTCAATAATCAATAACCAAATTTGAGCACTACTCAGAAATACTTAGAGACTGGATACAATTTGTGAACCAATAAACTTGACAAAACATTTCCTGAGCACATACTTTTTATAAACCTCATATCAGGTGTTTAAAGGCATACAAAAATGAGTAACACACACTTTCCATCCTTGGAGCTTCCAATCTAGTAGGGAAAATTGGCTATGTATATAAATAATGATGATAAAAGATATTAATGTTATATTTTATACAAGAACCTATAAAAATAGTGTCAGTCATCTTAAAGCTCAGAATAAGATACGACTGATTAAGAAAAATAAATTGAACAAAAAGGTTTTCCTTTTTTTGCTTTTTAAAGTTAAATGAGAAAAAAAGAATGCTCAAAGAAGAAATAAGCCTGCTCCTCTTTTGGAATGAAACAATGATAACTAACAACAGAAAGAAAGCAGAGCTGTTCAACTCTTTTGCTATTATTTTCTCTGACAAGAAAGAACTTCCTAAGTTAAACAGAGGGTAAGAGAGTACCTAACTAACCATGGTTAGTTCAAGACATTGACCCAGAAGAATAAATTCCTAAGTACTGAAAAAACTAGTAGAGGTATTTATTTTTTTTAGATATTCTATTACTCTAAATTATGTGATTTGCTGCTATGCCCTAAACATACATCAAGTACAGCCTAAGCATTGTACCATATCATAAACTGTTTAAGAATTAAATCAACTAAAATCTAAGATGTTTATTACAAAAAGACTAATTTGAGGTGCTATTACCTTTTCAAAATCCTTATTTTTACCAATGACAGTTTTGAAAAATTTGGAAATATCTTCCAGGACATTAATCCACTCTGCTGAATCCCAAATATTTTCATAATCCTTAAATTGAGGATAAGCCCGTCCACAAATGCCATCAATTACTTTGTGAAGGAGCTATAAGGAAAAAGAGTGGGGAGAATTATTTCATTAAACTAGATTAATACACTTACCTTTCTTATAGTGCTCACATATTCTAGCAAAAGATCCCATAATGTTATAATGGGATTAAAAAAAAAATATATATATATATATATTTCCACATAACTTTGAGTGAATGAAAATTTATTTCAAGGGTCTCAAACAACATAGAAATGTTACTTTTCCAAATACCTGAAAGACAGGTGATAAGTATATGAATTTCGTTTTTTATCTTTTCCTGTAGCTTATAAGCCTGCTTTATCAAAGTATCTTTTAGAAAAGCTTCCTTACTAGAGATAGTCATATAGTAACTCCAATTAACTATCAAATTCAAACTACTTCTCCAATCTCTTCCTGTTGGAAGCCTGTACACTCCTAACTACATTATCCATTGCATCAAAATCCACACCTGCTCCCCAAATAACTAAAGTTTAACCCAATTCCTTTATGTTCTTTTACTGAAGACAATTACAATCTAAAACCAATTGCTTATGTGCCATATGTGAGAAGCCCAGAGCATAAAAGCTGTCAAAACAACAAAATAAGCGGCCCCTACCCATTATCTTCGAAATTAGGAAGGCACCAGGAAGTATTTTTGACTACACATATAAAATGTCTGTTCCTAGTGAAATACACACCGGCTACCTAGTTACAAATGATGGATAAGAAAAATAAGGATTGATATCCAGAATCTAAGAGGCTAGCAATTATAAATTCAGTATCCAGTAGATAAGAGTATTCCTTAAAAAAAAAAAAAAAGTATTCGTAATATTGATAGAGCAACCATAGATTTCAGAGAATGACAGAGCTCAGTTGGAGAAGATTTCTAATTTTACAGATTATCTGATTCAATCTGTTCTAGATAAGCTCCATATCAGGAAAAGAAAAGAAACTTTAAAAAAAAAAAAAAAAAAAAAAAAAAAAAGGAAGAAGAAATCTTAGTTCACCATAAAGCCTGAGAGGTGATGAAGGGGGCGGGTCAGGGGCCGAGCTAATCAGACGCCTCACTAGGGCCTTCTTTGCTTTCTGCCCCTCCCCGCTTTCCCTTCACTCCTATACTGGCGAGACGGACTATGGCAAGGGATGCGACGGAAGGATCCAGCAGTGCACAAACTCCCTTGCCTCACCTTGGGCGCGAGCTCCGCTGGCAGCTTCTCCAGCCGCTGCAGTGGCAGCTCCTCTTCTGGCTCCATTCCTCTCCTAGGCACAGAGACCCCGAGCCGGCCGATCACGTGACAGAACCCAAAGCGCTCACGTGATCCCTGAGGAACCCAGCCCCTAGGAACCAAAGGGAAAAAGGAATTCTAGCTTTGCGCATGCGTTCCTCTTAAAGGGCTCTTCCTTTTATTAGTGGCCTTAAAGGGGAATTAGTGTTAGAGCTGGAAGGGGGCCTATAAGGTCATCTAATCTCTCTTCCTCTTTTTATAGAGGAGAAAACTAAAGCTGCTTGACTGATGGGAGAAAGTGAAATACAATGAAAAAAGGGAGGCAGAGACAGTGAGAGAAAGAATTTATTAAGCAATGATTATTCAGTGGTTCCCAAACTTTTTTGGCCTGCCGTCCCCTTTCCAGAAAAAATATTACTTAGCCCCCTGGAAATTAATTTTTTTAAATTTTAATAGCAATTAATAGGAAAGATAAAGGCACCTGTGGCCATCACTGCCTCCCTGGATCGCTGCAGCACCCACCAGGGGGTGGTAGTGCCCACTTTGGGAATCACTGTATGAGGCAACTAAGTGGCACAGAGGATAAAGTGCCTGGTCTGCATTCAGGAAGTCGTCTACCTGAGTTCAAATTTGGCCTCAGACCCTTACCACTTTGTGACCCTGGACAAGTCATCTAACACTGTTTGCCTCTGTTTCCTCATCCACCAAATGAGCTGGAGAAGGAAATGGCAAACCATTCCAGTAACTTTGCTAAAAAAAAAAAAAAAAAGAAAAAAAAATGGGGTCACAAAGTGTCTCAGTCAAGCAAAAAAAAAAAAAAAACTACTGAACAACAGAATAGTAATAAAAAGGTTAGCAAATAATAAAGATAAATAATTTATTAAACACTCACTATGATACATAGTAAAAAGATATAGAGAAGTTATTAAGCACTGGCTGTAATAAAAATAGATGATAGAGCTTATTAAGCACTATGATTGATAAAAAATGGAGAATTTACTAGGCACCTATTATAATGTATAACCAGATAGAGAAATGATAGAAAGGCATAGATAGATAAGAGAATATTATTAGCACTAACTATGTACCAGTCACTGTGCTGAATACTATGGATACAAATACAACCAAAACTACTTAGATCTAGAGTGAAAAGACTCCTAAAACTGGGCTTTGTAACTTGTTGCCATGTAATACAGGGCAACTCTGCCTCACCTCCCTGGACCTCAGTTTCCTCTTAAGTAAAATGGTCTAGATGGTATCTGAAGTTCCTTTCAACTACACATTGATCTATGATCCTTAAATTTTATTTGAAGATGATAAATTATTCTCTAGACCCGGAGTATCCATTATGAGGAACCAGAAAGGCTTTATATAGAGCCATTATTTTTTAGATGGGGTTTAGGAAGCAATATTGTATTATAGAAAGTGCACTGGCTTTGTAATGAAAAGTCCTGATTCCAAATCCTGCCTCTATTATTTGCTGCCTATGTGACTTTAGGCTTCCAGAACCTTACTGGGTCATGGATGTAGGACAGGAAGAGAAGTACATCTGCAAGTACATCTCCCAGCCATCCCCCTGCCTTTTTCCAATTGACCTAGCAAAGGCATTTCATTTTCAGAGATAAGTTAATGAAGAAAGGAATTTTGAGGACTTTGAGAACTCAATAATATAAGCATCTGAGTCACTGTATTACTTTACTGGAAGTGGGAGACTTGTGATATTGAACTCTCTAGCATGAAGATACTTGCAGTAAAATATGACACAACATTGTCAGTACAAAGTAAAGGGAACAGGGAATGTGTAAAGGGGCAGGTGGATTGGAGGCTCAGAAAGATGAAAGTTGTTTGGAACAAATATGAATTGAATATCATACACAATTGATAAGATGGGGTAAAATGTCAGGCTGTAGGTCATAGGAGTTTAGAGTTGGAAATCTTAGAGGTTTGGAAGTAGACGTTGGGGTTTAGAGTTTATCATCTATCTAACCCTCTCATTTTACATTTGGGAAAACTGAGATCTTGAGAAAGAAAGTGACTTGCCTATATATTCCAAAGAAGAGAGCCTGCTTTTTTGGGCCTCTTCCTCAGGGTAGTATAAATTGACACAAGTATTGCTTGCTACTCATACAAATATTAAACACTGAGGAAATAAACTCCACTAGTGGCATCTATCATTGGAGTTTATTTAAATGTTGTGAAATACAAGTGCAACTAGATATGATGAATATATAGAAGACTCAGTCAACATAAATTTGTGATTAACTTCTCCAATAAAGCTAAACAATCTGAAAGCATCTTCCTGGAGATGAGAACGGAATCCATAAGAGTTGAAATTACCAAGCCAGATAGTAAAAAGGGAGAGAAGAAAGTCCAGAACAGAGCCTTGAGAGATATCCATGGTTAGTAGGCATGACAAAGATACAGAGATAAGATACAGAGAAAGAAGTGTCAGTCAGGTAGGAAGAGAACACTGGAGAGCAATGTCATGAAAATCTAGAGAAAGGTGGCAAATCCTGCTGAGGGAAAGGAGATATGGACTGAGAAAAGGCTATTAGATTTGGCAAGGAAAGGATCATTGGTCACTTTGGAGAGAGCAGTTTCAGTGTAATGATGAGACTGGAAACCAGACTATAGAGAACTAAGACGAGAGTGAGAAGAAAGTAAATGGAAGTGTTTATTGTAGATGGCCTTTTCAAGGAGTTTAACCTTAAAAAGGAGGAAGATATAGAATGATAGCTAGTGAAGATGGACAGATCCATTGAAAAATTTTTGAGGAGAAATGAGCATGTTTATAGATAATAGAGAAGCTGGCAGAAGACAGGGAGGAATCAAAGAGTAGTGAGACTGTAAGGATGACAGAGGGGATAACAAGCTAGAAAGGTGATCACTTATGCATGTTGAAGGAGAAGGCAAAGAGAAGGGTCACTTCATGTAATACAGGTAAAGACAGAGACAGTCACAGAAGGCATCTGTGTGGTATGGGATGAATTATTGGAGGGAATAGGGAGTGCTTGGTGAATGAATTCATTTTTTTCAGCACAATATGAGGCAAGGCTCTCATCTGAGAGGAGAGGGAGAAGGGGAAATATATAGGAGGTTTGAGAATTGATAAAAAGATTTGGAAATCTTGCTGTGTAAAATAGAGCAAGGAAAGAACTAGTTTTTGAGAGCTAATATAATAAAATATAAATATTGGTTCAAAAATCAGAAAGTCTGAGTAGGGAGGGGTCCTGCTTTAATACATTCTTTGTTTGCATAAGTAAGTGAGCAAATAAGGCTCCCTGCGCCTCAGTTTTTCCACTTATAATTTTGACATAATATTTATGCTTCTTAACCTCATAAAGCTATTGTAAAAATAAAGGATTTTTGTAAGACATAAAGTAGATCTATAAATGAGTGATTACTGTCATCACAGAGGTCCACAGGCTACATAAATGCAATCTATTATTTTTATAACTGACAGTTAAAGTATGTTACAAAAAGGATATTCAGGAGTAACACTTCCAAAAGTCTGCTAACCTGTGGGATGTACTATAGATTATTTCACTAGACCAAAGGCCCCAAATCTTGGTTCATCCAAGCATTTTGCTTTAGTACAAGAATTTTACAGTTTCTATGACTATATAAAATTCTGTAGCTTTTCACTGGAGTAGCTGCCAAGGGCCTGCTCTTCTGCCTTTATTGAAGCAAAATGCCCAGGACTTCCAGGCATCATGATAGTAAAGATTAAAGATGGCCCTCAAGCAAGAATATACTTCACAAGGTGTTATAGTTATTGTATTGTTTTTTTTACAGAGAAAATAACACTGATATGATATATGACATGATTGCTTTATCATTTAGTTTTGTGGATCTTTTTCTCTTTGTTACAATGGATGGATTAGTTGAGGAGGGTTCTCGTGGCGTATGATTACTATAAACAACAAAAGGCACCAATAAAAGATTTATCTAATAAATAATACTGGCACTACTACAGAAAGGCTCAAACCCATTTCTTTCACTTATAAATACTAACTCTGATAAAAAAGGAACAATTGATTTTTATACATTTGTCAAAATAATCCTGAAGAATTCTCTAAGATTGCCTGCAAAACAACTATAATTTTAATATTTCTACAAACTAGATCAAACTCAATTGCTAAACCACAATTCATCACCACTTTAGAGTCCATCAAGCTAATATCTTATTCTTAAATAAAAGTTGTTTATTTTTGGCAATAATATACAGATATGCTAGGTAGTTCAATGGGTAGAACATTGGGCTTGAACTTCAATAATTCAAATCTTTGCTCAAACATTTACTAGCTGTTTAACCCAGAGCAAGTCATTTAACCTCTTATCCTCAGTTATCCTCAGTATTCTCAGTAAAATGAGGATAATAATGGCAGCTTCCTGAAGGGCTTTTTGTGAGGATCATATGAGATAACAAACATAATCTCATATGATCCTCACAAGAAGCCCTTCAGGTAGCTACCATTATTATATGTTGAATTGCTATATAAATGCCAGGTATTTTTATCATTATTATTTTTAGACATTTTAATACATTATATATGATATTGGGAATTATTGAAAATTGGTTTCTCTTCTTTCTAAATTTTTTGGGAATTTTAAAATAAATTACAATGAAAATATCAAAGGATAAATACCATTTTGTAATGTATCCACTTAAAATGGGCATTTCAGTCATATTTATGAGAAACTTGAAAAACAAGATTAAATATAGAAATTTAATGAGGAAAATTAGAATTAATTTTTATGAAAGTATATCTTAAAACTACACTGAATTAATAGCTTTTCTTGATTCCTGGACCATGAGTCAGACTGTTTAATTAACCAGACTCAGTGTTTTCAACATACCTATTAGAATTAGATTTAAGTGATTACTACTATCCTAGATTTTTTATATAAGAAATATATGCATTTTAGATGAATGATTATTTGACAAAATGCAAAATGTTTATCGGAACCTAGATTTATCATCCAACAAACATTCAGAGAAGAATTGTTACTAAGTTATTAAATGTGAAAAGGGAGTACAAGCATTTGTTAAGTATCTACTATGTACCAGTACAGTGTGCTAATCATTTTACAAAGATCTCATTTGATCTTCCCAGCAACTCTATGAGGTGCTATTAATATCCCCATTTTACAGTTGAGGAAACTGAGACAAAGAGAGCTTTATTGACTTGCCCAAGGTTTACTCAGCTGGGAAGTGTCTGAGGCTTGATCTGACTTATGTTTCCTTGACTCTAGATCCAGCTCTCTGTCCACTAGGCCACATCTAGGTGAAAGAAGTAGAACACCAGAGCTACCATTATTGCATCAAGAGATTTTATCAGGAATCATAAATTAACTTTTAAAGAAGATATTATCTACTTATATGTATTATACTATGTTCCTTCAATTGCAGGTGGAAACTTTTGAAATATATTGTTATTTTTTGGCAGGTGGTATGATGTTGCTTTTTCAGATAGAAACAAACTCAGGAAAACACGTCACATAATATCTCTTTGTAGTGTGTGGTGGTACAGGAGAGGGAGGAAACCTGATTTCAAAAATTATTGAAACATCCATGCAGTTTCTGCCTCCTGACTAAGGAAGACAATGTGTCCAGCTACCAGGAAGACTTTTTCATTTTTGCAAAATGAGCCAATAGGTTCCTAATCTAGGAATACCAACAGGCAGTGAGGCTTTACAACCCAACTTTTGAGGACTTGGAATTGCTACTTTCATAATTGTTCACCCCTAGTGAAAAGGCAAAATTTATTGCCGAAACTAGAAGCAACCTCAATCTCTAATACCTTACAAATTTGTACAGATCTTCCTAAATTCAAGCCCAGAGCCCTAGCTACTATAGTTACCTGCCCCCAGAATTAGTTGCAGAATAATGGAAAACGTCCTAGATAAAGCATAGAGATCCTAATCTATAAGGACTCAGGATATAAGCAGGAAATCTCAATAAGGCACGGAATTTAGGATGAAGAATAAAGGTACAGTGGCCTTCACTAGTGCTGTGAGTTATAAGGACTATATAGGTCTAGGGAAGTAGATTTTTAACTAGGAAGTTAACTCTCTAGCTAAAAAATTCTTTCTCTACTTGGAAAGGCTTCAATTCAGGAAGGTGTTACATAGTCTAAAGTGACTAATATAGACTTGTGGAGAAAGCAGACCTCTTAGGAAATGGAAAAGGATTTTTCTTGATTAAGGATGAGTTCTGCAAGGACTAGTCTTCTCACTCTTTTTGTATCTCCAGCATTTAGCACAGTACCTGGGACATCATAGTTATTATTTGATTAGTAACTTCCTTTTTTCATGGAGATTTAAATACAAAACAAATCTTAATGTCCAAAGGCAATCACAAATGAGAGCATGAGTCTGAAAGGAAATCTGAAACAAATCTCCAAGATGAAACCTTGATTAGGTGAGCTCAGTGCTGTGGTTCTAGATTATAGTTTATAAATAGAAACATGGAATTCACAGACATGGCTTCATAAATGAACTATAAAGATAGTCTTCAATTTAATCCAACAAGCATTTGTTAAGGGTCTACAATGTACAAGATACAAAGCTAAGTATTAAATATATAAAGTCAAAGATGAAAAATGATCTTTGTTGCTTAAAAGCTTACATGCCATTCACTTTACCTCTCGTTTTACATGGAAGAATGAGAGTCAGATGTCAATAATTATGTAATGTTCTCAAAAGCATCATCTTTGGAGATAAAGGATAAAATACAGTAGCTATCACCTACAATTCTACTTCCTTTTATTGCTAATATCCTCAAGAATGCCATTTATAATAAATACTTCCACTTCTTTTTCTCTTAGTTCCTTCTAAATTCTCTGTAGTCTCACTTTTCAACTTAAATTACCAATTATCTATCTCTGAATTGCCAAAGGCAATGGTCTTTTCTCAGTTCTCATACTTTTTGACTTGCAGCCTTCAACACTTTCACTCTTTTCTCCTTGATACTTTATTCTTTCTAGGTTTTCATGACACCACTTCTCTTGGTTCTCTTCCTACCTCTCTGACCACTGCTCTCAAACTCCTTTACTGGATCTTCAACCAGGCCATGCCTGCTAACTATAGTTGTTTCCCAGATTTCTGTTCGAGGCCCTCTTTCTTCTTCCTCTACCAACCTCTGCTTGGTAATTTTGTCAGCTCCCATGGATTCAAATTATCATCTCTACAAGATCTCTCTTTTCCTAGCTCTAACGTCTCTTGAACTCTAGTATTGTATCTCCAACTGCCTTTTGGACATCTTGAACTGAATGACTTCTAGACATCCTAAACTCAATATGTCCAAAATTTAACACTATCTTTTCTGCAAGTCCTTCCTTCTTAACTTTTCTATTACTGTCAAGTATGCCACCATTTTCTTATCCTCATCTTTCTTCAAGCCTCAGCTAAAGTCCCAAAACTAAAGACTTCTACAAGAATTTTTTCTTAGTCCTTAACTTCACTGTTGTTCTTCCGAGATTATCCTCAATTTATTCTGCATATGTTTTATTTCTACATGGTGTTTCCCCAGTAGACTGTTAGCTCCTAGGGAGTGGGACTATTTTTTGCCATAATTTTATATACTCTAGCTAGGTGCCTGGGACTTAGTGTCTATAAATGCTTTTGGACTGACTCCCTAACACCTCAAGATTTTTTTTTCTATTAAGTCACCAAGAAAGACACAAGATATGCCTACCTCAAGAAAGTTTTTCCTTGTACAACTTAGCAGCACCCTTCTGCCTCAGTAGAAGCTCACCTAGGACTTACTTTCACTTTGTGTATCATCCAAACTGAGCCAAAGGGCAAAGGTCAGCCTTTCAAAATTAAATCTGCTAGCCTGAGTAAAACCCTTCATCCTCCTTATGTACTTCCAGTCATATCTCCTCACTAAATTGTCAGAAGGGTGGCACAATGCCATTCATCTATAAGCAACAGAAGCATGAAAAGCAGACCCTTTCTGCTTCTCATAGAAAGGTTGGATTGATTGCCTCTTAGGAGGCCTAAAATTTCCTATTTTTATTTCTTCCTCATTGGAGCCTTTTCTTTCTGGGGCTTGCAGATCTAAATATTGAAAGAATTTTGCAGAAAGGCACTAAATCCTGGTTTTGGTGAAACTGAAACAATAACGATAAATTTGTTCCACTCTCTTTTCTCCCTTTTGTTTTGTTGCCTAAGGGTGTTGACAAAGGGTGTCAAGGTTAATTACTAAAGGTCACTATGCTATTTAAATATTTTGCTTGATGGTTATTTATTTTTTAAAACCACAGTTTGAGAAATAAAGATAAGACCATTTAAATTGCTTCCAGAATGTTTTTGCTTAATCAGTGCTTGAGAAAGTGAAGAGAAACCTGTAGATATTTGTTTGAACTACATTAACCATCCTGCCTTGACAAATAATCAATTGACTGGGGGTTTGTAGCATTTTAAGAATTCTATTTGCCATGTATATATTTAACTTTCTTTAGCTTTGCAGAGAAAGTCAGTAGAACTGGAACCTTTTCTGTAGACTAAAATCCTCAAGAATTAATCTCCAAGCAGACTGGTCTGTAGAAGGCTTCTTCCTAATCAGTCTTTATTTTATTTATTTATTTTTCTATTAATAAAAATATTTTCTTTTCTTCCTATCTCCATTCTCACCCCATTGAAAAGAAAAGAAAAAAGTTTCCAACAAATCTAAATAATCATACAAAACAACTTCATATACTAGTTTTGTCCAAAAAATATGTTTCCATCTGTACTCTGAATCTATCTCCTCTCTATGAGGAGGGAGACAGCATATTTTATCTTGGCACTTCTGGAATCATGGTTGGGAATTGCTGACAAGAGTTTTTAAGTGTTTCAAAATTATTTGTCTTTATACTGTGATTATTTAAACTATTCTTCTGATTCTGTTCACTTCACTCTGTATCAATTCATATAAGCCTTCGAAGGTTTCCCTGAAATAATTTCTTTCATCATTTCTTCAACATGATAGAATGCCATTACACTCTTTTACCATGAACCATTTTAACTATTTTCCAATTAATGGGTAGTTTTCAGTTCTTTGCCACCACAGCAAAGCTGCTATAAATATTTTTGTACATGTCTCTGACCAATCTTAAAGTTTTCTTGACTCTCTAAAGGTTGTTTTATCTAGTTCAAGGATTCTTAAGCTTTTTATGTATTATAATAGATGGCTTAGGAACTCTGAAGAAGGCCATGGAATCTTCAAAACAGTGTTTTTAAGTATAGAAAATAAAATTCAAAATATTATAAAGAACACTAATTATATTGAAATTCAGGCATCAAAAATATTTTTAAAGTTCACACACCCTCATTTAAAAATCCCTGCACTAATCTCTAGCTGACACCCAGTGGCACTGCTGGCTAAATGATCAAGGATGCCACACATCAAACATAGGCTGAGGCAAGATTGGAATCGCCACCTGCAAGGAAGCACAGTCTCTGATTAATCACTACCTTCTAGGCTTGGGACTCACTTGCCCAACCTTAATCCTATGCCTCATTTCTATTTCTCAAGTGGTCATTTAATACATAGTCATATTGACCACAGTCATCAAATATTCCAGGATAATTTCCACTCCTCAGCAACCCTTTGAGTCTTTACTTAGACCATCCTGAAAGTATTCTATCTTTCCTCTTCTCCCAGGATGGCTCCTAGGTAACATAACTCATTAAGTTCACAAATATCATTGTCATCATAGTCCCAGCATGCCTAAGGCTGCATTTCACTTTCAATGTGGAATCCCCCAAATGTCTTTACAATACAATTTATTTTTTTAAACTTTTATTAATATTCATTTTTAACATGGTTACATGATTCATGCTCCTACTTTCCCCTTCACCCCCCCCCCACTTCCCCCACCCATAGCCAATGTACATTTCCACTGGTTTTAACATGTGTCATTGATCAAGACCTATTTCCAAATTGTTGTTAGTTGCATTGGTGTGGTGGTTTCGAGTCTACATCCCCAATCATGTCCTCCTCAACCCATGTGTTCAAGCAGTTGTTTTTCTTATATGTTTCCTCTCCTGCAGTTCTTCCTCTGAATGTGGGTAGTGTCTTTACCATAAATCCCTCAGAGCTGTCCTGTGTCATTGCATTGCTGCTGGTACAGAAGTCCATTGCTTTCGATTTTACCATAGTATATCAGTCTCTGTGTACAATGTTCTTCTGGCTCTGCTCCTTTCACTCTGCATCAGTTCCTGGAGGTCTTTCCAGTTCACCTGGAATTTTTACAATACAATTTAAATTATGAGGCTATTAGTAGCTTTTTAGTGGCTTTATTATAGCAAAATAGAGATAGTAAAAAGAGGGGAAAGGATTCCTTCAGTTAAGTGAGCAGAGCACAGAGCCAGAGACCCACACCTGCCACACCTTAACCAAAGCCTAGCTCAAGCTCCTAAAAAAGAGCCCTGCGGCATGGGTCTCAACAAAATTTATCTCCCAAGCCCCTGGATGTCAAATGAGGATGTACTTTAAAGGATGCTGAGAATTTAGCTCACGTGTAGCAAATTTTCCACCTCCACATTCCCCCCTATGATCCTTTGGGAAACCAGTCTCCCCAATGGATTATTTTAAACATAATTAACTAAAGTATATACAATATTTACACAGGGAAAATACAACAAAGTGAGGATAAGGAAACAAAAAGGGAATCAAGAACAAAACCAATTGGGGGCAGTCCTCTTTGGTACAATAAAGTACATATAAGCAAATGTAATCAACCCCCCCAAAGTTCAATTCTGCACATTCAGTTTACTCAGAAACTCCTAGAACAGCGTGCAGTCTCCTCAGGCATCTTTGTGGTGCCTTCTCCAAAAAGTTCACCTTCTGGATTCTGGGAGGTAGTCTCTTTTTCTAAATTGGACTCAAATTCAAAATAAAAAATTCACAACAATAACATAGTCCCCCAGAGGAGGATACAGGGATGCATATAAGAATCACACAGGGATACATGGTGGATTAGTAAGGCATATGAATCAATTATCAAAAACATGAGAGAGTTAAAAAATTTTTTATAATTATTGATAGCTCCCCATCAGAGGATTTTCTCCTCTATCCCAGGAATTGTGTATTCCAAGAGACATCTACCCAATTTCCTGTTTAAAAAGTTACCTATTCCTTACCTCTCACAAAGGTGTAAAGTTACATTTCAAAAACTATTTCAGAGTGACTGAAAATATGTCTTCTCTCACTGTCCTTTAAATATAGGTGATAATACTACAGTGGTTAAGACCACGGCTATTATAATTTATGACTTTGGACCAATTTGCCACTAGAATGTGAAAAGGCTGAAATGTTACCTTAAGAGTAAAATCAATTCATGATTTTTGTCTGTGAGCCTATGAACCACCCCTATCAGCCCTGCCTGGCTCTCAACCCCACTCGAGAGACAGAAAGGAAAGGAATTTTCAGTGTATATTTGCTGGAAGCCATTGAGGTTGTGATGTTTAGCAAGGCTACTCACAAGCTCTGACAATCCAGCATGGCATGTTGTCAGGAGGATGGAAATTCCACACTCAGTTTCCCTTATGTGATTCTTTTTACAGTGACATTCACTTGCATTGAAATTATTACAATTAATATCCTTATTTGGCTCCAAGGAGACACAGAAAAACAATACAGGTTCAAGGCAAGAACAATCATAGTCACAGACTACTCACTATCCTAAAATAAACCTCTGTACAACCCCCTAGAGTATAGAAATTTCCCCTAGAATAAGCCCAGCAAAAAACCAGCAGTGAGTGAGTTAATGTTAAAAATTTTAAATCTCTAACTCAGATTCCCATACACAGGTGCCTGCAAGAACAGGCCAGAACAGTCTCCAAGTTCTAACCCCCTTTTCCAGATCCGATTTGGTACAGTAATTTAATATAAAAGAACAATGAATGAAATATGAAGAAATTGTCTCCCATGAAAAGGCCTGTATGTTCTCACCACTGTAGCCCAAGAGATACGTCAAACACACCTAACACATTGTTTCTAAAGATAAGATGTATGGTGGGAATGGAATTCATGCCAACATTGATGTAATCTTGAGGAAAATGATATAAAAATTAAAATCAGCAGATGGCACTTCAGATCAGCCACTGAAAACGTACTGGGTCTCTGGCTCTTCTCACTCCATTTTCACTCAATTGTCACGCCTCCAAGGGGAACTGGACTGCTGGTAATCCCCCTTCAACCCCCCAGCATATATTTAGTTGTATTTAGGAGTTAGGATCTCAAACACACCCTTATGATTATGGGGGCCAATCTCATAATAAGTATCAGTTGCTGAAATTGTCTAAAATGCCTTATTTTTAAAAATCACAGATTTAGATATTACAGAACACTGGCTCCCTGCCACATTGGGACAGTACCAAATACTGCCACAAGAGACCAAACGGGGAGGACCATACAGACAAACTTTCTCCCAGATGCTTCCCTGCTGGTCACAGCCTTAAGGAAGAGATATAGCAGGCAAGTTAGTTCCTCTTTAGAAAATCCAGAACATATAGCAGTGCTCTTCCTACACAGAGACTCATCAAGGTACTACTACCTATGAATAGCGAAGACTTAC
The DNA here is from genome assembly GCF_016433145.1 of Gracilinanus agilis. Classification (NCBI taxonomy): domain Eukaryota; kingdom Metazoa; phylum Chordata; class Mammalia; order Didelphimorphia; family Didelphidae; genus Gracilinanus; species Gracilinanus agilis. Next base: position 167,779,945 of record NC_058135.1, on the reverse strand, counting down.
AAAAGGCATAAAAGTAGTATAATCTAATTAAATAGATTAGGCTTAGTAACAGGCAGCAAACATTTATTAAATGCTTGCTATGTGTCATACAATGTGCTACTCTGGGGAAAGCAATATAAGCAAAAAAAAAAAAAAGAAAGAAAGAAAGAAAAAGAAAAAAGAAAATCATTCCTTGCCCTCAAAACGTTTGAATTCTAATGAGGTAAGAAAACTGATAAAGCTACCAAGTTGTGGTATCAGCATCTATGAAGAGAACTGCAAGAAGAATGAAGTATGATTGACCTGAGTCTGTCCTCCTGAAGACCCTGGAAGGAATTCACATTCTGCACCCCTGCCTTGTCTTCAAAGGATGGCACACTGTCATTCTATCTCCAAAGGCTAATGCACTCAGTTTTGCCACAACGCTGGCCATGGTACTAATAGTAATGCTTAGGTCAGTGGTAGGCCTCTACAAAACTCAATTTTGCCCCAAGCTAGCCTTGTGCCCTGACCGTAAAGTTGACATTCTCTCTTCTTCTAATTGAATTCCATGATCAAGTCTCATAGGTTCAGATATTGAACTCCCTTCCCTCCACTTCAGAACTGATATCACAATTCTAGCAAAGCAGTTATAGTTTCTGACTAACTTCAAGTATAGCAGCGAAAATTGTCTTCTGTGTTGCCTTTGACAGAAGTGCCAGAGCCCCTGATATATCTTTTACCAAATGTTTAAATGCAATGACTTGAGCAATGTGAGAAACACATGTAACTTTGTATTAGGCTTGTTGTGCCCAGTGGTTTAAGTTAAGACTTGCTAGAATTCTGGGTGACTCCCTCTCTTCCTGCCTGATAGTCAATGAGTCATTGCTCATTTGCTCAGTTCTAATTTTAATATTTTCTTTTGAACTTGTTATTTACTCATTTAGGATGAGTACAGTTTTTCTTTCTTCCTCTGAAGATGAAACAAGGTCTAGACTGATCAAACTATTAGAGACTGTTGGGAGACTCATTCCCCCCAAAAAATGTGTAAGTGTATATATATATATATATATATATACATAGATATATATATACATAGATATAGATATAGATATAGATATAGATATAGATATATAGATATAGATATAGATATATACATACATACATATACACATTGTTGTAGAAATATAGGATTTTAGTTTAGCAGGACAGACTGATTGGCAGGGAGATACTAAAATCCTATGTTCTACGACAACATATATACACATATATAAGGATATTATTATATGTGGAGGAAATCTTTGATGAAAATAAGAAAGGGAACAGTTAGGCATTCCTAATGATATATTATAGCAAATTATAGCATCATAGTCAAGCAATTGACTGAAAGGTGAAAAGAATAAAAAACCTTATGAACTAATTTTTTAGTACTAAAAAGAAGTGACACTGATAGAGCAAAATCCATCCTTATGGAACTTTATAAATATGAAGCCCTTAAATGAAGGAAGCAAAGCCCCCTACTTCATAAGTGTGAAAGGAATTTAACCAGAAGGATCTGGGTTTGCAGCTAGCACAGCACTGATGTTCCAAGGAGCAGAGAGTAGCCTTTAGGAGAGACTTACTGGACCTAAGCTATCAGAGAGAAGGACTAATTGGGTAGTTTTTTGCCACATGTGGACATAAGTTTGTTAGAACCAATGCTACCTAGGAGCATTTCTCTCCTATCTTTAAGTCAGAGGTGGCATAGGGGAATTTTTGCTTCCAAGATATTTTAGTAAATATTTGTACCTCTAAAATGCTTTCTCTTCAAAAGCTATACCTTTATAAAAACTAATGTTAATGTGTTAAATGGAACTGGGGCACTAATCACTGGCCCATAACAAAGGGTTAAACAGAAAAGGTAGGGGCTCCAGGCAGTGCTATAGAGAACATACCCTCCAACCTCCATGTACCTCAGGATCCTAAGGGGAAGACGTAGCAGTCTCATGTTGCTAGAGAGGGGTGGAGCATACTCGCTATAGATAGGAAATAAGAGAGATACATGCATTTATATATGTATCAACCATTTCATAAAAATTGTAGTCACTGTAAATAGCAGTAGCAAATAGAAAAACTGGAAGAAAGGATCAAGAAGAAAATAAGGTATTTCATTCTATTACTATATTTCAGACTTAACCTGTTTAAGCTATTCATTCCCTCCAAAATAAATGTGGACAATAAAATTGACATTAATCAAAAAATATATTCAAACATTACTACAATTAAGAAGGCAAAAGAAATCCCCAAAATGCTTCAACTTATAAAAATCCAATCTCTTTACAAAGGGTGAGAAATTTCATCCAAAGGTAACACTGGTTTGGAATACAAGCTCATTTTCATTTACAAAACATAAAAGAAGACAATGGATAAAAGCATTATTACACCAGAACTAGCAACAAATTAAAAAAAAAACAGTTAAGTTAAAATGAGCCTGTAGAATCCATGGCACAAGATCTAGCCAATCCAAACAGATCATTCTATAGCATTTATAAATTAAATGTTACAAGAATGGAATTAATCTGATTTTTTATTGTGATCTATTCAGATACAAGTGAACATTTTTATTAACAATAATGATTAAATCATTATGCTTGACTTCTACCACCTCAAACCCTAATATGGGAGAAAATTGTACCTAAGAATGTGAAATTAGAAGAATCTAATGGCAAATATATGCAGAATGAAGTTGAGGCAGGAGATAACCCAATTTGAAAAGCATTTAAAATTCAGTTGTTAAGATAACTTTAGAAGGAGGATGTTGGGGAAAGAATGAAAACAATCCACAGTACTTTCACTAAAAAGAAAAATGGCAACCAAGAAGACGGGGCTAAGTAGTGACATATATTTGTCTTCTCGTTTTCATAAAACTTCTATCAAAACAATCTATATAGGCAATGAGTATAACAATAATAATAATAATAGCATTCATATAGTGCTTTAAGACAAAGCACTTTACACTTATTATTACATTTAATCACATTGATCTACACAGCACTCTTGTGAGGTAGATATTATTATTCCCGTTTTACAGATGGGGAGAGACAGATAGTTTAACTCATGAAGCACCACTACACAAGTCTGTATCAGGATCAAACAAGTAATGTCTGAGACAGGAATTAAACTCTAGTTCAGTGCTCTCCTCCATTATTCAACCAGTCAGGTTTTCTCACTTTGGGGAGGAGGAAGCTCTACAGCCACTCATATGATGAAAAAATATAGAGAAAAAAGATTCTGCTATATCTATTGTTTATTGATCTTTTTTTTTAATTGAACTTGTTTGGATAAAATGCATTCTTGGAAGTTCTCCTCAAAGACTCTTCCTGCTATTCATTCATTATACAAAGGCTTTCCTCCCACTGGTACATTACACAAAGGCTCTCCTCCTACTTATACTTTAAAATTACACAAGACTAAAACAGATGTGACAATGAAGATAATGTTAACACAGTATATGATTACTGAAAACAATTCAATTTTGCAAACATTAATTAAGCAACTAATTTTTTTCTCTAATACTTAAATAGATATGAAATTTTATTATTGGGAATATTCCATCCAGTGGACATATCACAGCCCTTGGATACCAACCTATCCTGTCTGATTCTTGTCCAGGTCCTCCATTGGGGGGTCACTCAATGTGATAGAGGCCTTCCTTACTTTCATTTGAGATCATTAGGGTTACCAGTAGAACAGACAGCCTGTTCATTGCTTTTCATTCACTTTTGCTATGTGTAACTATCCATATTCTTTTTTGATAATTTCTTTCATAACATCTTTTACTTTGATTCTTTGTAGTTTCTTATTTGTTACGTGTTGCAGCCTGCCCACACCCACTATGTACCCCTCTACTATCTTCATTTACAATTCTTTGAAGACAAACACTTGCAGCCATCCTTTTCAAGGAGAATATAGGAATTAAAAGACAAATCTTTGTTCCAGGGAGAAGTTTGGAATCATAAAAGGAGTTTTGTGATTTCCCAAAAGCAATTCAAGTTTCTCTCTTACCTTACTTACTTACTTTACTTTACTCTCTTATTTAATTCTGGGTATAATTATTTTGTTCATTTGCAATATATGTTCAAAAGGTGTATCTATTTGTCTATACAAATATAGATATATAGATACAGACTTGTGTAGTGGTGCTTCATAGAAGATTTGCCTGAGTGTGTGAGAACAGCAGAGCCCTGCCCTCTTCCTACTTTCCCATCCCTCTTTTGATAGCTATCTAGAAGGTAGATTTGCCTGGCATTCTACATTCCATAAAGCTGTCCCTTCACAATAGCATATCATATTAAGTACTTAGCAAGCTGGAAATAATATTGGGCTAGGAGTAGGGGGACATGAATTCTAGTTATGGCTCTTTAGCTTTGTACCTAAAGATAATTCATTTTACTTCTCTGGGTCAGAGTTTCCACAAATGCAAAATTGGTGGCAATTTGTGGGGGATGAAGGAAGAAGATGATAGGTCAGATAATGTCTAAGATCTCTTCTAGTCTTATGAATTTTATTGAAGAGAGAACCTCTTTGATTTCTTGAAATTAAACAAGGGCATCCTCGATGACAGTGACAACAAATATCTTTGGTTATCTTACATCTCATCTTACATCTCCATGTTTTATACTTTGTTTGACATATTCCTTGTCTAAACAATATGATGTCATGTAGTATAGTAAAGGAAACACTGGACTTAGGATCAAGAGGACCCAGGATCAAATTCTGTCTTTGCTACTTAATACTTGTGTGAGTGTAGACAAGTCACAACCTCCCTGGTCTTTAGTTTCTCCATACAGAAAATGAAGAATTGAACTAGATAATGTCTGAAGTTCATTCCAGCTCAAACTCTTATGATCTAATAACATTTTTTAGTATCATATTCTTGCTCCATAAAGCCTGAAAATGGTTCATATCCCTCTACTCTGCTAGACCTCTAGATCTTCCATTCCAAAAATATAGTCCTAGTTCCTGAGATTCAGTAAAAACACCATTTTCAAATGTAACATTTCTATTTGTATTTGGAGACCAATAAAATACACTGTCCAAGCAAAATATCAGTTACTCACTGAAGAAGTTTGACATTCCACCCAGTAGATGGCAGTGATGTCACTATGCAGAGTTTTTATAGTTGAATGAAGTTTAACGAAGTGTGTGAATTTTAGACAAAAATGCACATCCCAGTTATTCTTTAAACCCTAGAAATGTCAGGAAAAGCATGTCATCTAAAAGTTGTTTAGTAGATAATCACAAGCACGGACTTGTGAAACTAATGTGCAACATACTATGACCCTCCCCACTCATGCCTTCTGTTGATTATCTCCTATTTGTTTTGTTTTGTTTTTTTTTTAGGCAATGGGGGTCAAGTGACTTGCCCAGGGTCACACAGCTGGGAAAGTATCTGAGGCCAGATTTGAACCCAGGACCTCCCTTCTCTAGGCCTGGCTCTCAATCCACTTGTTTGTACATAGTTATTTATATGTTATCTTCTTCATTAGGCTGCAAGCTCCCAGAGAGGAAGGAATATCTTTTGCCTTTCCTTGTATCCCCAGTGCTTAGAACAGTGACTGGCAAAAGGTAGGTGCTTTCTCTTAAGTAGAACTTCCATTATAAGAGTATAGATTTAGAACTAGACGGGATCTCTTTAATAAGTGCTTGATGACTAACTGGTTACCACAAAGAGATCCCTTCTGACTCTACATCTATGCTCCTAAGATGCAACTCCTATTTAAGAGAGGAAGTGAGCGTGGGAATAAGCATTTATTAAGTACTTACTGTGTGACAGGCATTGTGCTAAGCCCTTTATAAATATTATCTCATTGATGTGAAGAGCTTAGCACAATGCCTGCCACATAATTGTTATATACAATTATGCTATTACCCTCACAATAACCATATAACACAGGTACTTTTTAAATTCTCATTTTACATTTGAAGAAAATGAGGCAGACCAAGATTAAATTATCATACAGCTAGTAAGTGTCTGAGATCAAATATGAACTTGGGACATTCTGACTCCAAGTGCACTGTATCATCTAACTCTCTACACCTTTTTAGTCTGCCCTATATGCCAATTTTTAAAAAAGAAAAATTAAATATTGATTTTAGTGTTAATGAAATGTGGTTGGAATCTCCAGTGACCTCTTATTTTACAAATCCTTACATTAGCCATCCCTTCAGATAGCCCTTGGACTTTGGATGCTAGTGTTGGAGAGAGTGTGTAAATAAGGAAATGGGAAGATATGTTCAAATTTCTATTCTTGTTATATTTTTAAGTATCCCTTTTTAGAAGCTAATTATTGTTATGTGGTTGGAGTGTACAGGTGTTTTGGGAAGACTAGCCCCTCTGGCGAGATGGCTTGCTGATCCCTGTCCAGAGCTGTTCATCTACCTTTGGTGTCCACCTTTCACCGAACTCTCACTTGTGTCTCCTTGAATCTATAGCATGCACCATGGCCACATTCTGGCAAAAACATCTCCATAGATGAGCCAAAAGGCCTCAAGCCCATAAGTAAGTTAGGGTGGTGTCTACCCTACGCAAGTGAAGACTTACCCAGGTGGAATAGGCAGATGAGAACAATTTGTTCCAATGGCCTCAGAGGTGGCTGAAGCAAGAGTTGTGGAGTGCTTAGAGCTAAGTTAAACATCAAAGATGCCAAGATCATCCACTACATCCCAGATCATTACCATTTGTCCTGACTTTTGTCTTGCCACTGGACTTGATGAGAGAGTAAGGCTAACAATTGTGCAACTCTGCCTCACTTAAGTTCAATTCATGTGCAAGTCAAAAACATCACCCCATGATGTCATTGGTCCTCCCCCAAAACAATGGAAGAACAGTATTTATCTTCTGTGAAAAGGCTTTTTGCTCTCTTCCCTCATGTTAGTATCTTCCTTCTGATATTATACCCAATTATTCAGATATATACCTTATCTCTTCATAGTTGTTTGCATATTGTGAGCTCTGTGCAAGGGAGGTGGAGTCTGTTTTTCCCCATTCTTTGTATTCCCAGTACTTAAAATGGTGCCTGGCACCTAATATCTTATGCTGTCTTTCTGGATAAGATCTATGGGTGAGATGATTGTAGTTAGATCAATTTAGAAGAGGTTGAAGAGTCAGATTTTAAAAGCTGTTATTAGTGGTTTAATGTCAACATGGAATGCATGGGATAGAGAGACTTAGAACATCACAGGATCCTGTAAGATTGGAGAGAATGACCACTCTCTCCAAAAACAACTGAAAGACAAATGGAGAAGAAAGACTAGACTTCTTCTGCTTGACCAACTCAGTGAAGAAACCTAGCAATAGTTGCTGGAACTTTCAAAAAGGCAAATTTAGTCTTAACTGAACAATCAATCAAGCCATCAACAAACATTTATTAAATGGTGTCCACATGCCTAGCACTGTTAGGTACTGGGAATACAAAACCAAAAATGAAGCCATATGTATATATAGTAGATACTATATATGTATATATAGCCATATGTATATATAGTAGATATATACTATATATATACAAAATAAATACAAAATAATATGAGGGGATGCAAGCATCTTGTAGGTTGGAGGGAAAGAAATATTCCCACATAGGAAATAACAGTTGGGCTGGGCTTAGAAGGAAGCTAAAGAGTCTAAGAGGCAGAAGTAAGGAGGTAAAGAGTGGGCAAATTCATTGAAGGAGGTAGCCTTTAGGATGGCAGAGAGAAGGGAGATGGAATTTCATGTAGGAAGAACAGAAGGCAAATCTGTTTATCTAGAATACAGAGTTTATGGAGAGGAGTGGTACATAATAAGCCCAGAAAAGGCAATTTGGAGCTAGATTAAAAAAACTTTAAATGGTAAACACAGATATTTGTCTTTATTTCCAGCTAGCTAAGTCACTTAAACTATCAATGTCCTATGCCACTGTTCTCCAAACTAATTTGACAGTGGCCCTTTAAGTAGAGGTCTGCTGAAGTAGACCATTCAGCAGACCTCTACTTAAAAGTTATTTTTATTTTATTTTTACAGAATGCAAATTTGCCCAGGAATATGAGAAAGGGAAGGTAAGTCCGACACAGAAAATGGGCTAGAGAAAGGAAGGGGCAGGCATATGGTTCAAGGACATGTGGTGACTGGGAACAGAGAAGTGAGAGGAGGAGGAGGAACTTATTTAGAGGGGAGCAAACACATGGGGGCCTGGCTGGAACTGAGAAGAAGAGAGTGGGGTAGGAGATAAACATGTTGGGGACAGACAGGAACATGCAGGGACAGACAAGTCTGACAGGTGAGGACTGGACATGCAAGGAGATGGGTGAAGTGGGGCAATGGTCTCTTCCCTCAGAGTCCCGAGATTTCAAGCCAAGCCCCTGATTGGAGGTAGGAGGTAGGAGGTGGCAGCCTCTGCCCATCCGTTCTGTTTTCACATGGTGGGTTTTAGGCAGTATTCATGAGGCTGAGAGAGCTACAAAGTGACAAACAAGTCAAGGAGCAAGAGCACAGAGAGAGAGAGAGCACAGTACCATATGGTAAAGTTAACGTGGGTGGGTTTTTGGAATGCAAATTTCTTTGAGAAGTTGAACTTGCATAATGTAAATTTACATAAAACATGAACTTTCTGTGAATCTATGGTTTATACTTTTATACACATATACACAGATAGTCTCTTTATAAATTATATGTATGTAATATTGTATTAAAGAGAAACATATACATACACACCCACCCAAATACAAACTTTAAAAAGTCAGTCAGCTAGCATTTATTACAAACTTATTCTGTAAGAAAACAAAACTCTATAATCTATTGCTTATGAGAAACATATTTTAAAAACAGATATTCACAAAATAACTGAGGGGATATGATAAAAACTTATTATACATCAAGTGAATCTAAAAAAGCAAGAGTTCACCTCATCCTATCTGACAAAGCAAAAACAAATATTCAAAAAATGAACAGGAATAAACAAGGAAACAATATCATGTTGAAAGGAACCATCATACACAAACAAATATAATTAATAAATGTATATGTTCAAAATGCTTTAGCATCCCAATTCATAAAGGAAATATCTGAGCTATAAGAAAATATAGACAAGACACAGTAACAGGCGACTTCAATCTTTCTCTGTTTTGGATAAGTCTAACACAAAGCAACAAAATGGAAAATATGAGATAGAACAAGTTGCTAGAGAAACTGGAGTTCGAAGACTTAAGGTATCTTCCAAATGGGACAGCAAAAGAATATACATACTTTCAAATTAACTGGAGCTACTTCTTCAGACATTCTTTTGTTTTTCTGACACAGAAGGCAGGGACAGAGCCAGCAGTTTAAGGTGTAGATACCTACCCTGAAGGTGAAGTTTTCAGCATTCAAAATATTTTCCCACCTAGTAAAAATTTTACAGTGCCTGCAAATTATATCAGCCACAGAAGTACAAAAGTGCATGGGTTGCATGTAATTACACATTATCCAGCATCCATGGGGCATCATACAAAGCCTGGTTATCTACAGATAATATAGTATACATAAGCCCTTTAAAAAATGAGGGATTGGGGATGATAGAGGAGGCGATCTTTCAGAATGAGATGGAATAGGATCATTTGTGAATGTGAAGGGGTTTTCTTTGGCAAGGAGAAAGCCCACCTTTTCATATGAAATAGTGGTAGAAGAGATAGTGGCAAAAGATATCTGAGTATTGTGAGCTGAAGAACAGGGGATAAGAGGGAGCTATCAGAGAATGGCCTCAATTTTTCACTAAAATATGAGGTAAAGCTGATTAAAGAAAAGTAAAAAGATGGCCATTCTGTAAAGAGGGCTGAAGCAAGTAAATAAACAGTGGTTGGGTTAGATGGGCATAAATGCTGTTAAGTGGGGTAACACCAGGGTATCTAGCTGGAGTAACACAGTGGATCCTTATTGTTGGTGAGGTGCCAAATCACCAGATTTGGGAAAGGAACTTTTCAAGGAGAGTCTGGTATATATAACAAAAGGTTTATTAACAACTGGGTCAGGAAGGAAAGGAAATGGGTAAACTCTCTTACACTACTTGGGTCCCCTCCCCAAAATCCAGAAGGATAACTCTACACTATCAGACTAAAATCCCTTAGCTACCCTAAAACTAACCTATCCAGAGTTCTTCTTGAGATATAATAATTAAGGAACATTGTGAAGGTGAATAGGTCCAGCTGATTAAGGTAGGGTCTCACATGTGTGTCCACAAAGCTGTGTCCTCAAAGCTGTGTCCACTGAAGTCCAGATGATACTACTAATATAATCCAAGTTAGGAGAGGGAGTAAGGATTTTGACATCAGAGTCCATCCCTGAATGCCTCACCTAACCTCAACCAAACTCTAGCCAAAGGTCTCTTGATAGATGATGGTTTTCAATCAAAGCAGGGTCCACACAGAGGAAATGCAGCTTTCTCCATTCAATGAAATTCAAGGAGCAACTGACTTTCTCTGCCAGCTACCCACTCAAAGTTCTGGAACCTTCTGTCAATCACTTTCACTCTGCTAAGCTAATTCCCTGTAATAGTCCCCCACCTTTGCACAAAGCCAAAATAGTTTTGCACACAATATTTGTGCACTAACAAACTAAACTAAAATTAAAATTCTAACCCAAAACAACAATCTATACTGAATCTATCTTATCTTATCTAATACTACCTTACTTTAGGAATTAAATCAAGGAAAAGAAAAAGGAAAATTATACAATGAACAACTACAAAGTTAAAAGTACAAATCAAACATATGCAAAAGCAAAATTAACAAAATTAACAACAAAATATCAAAATTTAAATACAAACACAAATTTCATGCAGAACATTAAAATACTACTCTTAAAAACTAATACAGAAACTTCTGCTATTATTGTAATGGATAAAATTTTTGAAAAAGATACAATTAACACAACATTACATAAGTCTTTATGTATCAGTTAAAGTAATCCATTAAACTTACTTATGTAAATTTGTGCAGTTTGAAAATGGCTCTGAGGACACTGGGAGACTATATCTCCCAGGGCTCCCTACGCCAACTTCCTCAGACACCTCCTACTTCCTTTGTGGGAGGTGTTTGAGGAAGATATAAGAGAGAGAGAGAGAGAGAGAGAGAGAGAGAGAGAGAGAGAGAGAGAGAGAGAGAGAGAGATTGAGTTTGGGGGCCTTTATCAGAGAAGTGCCTTTTCCCCCACCAGAGGAGAGCCCTTTTCCCCGGAGAGCCGTGATGATCTACCTCCTAGCTTCCCCAGACCTTTACCCTTTCCTAACTTAAATAAACCCAGTTTATTAATATCCCTATCATTTAGTTTGTTTTTTGTTGAACTCTGAAGGGCTCAGGTCAATTTCCCCACCTGGGCTGGGGACTGGCTGCCCTTGTTTTCCTTCCTCCGGCTTCCCTACCTTCTATATTTCCCTTACCTTCTCCCATCCTTCTTCCCTTCTTTCAAACCAACAAATTACATGTAAAAGTATACAAAAATTTTAAAACAATCTTATTCTAAATTACAAAAAAATGAACTGTTACATAGAACTGTATGTATGTAATGTAACCAGTATCAAATATTAACTACATACATAATTTTACATATACACATATAATACATAAAATATATACATGCATGTTATACATACATATACTTACACTCAATGTTTGCACATATATGTTACATATGTGCATATACATACACTATAATACAATTTTACCGTCTTAACTATAACACATACTATTTACACATATTTACATATCTATTTACATATTTTTGTGATATGTGATCTGTAATATGCTATATATCTTACATAATGCATGTTTGTTTTGTATTTTGCATTGTACCTTGGTACCTCATCTTACCTTATCAACTCTAACTCTAATCTAGATAACTATAGCCCTATCTCAATAAAATCTTCTAAAACTAACCTTATGTTGTTAGTATTTTACTTTAACTAAAATCTAAAGTAAATAATTAACTATTCATTGTTAGTAACTAACTCCATTGTTAGTAATTAACTATCCTATAATTAATTATAACCTTGTTAGTACTTATACATTATTTCCCTCATTCAACTAGTGAATTGATGTATACTAACCATGTTTATGTTTTTTGTGTACATGTTTTTATTATGTTGTTATTTTTGCTATGTTCTGTTGTGTGTGATATATTATTGTTGCATGTATGATACCTACCAACACCTCATATTTTCCTTCTTATGTTGCTTAAAGAAATCTTCTCTTCTCTTTTTGCCAAAGTTCTTGATGGCAATATGTAGTGATGGATGCATATGAATATGTGTTATGTTGTTATTTATATTCCCCAAATTCATTAAAACATTAGTCCATTAATAACTTGATCCTCTTCATTGGAATTTTTCTTTTAAAAAATCTTTATCTGCTTAATAATGTTAAGTCTTTCAGTCTTTGCACAATGTCCATTAATTTCCTGGATCCTCTTCTTCACCAGCCATGTCTTCTTCCATCTGAATGTCCTTTTCCACTGGAATAGTCTACTCCTTACTGATTTTTTGACTGCAGATTCTATTTGACTGATGAATCTCAATTTTCCACGATCATCTCCTCCTCCTCCTCTTCCTATTCTTCCTCTTCTTTCTCTTCTTCCTCTTCTTCCTCTTCTGCTTCTTCTCCTCCTCCTCCTTCTTCTCCTCCTTCTCCTTCTTCTTCTTTTTCTCCTTCTCCTTCTTCTCCTTCTTGAAAATTATGAAAAGAATAATTCAATGGACCAGATTGAATTAATACTCCCATATCATGCAGTTCCCTGAGCCTTTGTTGTAATACACTTAAATATGAAACAATTTGACAATCTCCTCCTAAGAGATATGCATAAACGGCCTTACAAGTCTTTGCTTGCAATGGAGCATGTCCGAAGAACATTTCATAAGATGATATATGCAGATCTGCTCTTGGTCTTATACATAGGTAAAACAAAGCTATGGGAAGAATATCTGGCCATTTTAGATGAGTTTCAGCACAAAGTTTCCCTAACATAGTCTTGAGTTCCCTATTCACATGCTCCACTTGCCCTGAACTTTGTGGGTGATAAGGAACATGATACTTAGGTGTTTATTTCTAGATTCTCATAGACTGTTTTAAGAATATCTTGAGTGAAATGAGATCCCTTATCAGATTCTATGAGAAGTGGTATAGCAAACCTAGGAACAATTTCCTTAGGTTAGACTTTTACCACAAAGTTAGCTGTATTTGTATTTGATAGAAAAGCTTCAGGCCACTTAATTAATCTATCCACAATTACAAGACAAAACTTGCATCTTCCAGCTTTTTGCATGCTGATATAATCAATTTGCAAACTCTCAAATGGACAATATGCTAAAGGTCTACCACCTAAACCTTTCTTTCTGAATGCACCTTAATTGAATTTTTGGCAAACAGAGCAACTATTACAGATCTTATTTGCAACAGTACTTATTTCTGGCGCAACCCATTGCTTTTTCTTTCTTTTTTTTTTTTTAATTTTTTTTAAACCCTTGTACTTTGGTGTATTGTCTCATAGGTGGAAGATTGGTAAGGGTGGGCAATGGGGGTCAAGTGACTTGCCCAGGGTCACACAGCTGGGAAGTGGCTGGCAACCCATTGCTTTTTGATAGAATCTACAACAGCTTGAGTACCAAAATGACCTTCTGTGTGAATGGCTTGACACAAATAGGTCATATATAGATATCTTTTGGTAACAGCGTTTTTCCAGCATCAGTAATCCATATCCTATGTTCTTTCTTTGCTCCAAATTTCTTTTTCCATTTCTGGATTTCTGAGTCTTCTACATAAGAGCTTTCTAAATTATCAGACTTACTTGTTGACAAATTCATTACATACACTGGAGCATTCTGGGCAGCATACTTTGCAGTTATATCAGCTTTGTGATTTCCTTTAGAGACTGAATCACTGCCACAAGTATGAAATCTGCAATGGATTACTGCAGTATGATCATGGGCAAGTTATTTAACCTCTATGTGCCTCAGTTTCCTAATCTAAAAAATAATAGTAGCACCTACCTCCCAAGGTTGTTATGAGGATGAAAGAAGCCGATATTTGAAGAGTGCAGTGTATGCTACATAATAGGTACTTCATAAATTCTTGTTCCCTTCCTTACTATTGCATTTTCTATCATTAGTTTTATAATAATTCTATTTCAGCCAGACAAGATTAGGCACTATTTTCAAAACCCTATCTTCTATCTCCTACCTCTCCATATTTGGTAGTCTGCTCCCCAATCTAGAATGTACTCCCTCTTCATCTCAAGCTCATTGGTAGCCTTTTTTCTCTCTCAAGATAAAGCTTGGGTACTATGTCTTGCCTTATCCTCCTAGCTTTAAGTTCCCTTCCCCCTTAATTTTTCTTGAGCTCTTTATATCTCAACCTTATACTCCTCATAATCTGTCCAACATGATAGTTATGTTGTACATCATAATTTATAAGCTCCCTGAGTACTGAGAATACACCTTTACCTTTATTTAGCACTGACATTATATCTATATCTATATATCAGATAGTGTGCAAGATGCTATATGTACTAATACAAAAGTGAGACAGTCCCTCTCATCAAGAAGTTTACATTTTTTAGAGGGCCAATATGTTCACAGATGAGTAAATACGAGTTAGATACAAAATACATAATCAATGATTTGGAGTGAGGATAACAAGTGGGAGAATCAAGAAAGGCCTCTAATGAAGAAGGTGGTTAAGAGTTGAAGGGTCTTAAGGGTTCAGTAGGTAAGGAGGGAAAGACAATTCCAGGCATTGGGGGGGGGGGGAGGAGGAGGTACAAAGATACAGAGTAAAAGAATGTCATGTATAAGGAACAGTAGTGCATGAGAATAATGTGTAATCATCCCAGAAAGATAGTCTAGAATCAAATTATGAAAGGCTTTAAGAGCCCAAAAGAGGATTTCATATTTAATCTTAAAGGCTAAGGAAAGGCACTGAACCTTCTTGAGGAAAGGTATGACATGATCAGGCTTGTACTTTAGGAATATCAATTAAGCATCTCTGTGGACAATAGATTAAAAAAGGGAAGAATTAGATACTAAATCGATATTCCTAAAGTAAAAAAGCATGACTATGACATTCCTTTTCTCAAGAAGCTTCAGAGGTTTTCCATCACCTTTAGAAGGCTTTTATAGTAATCCTGGCAAGATGTGATGAGCATCTGGATAGGGATGGTGTGGTATGACTAGGGAGAAAGGGATGAATACAAGAGAAGTTGAAGTAGAATCAACAAGATTTAGCAATTGATTGGATTTGGGGAATAAGTGAAAGTCAAGTTGAAGATGACTTCCTGGTTTGGAACCCAGATAATGGAAAAAATGATGATGTTCTTTAAAGAAATAGGTAAGTTAGGAGGAAGGATAGGTTTCTAGGAAAAGGTTATAAGTTCTGTTTTAGAAATCTGTAAAATCAGAGGGTTAGATTTTATGATCTATATAAGATCCTTTCCAGTTCTGTGATAGAAATTTTTGATCCTCTTATCCAGTGATGGGCAAACTACAGCTGGCAGACCAGATGTGGTCTCCTGAAATGTTCTATCCGGCCTGGTGACATTATTCCTAATCTGAAGAATACAATGAGTAGGATACAATACAATGAAACTTTGAAAGAGTTGCCTTAGAAACAGACTGACAGATGAGCATTTCCTTTCCTTTGGCCCCCTCTTTAAAAAGTTTGCCCATCACTGCTCTAATTGTATTCTCTTTCAGAACATCCTGATATAGAAGCATAAATTAAGTATAACAGCTTAACTGAAATACACAGGGAGGCCTCGGGACAGAGTGCTAGGCTTGGAGTCAGGAAAAGTCATCTTCCTAATTTCGAATCTGGCTTCAGACACTTACTAGCTGTGTGATTCTACACAAGTCACTTAACCCTGTTTGCTTCAGTGTCTTCATCTATAAAGTGAATTGAAAAAAGAAATGGCAAACAGCTTCAGTATCTTTACCAAGAAAACCTCAAATAGTGTCATCTTCATGACACAACAGAAATGCCTCAATAAAACAAAAAAATATCTACAAAAAAGAAGGGTAAATAACAAATTGATAGATAATGAGGCACAATAGAAAGAGCAGTGTATTTGGAATTAGAGAACCTGCATTCAAATTCACACTACCTGTGTGATTTTTAACATCCCTGGGTATCTGTTCCCTTGTTTATAAAATAATTATATCCTATCAGAAGAATATAAGCTTCTTGTATGCAAAAATTATTTGGTTTTTATTTTGATATCTCCAGTACCTAACACACATCCTGGTAAATAGCAGGTAAATGATAAGTTTGAAGTTTGAATGGAACTGATTGAATTCAATAGTCTCAGCGGTATTTTAATAGGGAAATAGAATGAAGCCACTCATAAATATGAAGGTGTTTAAGAGAACTAAAATAAATTTTTGAAAAGAATAGATTTTCTTTTAAATAATATTTTCTTTTCACCTACTACATGTAAAAACAATTTTAACACTCACTTTTTAAAATTTTGAGTTCTAAACTTTCTCCCTCCCACCTTCTATCCTCTCGTCCATCATTGAATAGACAAAGCAATTTGACATTTTATACGCAAGCAGCCATGCAAAACAGTTTCCTATTAGTTATGTTTTGAAAGAAAATATGGACAAAAGAATTTTAAAAAAGTAAAAATAATATTCTTCAAACTGCATTTAGATTCCAGTTTCTTCTCTGGAGGTAGGTAGTATTTTTCATCAAAAGTCCTTCAAAATTGCCTTGGATCATTGCATTGCTGAGAATAGCCAAGTTATTCATGGTTGATCATTGTTTAATATTGTTATTACTGTGTACAATATTCTTTTGGTTCTGCTCATTTCACTTTGTATCAGTGCACGTAAATCTTTTTTCTGAAAGCTTGTCATTTCTTATAGCACAATGGTATTTCACTACTACCATTTACCACAACTTGTTCAGGCATGTACATTCCCTCAGTTTCCAATTGAAAAAAATGGATTTTTCTTATGAACATTATGAGAAAGAGACTTTTCATGATAAAGTAGGTAGGAACAAAGTTGGCAAGATTTGTAAGTAATAAGAAGCTCAATATGCTTAAAGTTTACCAGGACATACCCCTTGACTTTCATCTTATAATCAATACTAGGTATTGGTTCCATGTTAGAAGAGTGATAAGGGCTAGGCAATTGGGGTTAAGTGACTTGCCCAAGGCCACACAACTGGAACCTATATAAATATGAAAAATGATAAAGGCTGCTATAATAATATAAATTAGTATTTTAATTAAAGCCATGCTGATAGATAAAGTTATTAGACCACGTGCTTGTAAGCATTCAAAACTTGCCGCCTAGCCATAATTGTCTCCTCTCTCCTCCCGAGTCTGCTGGCCAAGAGAGCCACTCCCTCCTAACCCAGGAGATTATAAACTCCTCTCTGCGTAGAGACATAGGCCTCCCCACGCCCAAAGAAGCAGAAACGGAAACCCGTTGGACCACGGGAAATGTAGTTTGATACATTTCCCGTGTCCATAGAAATATATATACTTTTAGATGACATTTTCCAAATTTTACTTTTACACCTATATGAGGCATGATATAAGATTTGAACCCATGACCTCCCATTTCTAGGATTGGCTTTCAATCCACTGAACTATCTAGCTTCCCCTACTACATGTCTTTACAATTAATCCTTCATGCGACTTTTTTTTTTTTTTACTTAAAAATAGCCTTAGGGATAGATGATAGATATTAAAGATGATGGGGAAAAAACCAAATCCATACCTACTTACATGGAAAGGAAAGCTAATTTGATGAGGGACAGACATATTATAAAGTCTGGGAGTTTGGGGAGGAGGGGAACTGAACCTGTGATTTCAAAGACATAAGGAAATTCTAGCAAGGAGTAAGGGCAGCTAGGTGACACAGTGGATAGAGTACTGAGCCTGAAGTCAAGAAGAGTCAACTTTCTGAGTTTAAATCTGGCCTCAGACACTTATGAACTACATGATCCTGTGCAAGTCACTTGACCCTCTTTATCTCAGTTTCCTCATCTGTAAAATGAGTTGGAGAAGTTAATAGCAAGTCATTCCAATATCTTTACCAAGAAACCACCACAAAAAAGGGGACATGAAGAGTCATTAATGACTCAACAATAAAAAGAAAGGAATAATCATCATCATAATAACCAACATTTATATAGTACCTACTATGTGCCAGGCACTGTGCACTTTATAATGATCATCTTATTTGATCATCACAACAACTATAGGAGGTAAATGCTATTGCTATCCCCATTTTACAGATTAGGAAACTGAGATAAAGAGGGGTTAAATGACTTGCCCAGAGTCACACAATTAGTAAGTGTGTGAGGTCAGATTTGATCTTAGTTCTTTCTGACTCCAGGCTAGGTGCCCCTAACCACTTTGTCATCTAGCTTTCTTTGGTGCCACATGGTTGCTTCTACTTACATAGCTAAGGCATCTGCTTTGTGGCACATACTTTTAGAGAGTTCCTTGGGGCAGAAAGTGAAGAGCCTAGTCATACAGGCAGAATGTGTCAGAGTCAGATCTTAAACTCAAATGTTCCTAACTCCAAGGAAGGCTGTCTCTCCAGGACACCATGCTGCCATTCATTCAGATAGTTAATCAATACATTTTTCATGAGTGTTGGTTTAACACTGGTTGTATAAACAAACAAAGAATGTCCATACTGGTTTAAATGTTTGGCATGGATTTTCCTGTTCTCAAAATAGGTCAAAGACCACTTTCAAAACAGAGCTCATATTAATAT
Source organism: Gracilinanus agilis (assembly GCF_016433145.1). Lineage (NCBI taxonomy): Eukaryota > Metazoa > Chordata > Mammalia > Didelphimorphia > Didelphidae > Gracilinanus > Gracilinanus agilis. The sequence continues at coordinate 167,761,214 of NC_058135.1, read as the reverse complement.
CTGTTCCTGGTCCAAAATCAGGGCTGACAATTATATTGGCACAGAATTCCTCTGAAATTGGTCTCTTCTAGGAAACTGGACATCAGAGTATAGTCCCCTTTTTGAAAGTCAAATGATTATTAAAAAAGGGCTATTGTAGCTAAGGATCAGAGTGATCAGGACAAATGAGAGACTGATCTGGTCTGTAATGTTTATTCCTTTCTCCCACACCCATGAAGATGGTGAGTGGGCGTGAGTTATGACTAGGCTAGTGAAGTTAGTTTGTGCCTGCAGAGAGGTTTCCTTAATCAAGGTTCTTAAGAGGCCACACCTCAGAACTTGTTTCTTCTCCCACAGGAGAGGCACCTCCTCATTGCCAAAACTTGTTCTTCCTCTCCCACCTGGTCTGAGAAAACCTTCAGAATTGACATGATAAAAATGGAATCTGGTTTGCTCAATGGATATTAATGGAAGCTGCAGTTGGAAGTCCCAATTTTATTTTATCAGCTCTCTTCTGTTTCACTGATAATATACTGAAATATCAAAATAATGGATGCTCAAGATCATTTGGCCTAAAATTTTAGGTAAATCAACTGACTTTGATGTAGTTTATTATTCCCCCTCCTCCCCCCACTTATAACTTTGTTTTGTATTCTATACAATTGGACTGGAAATTTTAAGCTTGAACTAATTATAGGGTTGACAGCTTCCCAGCTGGCAAAATTGATCAAGATTTGGTCACGTGGTGTTTGGAACAAACAACCCTTTTCCATACCTAGAAAGACTAAATTGTTCAATCATTTTTCAGTGGTCTGACTCTTTGTGACCCCATTTAGGGTTTTCTTGGAAAAGATATTGAAGTGGTTTGCTAATTCCTTCTCCAGCTCATTTTAAAGATGAGGAAACTGAGGCCAACAGGGTTAAATGACTTGCCTTGGGTCACACAGCTGGTAAGTACCTGAAGTCAGGTTTGAACTCAGAAAGATGAGTCTTCCTGACAAGGCCTGGCACTCTCTTCACTACACCACCTAGCTGCCCAAGACTAAATTAAAATTAGCCTTTCTGAAAAAAAGTAAACTTAGGAAGAGGTTTGATAGAATAGGGGGCTGGGAAAGGCCACAGAATTAAAGTTTTAGAGCTCAAAGGAACCTCAGAGACTCTAGTCTAACCCTGTCATTTTACAGATGAGGTAACAGCCCCAGAGAGGTTCAGGGACTTGCCCAAACATACAAAGATAATTATTGACAGAAGTAGGATTTGAGTCTAGGTCAGTGGTTCCCAAACTTTTTTGGCCTACTGCCCCCATTCCAGAAAAAATATAACTTAGCCCCCTGGAAATTATTATTTTTTTTAAATTTTAATAGCAATTAATAGGAAAGATAAATGCACCTGTGGCCATCACTGCCCCCCTGGATCACTGCAGCACCCACCAGGGGACTGTGGTGTCCACTTTGGGAATCACTGGTCTAGGTCATCTAATTCCAAATCCAGGGTTATAGGTGATTGGAATTTACTTAGGAACATACCTCTGACCTTTTTGAATTAATGGATACAGAGCTGGACTTGAAGCCAAATAGTTCTGGATTCCAATCTAACCTTACTAACTGTGTAACCCTGGGCAAGTCACTTAATCCTATTTTCCTTGATTTCCTTATCTATAAAATGAGTTGGAGAACAAAATCTTGAACTACTCTAGGATCATTGTTAAAACCCAAAATTTGTGTTAGTTGGGTGGCTCAGTGGATTGAGAGTCAGATCTACAGATGGAAGAGGCTGGGTTCAAATGTGGCTTCAAACACTTTCCCTTGTTGTGTGACCCTGGGCACTTAACCCCTATTGCCTACCCCTTACCACTCTTCTGCTTTAGAACTAATACATGATGCTGATTCTAAGATGGAAGGTAAGGGTTTAAAAAAAGAAATCCCAAATGGGGTCCTGGAGAATTGGAATTGACCAAAAACGACTAAACAACACCAAGAGATTTACTAGCTGTGTGGCCCTCAGTGACTCAGTCTCAGCTTCCTCATCCGTAATACAAGAATAATAATACTTCAACTGAAATTCTATAAGAAATCTTCCAAGCTTTCTACAAACCTCAAAATGTTTTATAATTCTTTTAGAAGCCTAACAGACAGAATCATAGATAAGACGAAGTCTTTCCAAAGAGTGGAAAGCAGCAAAATAATGTGGAAAGACCACTAGCTCTGCAGCAGCCAGAACACTTGGGTTCAAATCTCTGATGCTCTCTGCTTTGGGTCCTTGGGCAAATACAACCTTCTTATGGCTTTGTTTCCTCTTTGGTAAAAGGAGGGGGACTCAGCTAAGTAGTCTCTGATATTCTTTCCATTCCCAGATCCATAGGATTCAATGGCATGATTCAATTTGATAGTACTAGCTCCCACCTGATGAGATTTGCTTTCCAGCTACAACACAACTCAAAATTTAAACTTTTAGGTCGGATTCCTTTACCCTCCCACTTGCTTGCTAAGTGCGTTTATTTCAGGATTCCCCAGATTTAAAAGCCCGGCAATTCCTAGTAGTAAACACTCAAATCCTAAATACGAATTCGGATCTATCTATATATATATTTTTAATGAGTCATTTCCACGCTCCTGACAAACTAGCACCAGGTAGATGTGTAGTTTTTGTTAAACTGGAGCAAGAAGAAAGACCTAGAGCCAAGCCTCGGAAAGAGACGTCAGACGAAGCGTAGCTCGCGGATGATTGGCTGTCTGTGGTGCCTCAGCTTGCTCTAGAGAGGAGGAGGGAGGGGAGGATTAAGAGGCCAGGAGAGGAGCTGGGCCAGCCGGTTGGAACAGCTGAGTTTGGGGATCTGCAGCTTCGCTGCTCCCGGCGCCCGAGGATTGACGGAGAAAGGGAAATGGCTGTCATGGGAGGATAATCCCACCTGCATGCATGCCTGCTGTTTCCCGCACCCTGGGAACCGGGACCGTGATGCAGTAATGTGGCAGCGGCAGGGACCGGTAAGAGCAAAGCCCTTTGGCTGCTTCCCCCAACCCCCACCTTCCTGTTTCTCCTTTGTTTTATCGTGCTTTACTAGCAGTCCCCTAGAGAGAATATAAAAATAACGCAGCAGGGCACTTTCGTAAAGAAGCCCTTATCTACGACTTCCTTGAATCTCGGCAATCTGGAGTTTAGCACAACTTCTTAAAAACTAAGCAGTCACTTTAGCTGGCATTTAGAGGCAGGTACAGTCGTTGCTACACTGGCTGGGTAACCTTGGACTTAATCATGCTCTCTAATCTACCTCTATTTCCCCATTTGTCAAATACGAGGGAGTGACTAGACTAGACAACTTCTCAAGTTCCCTTTAACGCTAAAATGTTATTACTGGGAAGTAAAGAACCCGAATATGTGTTTGTTGCTATTGTTTTAAGTTGCTACGGAACCTTAACTGAGACTGTGGAGGTGGGTAACCAAAATTATTTAAATATGAATCCAGGCAACTTTATAAGTGTGATGGGGGAAAAATCTGCCTCTTTGGGTTATTATTATTATTATTATTATTATATTTACACATATAATTATTTATATTATTATTATAATCTCTGCCTAATTGTTTTAAAGGTATATGACAGATTAGGATCCCCATAATTCTTCATTCACTACTCAGCATTTTGAGGAAGACACTCAAAATGATTTGTAAAATCTATATTATTTTGGTAAAAACAGAGGTGATCATCCCTTTGCACTATGCCCTTGTTGAAAAAAACTAACTTCATAGGCATAGTCTATGGTCCCAAGTTCCATCCAGTGTGCTAGCTGTTTCTGTAATTGTTTTTCTGGGCCTTGGTTTCCTATGTGAAACAAGAAGTTGGAATAGATGATCTCTAAGTTCCCTAATAGAGCAATACAAAATATCTGGCAACTTATAATGCAAAAACATTTGATTAGCAAATATTTGATTGTAATGAGTATACTTTGGCTGAGGCCATATTCACACTAAGCATGGATTTAAAGTCCTATTAAAAATTCAATAGGTAGGTAAAACCAATAAGAGCAGTTAGCTCAGAAAACTAGCACTTCCACAACCACAGACCAAGCCTAAACTCTTTAACAAGCTGCATTAGAAATGTGTACTTTTAGGGGCAGCTGGGTAGCTCAGTGGATTGAGAGTCAGGTCTAGAGACGGGAGGTCCTAGGTTCAAATCTGGCCTCAGACACTTCCCAGCTGTGTGACTCTGGGCAAATCACTTGACCCCCATTGCCCACCCTTACCACTCTTCCACCAAGGAGACAATACACAGAAGTTAAGGGTTAAAAAAAAAAAAAGAAAGAAATGTATGCTTTTGCTCTCACAGGTGACACCATGCCAGAATCTAAGTGATTCTTTACCTTTACCATAAAAAAAAGTCAGAAGCACAACTTCTATTGATAACAGATCAGGAGCAAAACGTTTCTGGAGGAAAGTCCATTTGAAATTTGTATCATGATCTTTCTGTGCAAACATAGAAGGAAAAACATCTTGGTGATTACTACCTATAAGACTTTGGGCAATTCATTTAGCCACCAAAAGCTTCAAATTTCTCAGCTGTAAAATAAAGGAGTTAGACCAGAAGGTCTCTAATATACCGTCTAACTCTAGATGCTTGATTTTATGGCCTATTATTAAAAATAGAGAGATTCGGACATAATCTAGCCTTCAACTACTGCCCAGGGTCTTTGATCTTAAACTTCCTATGGTTTCAACCAATTTTTTCAACAGAATTGTATAATCCCCCAAATTAATATTAAGTAAAGAGAAGAAATGCTTCAGAAATACAGTTGAATTTTTTGCCATGCAATTTTATGAATTTTTTATTCATTTTTTTCAATCATGTCTGACTCTTGGCAACCCCATCGAGGGTTTTTTCTTTTTAGTTTTGTCTTTATTTTATTTTTAATAAGAAATTTACACACAAGTATTCCAAAGTTATATGATTCATGTTGTCTCCCTCCCTTCTTCCATCCCTCTCCCAGAGGTGACAAGTAATTCAACCTGGATTGTACATGTATTATTACACTTGAAGGGTTGTTTTTTTTTTTTGGCAAAGATACTAGAATGGTTTGCTATTTCCTTCTCCAGTTCATTTTACAAATGAGGAAACTGAGGTAAATAGGATTAAATGACTTGCCTAGGGTTACCCAACTAGTATCTGAGGCCAATTAGATCTTCCAGCCAGCTACCTACATGTCCCTCTTTTCATGGGCTAGGGAGCAGAAAATACTAATATTTTTATTATAAAATTAGAATTTTTGGTTAAATATCAGGTGTAAGCTTTTTCACATTTTGCTAATTACAAAGATTCCAATCATTTTTTTCTTTGATGTTTTAAATTCCTTATTGCAAAACAAAAGGCTATGTGATATAATAGTGGATTAGAAGTCTGGTTTGGCCTAAACCTAAGGGTCAGGAAGACCTAGAATTAAGACACCTTTGACCCATATAGGCTGAATGACCCTAAACAAATTACTTAATCTCGGTGCTTTCAGACTACTCTCCAAGACTTTCAATTGCTCAATTTTGTTGCTGATCTGCAGTGATGCAGAATTTCCTTACCAAAAATTCCCCACACCAATAAAATCACAAATCTAGATGAAAAATCCCAAAGTATCATGTCTTTGTGGTATGAGACACTCAGGAGGATTTGTAAAATTGATATAATTTTGATAAATGTAGAGATGATATAGTTACAGCTGCATTTAGGTATTTGTGTTTTGTTCTCAGTGAATGTTTTAGGAAGGTCATCAATAGAATGTAGTGAATTTAGCATAGGAATTTTTTAAATTAGATTTTATTTTCAATTCCAAATTTTCCCCCTCCTTCTAACAATTCCCACATCCATGGAGAAGGCAAGAAATATATTATCCTATATTCATACACACACACACACACACACACACACATATATATATGCATATATATATATTTACATATATATATAAAACCATTCAAAATATATTTCCACATTAACCATGTTGCTTGGAAGAAAGCAAGAAAATTATAAAACTTTTTTTTAAAGATGCTTCATTCTGTACTGCGTACTTTAATTCTCTTTCTCGGGGTTGATAGTTTTTTCCAAGTGTGTCCTCTGAAATTGTCCTAGATTATTGTATTGGTCAGAGTAGCTGTCTTTCATAGTTGCTCATCATTAAAATATTACTGTTACTGTGTACAATGTTCTCCTGGTGCTTTAGAGCAAGGATTCTTAACCTTTGGTCTATGAACTTGTTTTTAGAAATATTTTGATAACTATTTCACTATAACTTATTTGCCTTCAAAATCCTCTGTATTTTATTGTATGTATTTATGCACGTTATTTTGAGAAGAGGTCTATAGGTTTCCCCAGATTGTCAAAGTGGTCCACTACACACAAATGTTAAGAATCTCTGCCCTGGATGATAGTGACAAGCATGTTAAAGGACATGGAAAGTATGTCACATAAGTACTAATTGTGGGATCTGGCAAAAAGAAGATAATATAGGGCATGTGGGGATTCTTCAAGAATTTGAAAAAAGGGTATGACTTGTTTTACTTGATCTAAGAAAGCAGAACTAGGAGCTGAAGTGATAAAGGCAGAGTTCCCATCCATTAGAGCTTTCCAAAAGCAGATTGGAAGTCATGCATCGATCCTCACTGTCAGTCTTCTAGTAGACAATAGATGGGCTGTTTGAGTTGCTCTAGAGCAGTGGTTCCCAAACTTTTTTGGCCTTCCAGAAAAATATTACTTAGCGCCCCTGGGAATTATTTTTTTAAATTTTAATAGCAATTAATAGGATAAAGGCACCTGTGGCCATTACTGTCCCCCTGGATCGCTGCAGCACCCACCAGGGGGCGGTGGCGCCCACTTTGGGAATCACTGCTCTAGAGAACATTCCTGTATGGCTATTGGGTTGGACTTGTCTTCTGATTGAGATTTGGCATATTATTAGGCCTAATCTGAAATAGCACATTTAAAAGTAGAAATGAAGCAGGTGAATCTAATGCTATAAATATGACTACTGAAGGAACACTTTGAAAGAGTCTAACAGATTGTACAATTGGAGTTTTGTTTTAACAGATTTTTTTTAGAGTTTTAAATTCTGTAAAGAAAAAAATACTGATTGTGCTTAGAAAGAAGATAACACTCTATAGGTATGAGAGGCATCATTCCCTCTGAACAAGTGCAAGTAATATGTAAATTTTCAGAGGTGTCCACTGATGTCATGTTGTGCTCTTTGTACCAACTAGACTTTGTATCTATCATATAAAAAACAGATTTAAGACATTATAAATAGCCTAGTTCTGAAAGCTTACCAGTAATAGAAATACAAATATAAACATAAACACACACAAACACAAGAGTGTTTTTCTATGTAAAATTTAGCATAGCATTCTGGCTCAAGAAGTTGGACTTTAAGTAGAACTAAAAACCAACTTAACTCCTATGACATCATGGGAAAAAATTCACTTCACCTTTTGCTTCTTGAAGTGATCAAATATGAGAACCAATTGAGATAATTAGTTGTGCCTTCTGAAGATTCAACATTTAGATTTGGTATATTATCACAGAGTATCATTGGAGAAGCATAGGGAACACAAGGATTCTACTTCCAACCCTTCTGGAATTATATGAAATTTTAGAATTATATGAAAAAAGTTGCTAAACCATTCATACTTTTTGACACAGTGAGCCTACTAGGCATATAGCAGAAGGAGGTCAAACAGAGGAAAAAGTGCCATAGACAAAAAATACTTATTTAAAGAGCCATTTTTTTTTTTTGCATTAGCAAAGAACTAAGCAACATTGGAGCAAAACAACTGGGGAATAACTGACCAAATTGAGATCTTATCAAGTATAATGGATTATTACTTCATCATAAGAAATGGCAGGTGTGAAGGATTTAGGGAAACATGGAACTAAGTGAAACAAATTAGAATAAGCAAAACTAAAACAGTATACCTGTTGACTGCAAGAATATATAAGAAAGGGGGCAGCTGGGTAGCTCAGTGGATTGAGAGTCAGGCTTAGAGATGGGAGGTCCTAGGTTCAAACCCGGCCTCAGCCACTTCCCAGCTGTGTGACACTGGGCAAGACACTGGACCCCCATTGCCTACCCTTACCACTCTTCCACTAAGGAGCCAATAACAGAAGTTAAGGGTTTAAAATTAAAAAAATATATATATATAAGAAAGGGGGCAGCTGGGTAGCTCAGTGGATTGAGAGCCAGGCCCAGATATGAGAGGCCCTAGGTTCAAATGTGACTTCAGATACTTCCTAGAATGTATAACCCTGGGCAAGTCACTTGACTCCCATTTCCTAGCCCTTACCATTCTTCCGCATTAAAACAAATATACAGTATTGATTCTAAGGCTGAGGTAAGGGCTTTAAAAAAAAGTATACAAAAATAACACTAAAAGGTGATCAGCTCATATATGTAATGACTAAATTCAGTCTGAAAGAAATGATTACAAAACACAATTCTTTCAATAAAGATATCTGAAGGGGAAAGTATGAATAATATGAAATAGAAGTTATATTGATTGGTTTGATTTTAATGTTTTTCGTCGTTGGAAAGGTGGGCTCAATAGTAAGGGTTGTTTTGGGGAAATGACTATAATACAAAAACACAAAATTGACATGAGAGAATGGTAATTAGCTTTTTCCATTATTCAGTCCTCACCCCTTTTAGAAATTAACAATGAGGAAGGGAAAATAAAAATGAAACTCAAAAATAAAATGTTATTTTTGTTAGAAATTATAAAATGTTATCATGATAAAAGATCTTGAAACTAAAATTAACTTTTAAGTGAAATAAACTTTGAGATTTTAATTTCAATTTTTCCTATTATTAAGACTTGAACAAATCTTTTATGTGGTTGTTAGTTGCTGCAGCCCTCTTCAAACTACTTCCTCATGGCTTTTCACCACTTACCCTTGGTGAATGGGTCTTGGTTGTACATATTTTTTATTATCTCTCTATATCTCAGATGCCATTTTATCAAAAATATTTGGTGTTAGAGAGATTTTTTTTCTCCTCAACCTGCCCCTTTATTGATGAAGGCAGGTCCTAGCAAACTAAAAGAGCTTTGAATATGAGATAATTGAGGGACATTTTACCTATCTTTCATCCAAGGACTCAACCAGCTAATTTTTGTGAGTCTCTTTATCAGGTAGATTAGACCTACAATGAATATTTTTGGCCCTAATAATTCATGAAGCCTCTCTACTAAGGTGTAGAGGAGCAATGGAGACTGAGTTAATAAAAGAAATACATAGCCATATTGATTAAATAACATTTTTGAAGTACTGAAGCCAGTACTTTAAGGATTTTATAAGAGATAAAATTAACTACAACCTGATTGCAAAATAAAGTCTCAACTGCTTTCATCTTCAATATTCCAAAAGATGTTTCATTTAAAAAATACCTCCAAGAGTAGGCGGTATGCAAAAAATACTGGTTGGCCCTAGGGGATATACTATATATATATAGTCCCTACACTCATTGGCTTTATAGTTTAGGAGCCATTAGATGCATTATGACAATACTACTTGATAAACACATTAGAAAATGGGATATGAGATCTGAGTGGGAGAGTTAACAGCCAGAGAAATCAGGTATGGTTTCATAGAGGAGGTGTCATTTGAGTTGGATTTTGCAGAATGAGGATGAATTCAATAAAGAGAAGAAAACAGAGGTCATGGGCAAAGTATGACAATATAGAATGTGTACAATAAGACAGTGAAGAGTCTAGTTTGGCTATATCAGAGAGTATGTGGAAGAAAATACTTTTAAGACCAGAAAGGCATGGTATTGCCAGATTGTGGAGGGTCTTCAATGCAAAGAAAAAGAAAATAGATTTCCCTCTCTAAGTAATGAGGAATCTGTGAAGAGTTTTGGTCACAAGAATGGCATGGAAAGGCCAATATATAAATTATTTAAATCTGGCAGTTGTGTGAGAAGTGTATTATGTAAGGGGAGAAAATTGAGGTAGGAAAATGTATTAGATTATTGTAAATCCCGGTGACTGGAAATAAGAGAATGAACTGTGCTGTTAGGAATAGATAAAAATACTAGAGGTTTTATGGAGATACAGTTAACAAGACTAGGTGGGTATGAGAGGTGAAGGAAAATGAAGAATAGGGGTGAAACATTAGCATAGTTAAAGAATAAAATCAAGAGGAAGAATAGTGTTAGGGGTAATGAGGTGGAAAAGTAAGCTTGTTTAAACATGTTAAGTTGTTAATAAGATATTACAGTAAAGATGTCTTCCAAGCAACGAGAGCTGTATGTCTGTGTCTGAATCTCAAACGAGAAGTTAGGATTAGAAATTTGTATAAACACTATATAAAGGTGGTATGATTTTTACATCAGTTGGAGGGAATGAGAATGCTAAGGAAGAAAGGGTAGAGGTTTCAAAGAAGGCTCAAGGTTAAAACTTTGGGGAATGATACCCCTTTTGCATCAGAAAATGAAAATCCAACAAAAAAGATAGTGAAGGAAGAGTTAGAGAGATGAAGAAAACCAAGGGAAGGTAATATCTTAGAAGAAAGGAAAGAATATCTAGAAAGAGAGGTTGTTCAATAGTGTCAGATACTTAGGGGGCAGCTGGGTAGCTCAGTGGATTGAGAGCCAGGCCTAGAGACAGGAGGTCCTAGGTTCAAATCTGGCCTCAGACACTTCCCAGCTGTGTGACCCTGGGCAAGTCACTTGACCCCCATTGCCTACCCTTACCACTCTTCTACCTATAAGTCAATACACAGAAGTTAAGGGTTTAAAATTTAAAAAAATAGTGTCAGATACTTCAGAGGGGCCAATAAGGAGGAATAAGACAAGATTGTCAGATGTGGTCATTAAGATATCATTAGTAACTTTGGAGGCCATGGATTCAGTTGAATATAAGATCAGAAGCCAAACTGAAATGGTTAAAAAGACAGTAACTTCTGAGAAAGTAGTAACATCATATATAAACAGTGTTTTTCTCTAGAATTTTGGTGTGGAAAAACCAAATCTGTAACTAAGTGGATTGGAAGCATCAGAGGACTGATTTTAGACCTGCAATGTTCTATGTATGGCTGTTGCCAAATGGACTACAAGCTTCCATAGGACAAAGTTTCTCTCATTTAAAGCTTTACATTTATCCTGCAGTGTTCTACACCTAATAGGGGCTTAATCAAGATTTCATTGAGTGGATATAAAAGACCCAATGGGGCAGGATGGATTGAAAATATATGACAGGAAGAGAAAATTGTTATAATTAAGTTCTGGATATAAGAAGGGGAAGAATGTGCTAAAATGCAAAGAACACTGGCTTTGAAGTCAGGAGGCCAAGGTTCAAATCACTCCTCTGAATGGATGTTTAGGCAAGTCTCTTAACTTCTCTGAGTATCCCTTTTCTCAAATTGTAGAGCAAATGTATTGGTCTACTCTAGACGACATCTGAGGTCCCTTCCACATCTAAAGCTGTAATATTATGTATCAGGGGCAAGAATGGAAAGATGACCTTTAACACGACTATGTACTCTTCTCTGACAGAAGGGAATGGGGAGTGGATGTTGATGCTAAAACATTTTAAGGAGGGAAATTGAGGGTGCCTCAATTTTTTCAGGGTTCTCATTTGCTATATGTGACCTATCAAAGATTCAAGGTAAACTGAAGGTAGGGGGAGATAATGAGAAGGAAGAGTAAGCAGAGAAAGAAACATTACCAGAAGGAGGTTGGCTGAGGACAAGTGGATAATGAGATGTTGCTAACAATAGTTTGTTAAAGAATAAATGTTTAACAATTAAGCCACTGCCAGGCATTGTCATTAGCATTGTTTGTTGATGTGCCTTTTTTTTTTTAAAGTATGCTACTTTTCTATTTCAGTTTTCATTTATTCTCTTTGATACAGAATAATGCTGCTCTTTTTTCTGAATGCAGAAATGATAATATGGCTATTTACTTTAAAAGATATACATGTTTGCATTTTAGTTTATAGTTTTAAGTAAATATTCAATTCAACAAACATACATTAAATACCTTTAATGAAATGGGTATTGTGCTAGATTTTGAAGACACAAAGATAAAAAAATTTTAGTCCCTGCAATCAAAAAGGAGATAGAGCGCGTGTTCAAGTTTGATATAAGAATAAAATGATTAGGGCAATGAGAGATTAAATCAAAGCTCTGTAGGAAAACTTGAGACGGAGGTAGCCAATTTTAGACACAATAGGAGTCCCATTTGGCCTATAACCGAGTATATAAAGGATAGAAGTCAAATATATCTATTTTAGATTCCACGATATTAAAAGTTTTGTCATTTCAAGACTGTAGTTCAAGCACCATCTTCCTCATGAAGCCTTTTTCTAATTTCATCCTATCCTGGCTTCTCTACTCTATGTCTCATCCCCTAGACCCGATCTTTGGAGAAAGCTTGTCTTCTTCACCTTTACATCTCTCCAACCCTCCTCTTTCTTCTGGTGCTGCCACCACTCTCATGCTGGCCCTTATCACTTTTCTACCTCTATTGTTGCAATAGCCTGTTGTTGGACTGCTTCTTTGAGTCTCTCTGCACTACAAACTAGCCTCTGTTTAGCTACCAATATGATTTTCCTAAGCACAAGTCTAACTACATCCCTCTTCTTAATAAATTCCAATGGCTCCCTATTGCCTCCAGGATCAAATACAAAATCCTCTGGCACTCAGAGCCCTTAATTACTTAGTCCCTTCCTACTTTTCCAATCTTTTTAAACCTTACTCCCTTCCATATACTCCAATCCAGTGATGCTAGCTAGTCTCCTTGTTGTCATCAGTTACCATTTTTCCCTTTTGGGCATTTTCTTTGCCTGTTCCCTGTCTCTGAAATGTTCTCCCTCCTCAAACTCCACCTACTGACTACCCTGCCCAACTGAAGTCACATCTTCTGCAGGAAGCTTTTCTTTCCTCCTTTTAGTTCTTCCCTTCCTCTTAAATCTCACCTCTGTAAGCCACTCTTTCACCTCACTTCAACCACATATGAATGGTAATAATACTCTTAATCATACAATCACTCACAAATGTATCACTTCTACATATAAGAATTCTGAAATTCCCTTATCTGACCATAATCTATTGGTTTCTCCCCACCTCTCTTATAAAACCCTACTTTTTTCCACACTGTAACTTCCAATCGCTTGTCTTAATTCTCTCCCAGGCCATCTTTCTTGCACTAGCCAGTCTCTTCCCCTCTCTATCTTGACCTCTTGGTGAACCAATTCAACTCTATATTGTCCTTCTCTCTTGAATCCCCAGCCCACCAATTATGCCTAGTCAAATCTCAGCTTTGTATCACTCTCACCATTTGCCACCGTGACTCCCAAACCTGTACTACTGACAAAGGTGGAGAAAACCATGTAACTATTCTTACAAGACCTGCTACAAAATTATGTTTCACAACCTCAATTGGTTACTAAGCATTCCTACTATATCTAATCTATCAGTTCACTATCCCACTCTCTACATTAGCTCTTCCAAATAATTTCATTTCTCCTTAAACCTCCCATAGCTCCCTTTACCCTCACTCTCTTAGCTGAGAACCTTGCCTCAAATTTTGCTGGGAGAGGGAAAGAGGCCATTCTCTGTGAACTCCTTCTTCTCATCTATTACTCGGGTACCTTCTGCTGCTTTCTCATCATTCATTCCTGTTTCACATGATGAAGTGGCCTTACCAAGGCTAACCTCTCTATTTGTTCAAGCTATCCCATTCCATCCTATCTCCTCCAAAAGATGGCCCCCTGTGTCATTTCCACTTTTTAACTTACTCTCAATCTCGTCCTGTTTACTGGCTCAACCATGCCCATGACTCCCCTGTCCTTGATCCTTCCATCCCTGCTAATTATCTTCCTATTTCTCTTCTACTATTTATAGCTAAACTTCTTGAAAACACTGCCTATAATAGGTGCCTCTACTTTCTTTCCTCTCACTTTTTAACCCCTTATAATCCAGCTTTCCATCTTGTTATTACTCTGAAACTCTTCTCTCCAAAGTTACTAATGATCTCTTAGGTGCCAAATCCAATAGCCCTTTCTCAGTCCTCATTTTCTTTAACCTAGCCATTGTTAATCATTGTCGATCACTCTCTCTTTCTTGGTACTCTCTAAGTTTTGGGGATACCACCCTCTCCTGGCTCTCTTCCTACCTATGTGATCACCCCTCCTCTATCTGCTTTGCTGGATATTCTTCCAGATCAAGCCCTCTGACCATAGATGTCCTCCAAAGGTCTTTTTTCCTCCTGGGCCCACTTTTCTTTTCCTACTGTTGATGAAATGCCATTTGGTGTTTTGTTGGCAAATATAATGGAGTAATTTGCTATTTTCTCCTACAGGTCATTTTATAGATGAGGAACTAAGACAAACAGGATTAAATTACTTGCCCACAATCAGATACCTGGTGTCTGAAGCTGGATTTGAAATCATGAAGATGAATCTTCCTGATTCCAAACCAGTGTTCTATCGACTGCCCCATCTACCTGTCCCTTTTCTTCTCCTATGTCATTTCACCTGGTGATTTCATCTGCTCCCATGGATTTAATTACCATCTCCATGTTAATGATTCTCAAATCTACTTTTCCTTCCCCAGCTTCTCTGCTCACTCCCAATCTTACCTCTCCAACTACATTTCAGATCATCTCAGAGTAGATGTACCAAAGGCATCATAAACTCACTTATGTCCCAAACCAATTATCAGTATCTTTCCCCCTGAATCCTCCTGCCTTCTACCTTACTTATGACTTTAGAGAACAAGATCATCCTCTCATCTCTCAGATTCACAAACTAGGATTCCTTCTGAATGCCTTACTACCTCTCACTGCCCATAGCCAAACAATTGTCAAGGCCCATGAATTTTACTTTTGCAAAATCTCTTGTATACATGCCCTTCTCTCCTCTGACACTGCCACCACTCAAGTACAGGCCATCATCATCTCAGTTTGTACTATGCCAATAGTCTGCTGGTGGTTATGCCTCCCTCAATCTCCCCCCAATCTAATTCGTCATCCATTCAGCCACTAGAGAGATTTTCTTAAATCTCAGGTATGATCACATCTCCCTCACACTTAATAAACTTCACTGGCTCTTTACAACCTCGCCCTCCCCTGCCTTTCCAGGCTTTTAATACCTTACCTGTTTCTAGTCTTTAGTTACATTGAACCTTTTAGCTGTTCCACAAAGAAGATATTTTGTCTCTTGGCTCTAGCCATTTTTTTCAACCATGCTTGGAAATGCTCTCACTCCTCAGCTTCAACTAGTGACGTCCCTTGCTTATTTAAAGTCCCAATTAAAACCTTCTACAAGAAGGCTTTCCTAACCCCTCTTAATTCTATTTTCTAATTCTAGTATTTTCCCTTTGTTAATGATTTCCTGTTTATCCTATTTATATCTTGCTTGTACATAATTGTTGGCTTGTTGTCTCTCCCATTAGATTGTAAGCTCCTTAGGGGCAGAGACTGTCTTTTGTCTTTTTTTGTATCTCTAGCACTTAGCATAGTTCCTACATATAGCAGGCATTTAATAAATTTTTATTGACTGACATTTGGTATCCTCCCCCCACTGTCTTGTATTAACTTTGTATACATTTTTGTATAGTAGTTATACTTATTGTGTTCTTCCTCCTTATACCATATCCCCTTCCAAACAGAATGCAAGTTTCTTGAGGTGAGGAACTGTTTGGTTTTTGTCTTGTATCCACAATACCTGGAACACATTAGATATTTAATAAATGCTTACTAATTCATTTCATCTATAGATGTGTAATAGAATCATCTGTAGATATTCCCTCCACCCAAGACCTGCCCTTCCAACAGGACTTTACTAATGATACTTTATAAAGTCTCTATAAAGAAGCCTTGATAACTAAGTAACACTTTTTAAACTAGGATAATTAATGAATTGTAAGGGATCCCAGAAGTTTTCCAGGTGAAGTGAGATGTCTGAAATCACACAACTAGTTGAGTGAAAGAATTAGGATTTTAACCCAGATCCAATAACCCCAAATCCAGCATTCTTTCAACTTTCTGGTATACTTATGTCCAAATGAAATTTTACAAAGAGAAAAAATGTTATTTAAGCCAAAAACTAAAATGGTCATTGTCAGTATATGTATACATACATACATATATACATATATATATATGTATAAATTATTGTCAATACATATATATTTGGATACGTTTTCTAGTACTGTTCCAAAATTCATTTTCTAAATCCTAATTTCCAAATGGAAAATTAACCTAAAATTTTTTATTTTGTCATGTGGCATTGCCTATGACTTTCAGAGGAAAAAATACTGTTCTTTTCCATTTCTTCCTGTATACAAAAACAACGGTCAAAGTGGCTTCAAGAGATAGTTTTAATGAATTACTGAGGCCGAAAAATTTCCTTGCCTGGAATTTAACATTCTGGTCACAACTTCAGATGGAAGGCACAGTAATCTGTCACCTGGCTGATACTTTCTGTTTCCAGAAGTTGCGCTGTGTTAGCATAGCCTTAAAGAACACAGGATCCTCTCTATATGGTGATAAAGCATTGAAGTAGAAATTAAATAGAAAATGAATGATTTCGGGTTATTAAAAATACTACCAACACAAGTTCAAGTCAGTAGCACTACATGTTAGAAGACATACAAGTAACTGTTTTGTTTTTAAAGGGCTGTTTTTGCTTTTTTCCGCAGAGCCTAGGGAAAGGAGATACCTCAAATTCTCATGGGTACTAGTTAGATCATTAGAATATTAGAATACCTCTGAGATGACTATAAACTCACAGCTCAGCTTTTCAGAGAATATTCAGCACCAAAAGTAAAAAACAAAACCGGAGGTACTTCATGTATATAAATGGCCTCATCTTGTTTGTGCAAATTCACAGGATTCCCTTTTACAAATATACTTTTACCCCAGAATTTTATGAATTCCTTTTCGAATTTTTTCTTTCTAGTATATAGTGATCATTTTAAATTTCCTTTATGAACAAAATAGTAATAGATACTAAAAAAACTTCTTGGAAAATTTAAAGTTAGAATTTACTTAAAATCACACAAAAAACATAGGAACAAACTGGTCCTTTCTTAATGTGGTAAATAGCATCTATCTAAAATTAGGAGTCAATATTATATAATAAGGGGAAAGTCTAGAGGACATTCATATAAAATCAAGTTTAAAGCAAGGATATCCATTATCAGCACTATTGTTTGATATAGTGCTAGAAATTCTATCTGTAAAAATAAGGCCAAGAAGAAGAAAAGAAGAAAGGAAGGAAGAAATTGGAGAATAAGCATGAGGCAAAGAAGAAATTAATTTATTGGAATTTTCCCCCAGAAATGGTGGTCTGTTTAGTGAATCATAAAGCTTTAATTAAAATTACTAGAGATAATCATTTCAGTGAAATTTTAAGTCATAGAAATTATCAGACTTTCAATATGTTGTCAACATTTTAATACAACATACATTAATTAACATGTAGAATTTAGTGACTGCAGTAGCAAATTGTTGAGTAAATCCAAAGACCCCCAACTACTGTGTTAAGGACTCAATATATTTGATTTAAAAATTTAAAGAAAAAGACTACTAGGAAAAGTGGCATGTAGTCTGGCAGGAATTTGGTGTAAACCAGGATTTCATACCACATACTGAAATAAGCTCCAGGTCAATAAATTATCTAGATATAAAAGGTCTCATTATAAAGAAATTAGAGAAGAGAGAAAGAAAAATACCTTATGTAACCCTAGATAGGGGAAGAATCCATGACCAAACAAGGAATAGCAAGGATCTAATGAGATTATTTTGATTTTATATAATACATATGTATATATATTTGTACAAACAAAATAAATGCAGTCATAATTAGATTGGAAAGAGTTCAGTGGGGAAAATATTTGCAACAAGTTTCTCTGATAAAGTTCTAATATCCAAGATCTATAAGGAACCGACTCAAATTTATAGAACCAGAACCATTCTCCAACAGATAAATAATCAAAGAATATGGACAGACAATTCTCAAAGAAAGAAAAGCGTGCTATCAAAAACCATATGAACAAATGTTCCAACCATTATTAAATTAGATAAAAGTAACTTAAAACAACCCCAGGACTCTACCTAATACCCATCAGATTGTCAAAGATGAAAAAAAAAAAAAAATGTAAAATTACAGTTGCTGCAAAGTTGCCAGAAAACAGATGCAATATAAGACATTGTTGGTAAAACTGTAAACAGATTATTTTGCTGGAAAGCAATTTAGAGCTATGTCCTAAAATTCAGTAAACTGTGTATGTCCTTTTATCCAGTGATGCTCCTTATTAGACCTATTACCAAAAACATAGAGACTCATATGTACAAAAATATATAGTAGTTCTTTACAAAGTGGCAAAAACCTGAAGTGCCTATCAATTGGGAAATAGCTGAATGAATTATGAAATATTGATGTCACAAGAAATGACAAAAAGACTGACTTTTAGAGAAATGTGGGAAGACGTGTATGAACTGATGGCAAGTCAAGCGAGTGGAACATAAAGAACAATTTACAAGGTAATAACAATGGAAAGGCAAATTTTGAAATACTTAAGAACTTCAAACAGGGCAGTGACTACTCATGATTCAAAGAAATAATGATGAAACATGGTGCCCATTTCACAACAGAAGTGGTGGAGCCAAGGTACAAAATAAGCCATGCATTTTTGGACATACTTTGTGTAAATATTTTTTATGCTCATCTATACATACTTGTCCCCAAAGATGTGTCATTTTTTTAGTCTGTTGAATAGACTGGAGGATAGTGGTAGAATTGTAAAACAACAATAGATAAGATGGTCATCAAAATATTTTTTAAATTGCACAGACATTATCAATGACATGTAAAACCCAGTGGAATTGCTCGTTGGCTACAGGAGGGGGGTGGGAGGAAGGGAGGGAAAGAATGTGAATCATATAACCATGGAAAAATATTCTAAAGTAATTAAATAAAAATTTTCAAATTAAACTGCCCAGACAAAAATAGAAGGAAGGCTAAAAGGAAACAAACAAACAATTTAGTTTTGAAAGTTTGGGTTTAAATTTATTATACACTGAAAGGGAAAAGCAAATTTTACATAATAGAGATCTTGCTTCCAAGGTACAATTCTTTTTTACTGTTCTACTTTGTTTAAGTAAATGCTCATTTTGTTTGGTGTCTAAGTTCTGAGTAAAAATGAATTAAGTTTTAAAAGAGAAAAAATATTTTATGAATAATAGAAAAAAATTTTAAAAATAAATTTCTATAACTGTCAACTAAGTAGGTACTCTAGTAAGATATTTTTTCTTAAAATGAGTTTTTCTCTTGGTCAGAGAGAGAGATAGCTTCCTTAGGTTAGAGTTTGTCAACAGACGTGTATTTATTATGATCTGTAAATATGTAATTAATGATGTGACTGTGAATTTATAGTTTATTCTTCAGTGAATAAATATTTACCAGACTATCTGTGTCTGTAAAAAAAGTTTTCTTTAAATGGCAGATTTTAATAGACTTCCTTTTAGTCCCTATTAAGTTGCTGGTGGGAAAATATTTTTGAGAGTTTGCTCTTGAGGAACTTAAAAAGTAAATGCTATTTTAAAAAAGAAACTCTGGCCTAGTAACAACTCTAAGACCGACATAATAACAATAGAGCTAATTCTTGGAAGCTCTCACATGCTGAGGAAAAATTTTGAGCTTTTACATGTACCAATCCTAATCGTCATCATTATTATACAATATTTAATTTCAGCTGGCATGATTGTCTTATTTAAATTTTATTTTATAAGGCTTGTAACAAGGCAGCTAGTTGGTACAGCAGATCAAGAAGTGGGTTTAGAATCAGGAAGACTCCTTTTCCCGAGTTCAAATCCAGCTTCAGTCACTTAACTCTGTTGGCCTCAATTTCTTCATCTGTAAAATGAACTGAAGAAGGAGATGGTAAACTACTCCAGTGTCTTTGCCAAGAGAGGCCCAATTGGGATCACAGAGTCAGACACAACTGAAACGACTCAATAACAACAAAACTTGTAACTTGTAATAAATGTTTATAAAGGGATGTTTATAAATACATATGTGATGCGGAAATGTTTGTAATTCTGTATAGATGTAAATGTAATGATAATGGGTGGCATTTATATGTTGTTTTAAGAGTTGCAGAGTTGTACATTCATTATCCCACTTGACACAACCTTGTGAGAGTTGCATAATGCTACCAAAGCATTATAATGTACATTTTATAAATAAGGAAATGAGGGCATCCCTAGAAACTGGAGCTAGATTTGAGTTGTAGATTTTATCAGCCATTCCCTATTAAAACAGTAGATTTACCATTTTAGAGGTAAAAGATAACTTCCAGGTTCAGTTTAAACTGTATGCATCCCAACTCTAAGAGCCATTGGCTCAGTGGAAAGATCATCTCCGTACAAACAATATGTAATCATTCTTCAAACACAGGGAAAGCATCTCAGTGGAATAATTTCTAGCCAGGAGCCTATCTTTGAATTTTAATGTTTGTGTACTATTTACCCCTACAACCCTAAGTTTACCCGAGGTAACTGTGAGACAGTACCTCTTTATTACTCAAAATAATTCATTTATAATTCTAGTCAGTGAGTAAACAGAAGAATAAATGAAAAGGCATTAATGATACTTCTATACATGAGAAGCACTGTGTTTTCACTGGTAATTCAAATATGGAAATACATTTCTTGCTTTCCAGGATCTTTCAAACAGATAGGAAAATACTAGATTGACAGATTCCTTCTTGGAATACTGACAGTTGATTTGATTATGGTTCTATCATAGTAGGGGAAGGAGAGGAAAAGATGATGTTTGCCATCAAGGTAGCTGTGGAGAAATCATTCGAGAGCAAGGAATGAAATGAATCATGGTGGGAAACTACTTAAAAGAGGGAGAGAGGTTGGGATCACAGATAAAAACAGAAGGAGTCCTAGGAATGCTATTCTGGAAAGAGATGAGAAGATTGAAATGTCCTGGGTATCACTTCTGATCTGCATGGTAAGGTAGTTGGCAAGGCTATCAAGAATAAAGAGAGAAGAACAGAATCACTTTGCCAAAATAAGGATGCTTTGAAGAGTAGTTCTATATCCTTTAAAATTTTTTATTGATTAATTAATTTAGAATATTTTTCCATGGTTACTTGATTCATATTCTTTCCCTCCTCTCCTTCCTCCCCGCTACCAGAGCTGATGAGCAATTTCACTGGGTTTTACATATATCATTGTTCAAAACCTATTTCCATATCATTAATATTTGTAATAGAGTGATCAATGAAAGTCAACATCCCCAATCATATACTCATTGAACCATGTGATCAAGCAGTTGTTTTTCTTCTGTGTTTCTACTCCCACAGTTCTTTCTCTGGATGTGGATGATGTTCTTTTTCATAAGTCCCTCAGAATTGTTCTGGATCATTGCATGGCTGCTAGTAGAGAAGTCCCTTACATGTGATTGTGTGGCTCTATATCCTAATCAGACATAGGCCTAATACATCAATCAAATTTTGCCATTGTTCTTTGCTCTTCATTGAAAGGAAAAAGACCTGGCAGCTAAGTGGCTCAGTGGATAGAGGCAGACACATGCATAAAGACAGGACGTCTTGGGTTCAAAAATGGCCTTAGACACTTCCTTGCTATGTAACCCTGAGCAAGTGACTATTGCCTAGCTCTTACTAGTCTTCACCTTAGAATCAATACATAGTATTAGTTCTAAGATGGAAGATAAGAGTTTTAAAAAGGGGGAAAGAAAAGGAATTAGCAATCATATAGTACCTACCAATTGCAAGGCACTAAGCTAAGCACTTTACAAATATTTCATCTTATCCTCAGAAAAGCCCTGGATGGTAATTGTAATTACTATCTCCATTTTCCAGTGAAGGAACTGAGGCACACAGGTTAAATGACTTGTCCTGATTCATACAATTAGTAAGTGGCTGAGGCCAGATCTTCTTGACTTAAGACCCAGTGACCTATTTATCATATGAAGGGAGAGAAGGTATATCGTATCAGAAATATAGAAAGCTGGAAGGAAACTTAGAAGTCATCTAGTCTAAATCCTTTATTTTAAGAGGTAATAAGGGCCCAGAGAGGTCAAGTAACTTGCCAGTAGCCACACAAAAAGTTATACAATCAGGATTTGAACATGGATTTGAACAAAACCAACACTCTTTCTATTGAACCAAGCTGACCAAATCTTTTACTTCTTGCCCACTAGAGAAAAAACGCTGGCATTGTTAATAGTCGAATGTAATTTCAGTGGTTAGAGTGTAGGGCTTGATATTAAGAAGACCTAAGTTCAAATCTGATCTTAGACATTTACTAGCTGTGTGATGTGAGATAAATCACTTCAACCCATTTGCCTCAGTTTTCTCATCTGTAAAATGAGCTGGATAAGGAAATGACAAACCACTCTAGTATCTTTGCCAAGAAAACACCAAATAGGGTCAGGAAGAGTTGAACACAACTGAAAAGATCAAATAAAAACTTCAGCACATCTGTAAACTATTGTCAGGATCTGGCATTTAATGTTTAAAGGCACCATTATATACTGTAATAACATTTCTGTAAGTACTGGTCAGATTCTGCTTGGAGCGAAGTGAATAGGTGCCTTGGCAGATATGTGGTAGCCACAAGAGAGCTCAGGAGGATATGATCTGACCTCTAGATTCTTAAATCAATTCACTAAAAAGTTTAATAAAGGAAACTCCAGTTAAAGATACTCATTTTGCCAAAACAATAACTAGTTAATTTTTCTTTATATATCTGAAAGATAATTTAGTCTGTGGAAATTTAAGTTTACACAGGGATTAAGGGACTTGAGCATCTCAATTGAGGTAATGGTCCTCAGGGCCAAGGAATTATTTATAATTGATCCCTTGCTATTATCATTCTCATGCACATTCAGTGTAGTAAACAGTTTCAAAAGTTTGTATATTGGTAGAAACTAGCAACCTGAACTCCTTTGTTGAATTACTATTTTAAGAATTTGCTAATTTGCCTTTTACTTGAGGCTGTAAAAATGGAAATGTGTTGAGTTGGAGACCCCAAGTATTTGGATGCCATAGTTAGTTGGAGGTATCCAAATGAAAGTCAGGAACACAGAATTTGGAAGTTATCCCTATAAAAAATTGAAATTGGAATTTGAAACTTTAAAATCTTACATTTGAACATATTTAATATTAACACTAAATATCATTGTTCCAAAATTAAGTTGTGGACTAAATACTGCCAGATATTTAAGTTACTTCTAGAGCAGAAACTATACCACTCTCAAACCATTTCTTAATTTATTTTAGCTTTTTTATCATCTTACTTATTTTTTTTATAATTGTTTTTTTTTAAACCCTTGTAGTTTGGTGTATTGTCTCATAGGTGGAAGATTGGTAAGGGTGGGCAATGGGGGGCAAGTGACTTGCCTAGGGTCACACAGCTGGGAAGTGGCTGAGGCCGGGTTTGAACCTAGGACCTCCCGTCTCTAGGCCTGACTCTCACTCCACTGAGCTACCCAGCTGCCCCATCTTACTTATTTTTGAAGTTCTAGTGATGACTTTTTTAAACATGACGATCATTTCTAATATTGATCTAATTTCCATTAAACCTTTCGTTTTTGGCAAGGAGAATTTTTTAACCAAGTCAGGGATAGAGATGATCAACTGAGATAAAATTAATAATTTTGGTTATATACAACTGAAAAGCTCAATACATCTGGGACCAAAAGAAAAAACAGTTAACCTGGAAAAATTCTTCATAGCAAACTTCTCTGATAGAGGTCTAGTCTCCAAAATGCATAAAGAACTGATACAAGTATATTTTAAAAGAACAATTTTCAATAAATAAATATTCAAAAGATGTGCAAACAATCAACTATCTTGGGGGGAATATTCTATATCACTAAGAATAAGAAATGCAATTAAATGCCTTTCAGATTTTACATCACACCCATCAAATTGACAAAAATGACATAAAAGGAAAATGACAGTTGTTATAGAGGGTTTGGGAAGGCAGGCACACTAATGCATTATTGGTAGAGTTGTGAATTGGTGAAATGATTATGGAAAACTATTTGGAACAATGCTTCAAAAGTCACAAAGCTATCCATCACCTTTGACTCAATGACAATATTAGCTATGGACCCAAAGAGATCAGACAAAGATCTATATGGGCGAAAATACTTATAGCAGTCCTTTTTACTACAAAAGTAACAAAGAACTGTAAAGAAAATTGCTGCCTATCTAATGAATGGCTGAACAAATTACAACAAAGGAATGCAATTAAATTTAATTGTATCATAATAATTTAATAAACATTTATAAGTACCTACTGTGTGCCAGGCACTATGCTAAGTGGTAGAGAAGTAAATATGCAATTGCTAACCATATAACTAGGATGGAGGGGAGAGGAGAAAACACAAAAGGAGTCTGAAAAGGGGAAGAACACCAGGGGCTACCCAGTAGGGAGGCATCTTGTTCTGTGGAACTGAAGCCAGGCAGAGCTGCAAGATGCAAAGTTAAATGAGAAATAAGGAATATGACAGATTCAGAGAAAAGATATGGAAAAACTTTAATGAACTGATGCAAAGCAAAATGAACAGAACTGAGAGAAAAATTAACATGATGACACTATGCTGAAAAGAAAAAACTGAAAGATCTCAGAATTTTTACTAAAACAGCAACCAAAAGACAGCTTGAAATATATCTTAAAATTTTTGGTACAAAGGTGATAGATTAGAAGGATTGATCCAGACATTCATTCTCAGGTATGGCCAGTATTTTGGTTTGTTTTTCTTGGTTATGCATATTTGTTAAAATTGAGGACTTCTACTTGAGGGTTGGGGAAGAAGAGGTGTATTAGAGTGCAGTGATATTGCACATAGGGAGGATTATCCCTAAAGCACTTCAAAAGTTTTTACAGGGGAAAAATGGGGATAATCTAAGGAATGAATCAATAAGAGAGTTATCCTAGAATGGAAAAAATCAGTACTCGGTTGCTTCCCCCCAAAAAACAATTCCCACTGCAGAAATCCATTCCAGTAGACAGTAGTATGACCTCTGAATGTAGAGTCAAGAGAATTGGGTCCAATTAACTATTTTTAAAACTTCCTGGCTGTGTCCACAGGCAAATTATTTAATCTGACTGAAAGTTTCTTTAGGTGTAAAATTAATATAATACCACCAACTCTATAAATTAAAAAAAAAACCTCTCCCTTATAACCTAGTAAAAAAAAACAATTAAGCCAAACCAACTAATATAGTGGCCACAGGATATGCTATATTCTTGTTCTACAGTCCCCCATGTTTCTACCAAGGGAAGGAAAGTGGTTTTTCATCATCTATTCTCCAAGGCCAAGCCAGGCCATGTAATGAATCAGAGTTTGGCTGCCTTTCAGAATTGTGTTTGTTCGCATTTATAGTCCTCACTCGGTACACTGTCCTCCTGATTTTATTCTGCATCATTTCATATAGATATTTTCCTTGTTTTGCTGAATTTCTCACAGTTGTAATTGTTTATTTTGATCAGATGCCTTTTCAGCCATGTGGGGAGTTCCAAGTGTGGAATTTCCTCTACTGTTACATGTTTGCATGTTCTCTGAAATTTATCATCTTGGAGAATTTCCTAGAGCACCCAAAGGCAAGTTGATTTGCTCAGGTCGCACAACCAGTTTGTGGCAGAGGCATATGTTTAAAAAAATCACATATTCTTAGGCATAGAGTCAGAAGAGGCTATAGCTAATTTTATCAATTAGCTTAAAGCACAGCTAAGTTTGACTTAAAAAATAGAACTTGACTAATGTGTATATTTGGGTTTTGAGTAGCTCCCCATGTCAGCAAAAAGCAATTTCTTCATTTTCCTCCTAATTCAGAAAAGCTTAGAGTATGAATTCTAATAGCAGAGGTAGGCAGCTGGGTGACATTTTCCTGAATTCAAGCATGATCTCAAATATTTATTATCTGTGTGACCCTGGGCAAGTCACTTAATTCTGTTGGCCTTGGTTTCTTCATCTCTAATATGAGCTGGAGAAGGAAATAGCAAACTACTTAAGTATGTTTGCCAAGAAAACCCCAAAGGTGATCATGAAGAGTCAGGCATGACTGAAACAACTGAACAATAACAAAAATTGGGTGCCAGCTAAGGGAGCAAATAAGAAAGAGAAAGATAGTCCTTGTACTCTAATTGTCTGCAACCCAATGGGAGAAGACAAGACAAAAGAAAACTGGAAAGGAGATGGAGGGACACCAGGGACTACCTTTTGCAGATGCATCTTTTTCCATCCACCAGGCAAAGCTGTGGACACAAAATGGAGTGAGCTAGAAGGTTGATTTCTGCACTGTCTAAAGGAAGGCTTTGAGATCATTACAACATGCCACCCTCCAGCCCTCCAATCAAAGGAGAAAGGAGACTGAGAGAGGTAGTATCCAGGTTAGAGTCAGCAGCATGGTGAAATGATGAGCTTATCCTGAGGTGGGCATCTTGGTCCATGAAGATGAAACCAGGCAGAGTTGTAGATGCAAATGCTGCCACAACTTCTCTGCTGTTCTGTGTTTCTAGGTAGAAACTGCCATTTCCTCTTTTCCTGATCTACTCCCTCCTCCCTTCCTTCTTCTCCAGGCATCTTCTCTTCTCCTGGAGAGAGCCTTAAGAACTTTAGCTATTAAGAAAAACCTTATCCTCCAATCTTCATCTCTAGATACCTTCTTTTTCCACTTTGGAAAGAAATAGAACTAGCAAGGTTCTTTGTGACTTAGTGACTTTGTGACACCCTTGCAGGCTGACAGCCCAAGCTTTATTCCAAGGATTATAATATTTTGCTGTTGGAAGTATTTCCCTCCTAGTCAAATATGAACTATCTGTGATAAATTCTGAAATCCTCTTATCCAACCATAATTGGTGTTTTTTTTACTCTCCCTCTGCCTTCTCTATCAAATGCTACTCTCTCCATCCACATCATGATCCCCAATCCCAGCCCTGCTCCCATTCTCTCCTGGGCTATCTCCTCTGCCCTAGCCACTCTATTCTCTTCCTCCCATCTTGATGTCTAGATGAACCAGTTCAGCTCTACATCATCATCCTTTCTTGATCCCTGCCTTATTTTTCATATTACAAATCATGTCCTGCCAAACCACAGCTAATTCCAACATTTGTTACTTTGACTCCTATCCCTGTACTGCTGAATGAAGGTGGAGAAGAGCATGCAAATCTTTCTTACTGGGTCCACTACAAATTTATGTTACATAATCTCACTGATCCTCACTACTACTAGGCAATCCTACAATATCTAGCTTATCAACTCACTATCCCACTCTCTACAAAAGCCCTTTCAAACTTTTTTTATGCTCCTCAAACCTCCCATGACTCTCCTCCCTCCACTTTCTTAGCCAAGAACCTTGCCTCATATTTTACAGGAGAAAAAAGAGACCATTTGCTGTGGACTCCTTCTCCCCTCTTGCTCCTAACACTCAGGGGTCCTTCAAGCTATTTCTTCCACTCTGTCCTTCCTCAGTCCTGTCTCACATAATGAAATGGCCTTACTCCTTACCAAGGCAAACCCCTCTACTTGCTCAAGAGATTCTATTCCAATCTGTCTGCTCCAAAAGATTGCCCTCTCTGTCATTCCCAATCTGTTACTTACTTTCTTTCCCCTAGCTTATTTCTTGCTGCTTACAAACAGCTTAGTGTCTCCCTCATCCTGAAAAAACCCTCACTTCCAAAGCTACTAATGTTCTCTTAGTTGACAAACCCAATGGCCTTTTTTTAAAGCCTCATTCTTTGTGCCCTCTTTACTGTTGATCACTCTCTCTAACTCGACACTCTCTTCTCTCTAATTTTCTGGGATACCACCCTCTCCTGGTTTTTCTCCTACCTCTCTAACCACTCTTCAGTCTCCTTTGCTAAATCCTCCTCTAGATCATGCCCTCCTAACTATCCCACAGGTATCCCACAGGATTCTGCCCTAGGACCTCTTTGCTTCTTCCTCTATACTGCTTCAATTGGTAATCTCATGAGCTCCCGTGGGTTTAATTACCATCTCTATATTGATGATTCTCAAATATACTATTCCTACCTTAAAAATCTCTCAGCTGACTCCAATCTCATCTCTTCAGCCACTTTTCAGACATCTCAAAGAAGATGTTCCTTAGACATTTTAAATTCAATATGTCCAAAAACAAACTCATTTTCCCATTAAATCCTCCATCACATATACACGTTTCCTCTTACCTTGGAGAGCAACACCATTCTCCCAGTCTCTCAGACTCCCAACCTAGGAGTCATCCTCAGCTCCTCACCATCTTCCACTCTCCATATCTAATCTGTTGCCCAGGCCTTTTGATTTTGTGCCCCTTCTCTCCTCTGACATTGCCACCCCTCTAGTATAGGTTCTTAACACCTCATGTCTTGATTACTGCACTAGTGTGCCGATGGGTCTGTCTGCTTGAAGTTTATCCCCATTCCAATCCATTCTCCATTCAATGGCTAAAGTGATTTTTCCCAAAACACAGGCCTGATTATTTTACACTCTCACCTAACTCAACAAACTCTAGTGGCTTCCTGCTACCTCCAGGAGCAAATTCAAAATACTCTTTTTGATCCTAAAGCCCTTCATAACCTAGTCGCGCCTACTTTTAGTGCCTGTTTATACCTTATACTCCCCAACAGACACTCTGATCAAGTGATACTCGTCCCATGGATGTTCTACACGTGAGACAGTCCATCTGGGACTCTGGGTATTTTCTCTGGCTATCCCCTTGTCTGAAACATTGTCCCTCCTCTGCTTTTACTATTGTCCTTCCAGGCTTCTTTTAACTCCCAATTAAAATCCCACCGTCTATAGGAAGCCTTCTCTAACTCTCTTAATTTTAATGCTTTCACTCCTTAATTATTTTTAATTTATTATCCTATATTTAGCCTTAGTACTGTGTACTAAGTACTTAGTACTGCCAGGTACTGTGCTAAGTACACAACCCTAGAAGGTATTTGTTATCTCCTTTTTAAAGACATCAAATTATGTATAGTACAGATAGTGACACCCAAAATAAGTAAGGAAATAAAACCTATATGTCCTTGGTGAGTTCAATTCAACTGGAAGAAACTGCATTTTTGTTTAATGAAAAAACTGGTAGAAATGACTTCCATCAACTCAAAACTTTTTTTGAATGAATGTTAAAAAATTGTTTTTCCAAGTAACTGGGCAGAAAGTAAAATATTATTTAAAAAATTTTAATTAAGAATTTTTAAAAGAAATGACCTCCATCAATGATGTTGGAAATTGTATAGAGAATTAGAGAGGTAACTTAAGACTGGAATAGGTCACATGTTGCTCCAGTTTTCAAAAATGAGAGGGGCAGCTGGGTGGATTGAGTGAATTGAGAGCCAGGCCTACAGATGGGAAATCCTGAGTTCAAATATGGCTTCAGACACTTCCTAGCTGTGTGACTCCTATTGCCTAGCCCTTGCTGCTCTTTTGCTTTGGAACCAATACACAGTATTTATTCTAAGGTAGAAAGTAAGGGTTTTTAAAAAAGAGAAGACAAAGACATCTGAAAACTATAGGTCAGAGTGCTTTTTCATTCTGGGCAAAATTCATTGGTAAAAAGATAGTAAGCCTCAAGAAAAGAAAGCAGTGATTCCAAAAAAACAGCACGACTGCCTCAAGAACAAGGCTATGCCCATCTAATGACATTTCATTTTTTAATTTTAATTTTGAATATTTTCCTGTAGTTACATGTTTCATGTTCTTTCCCTCTCCCCCAAAACCCCCTAGCCCCACCTTAGCTGATGCACAATTCCACTTGGTTTTACATGTATCATTGATCAAGACCTAATTCCATATTATTGATAGTTGGACTAGAGTTATCGTTTAGTGTCTACATCCCCAATAATATCCCCATCAGCCCATGTGTTCAAGCAGTTGTTTTTCTTCTGTGTTTCTCCTCCCACAGTTCTTCCCCTGAATGTGGCTAGTTTTCTTTCTCATAAGTCCCTCAGAATTGTCCTGTATCATTGCATTGCTGCTAGTAGAGAAGTCCATTATGTTCGATTGTACCACATTGTATCAGTCTACGTACAATGTTCTCCTGGTTCTGCTCCTTTCACTCTGCATCAATTCCTGGAGATCATTCTAGTTCACATGGAATTCTTCCAGTTCTTTATTCCTTTGAGCACAATAGTATTCCATCACCAACAGATACCACAATTTGTTCAGCCATTCCCAATCAAAGGACATTCTCTCATTTTCCAATTTTTTGCCACCACAAAGAGCGTGGCCATAAATATTTTTGTATAAGTCTTTTCCCTTATTATCTCTTTGGGGTATAAACCAAGCAGTGCTATGGCTGGATCAAAAGGCAGATAGTAATGACATTTCTTTTTTGCCAGAGTTTCTAAACTGATATGAGCAATAATATAGTTAAGAGTTTACTTAAATTTTAGGAAAGCATTTGTTAAAATTTTATGTTATTCTTGTGAAAAGATATAAACTCTGATAACACAAGCTAACTAGCATTTATTATGTTTCTACTTTGTGCCAGATCCTCTGTTTAGTATTATGGATACAAAGAAAAGCAAAAAAAAATAGTCCTGTCCTTAAGGAGCCCACTCTCTATTTCAGGAACAGTGCTGTATCACCAGCTGTGCATTTTGTTATTTCCTATAGACACCAATAACTCAACATGTCCAACCTATAATTTACCTGTTTGCTACAATCCTCTCTGCTACCAGAATTCCCTATTTCTGTGGAAGGCATCAGCATTGTTTTAATCATCTAAATTCACAGCTTCTATATTACCCTTGACTCCTCACTTTCCCCTCAAGGACCAGATATAATTAATTTAGTTTTGTCTCCAAAACCTCCCTCACATCTTCCCTCTGTTCATTCAGCCACTGCCCTGGTTCAGCTCCTAATCACCTGGATTAGATTATTGGAATAATAGGTACCATCCTATGAGAATGGTCTTCTTACCTCATCTCACTACCCTTTGGACTATCCATCCAGGTAACTGACAAAAGTGATTTTCCTAAAGTACTTGGTGATGTCACTCCTACACAATAAATAGATATTGTCCCTATTACCTCTTTTGTTGTTCAGTCATTTCAGCCATGTCTGACTCTTTGTGACCCCATTTGGGGCTTTATTAGCACAGATATTCATGGTGGTTGTCATTTTCTTCTCTGTCTCATTTTACAGATGAGAAAACTAAGAATCTCAAAACAGGGTGAAGTTTTACCTCTGTGATCAAATAAAAATGGTATTCAGGTCCTTCAAATCCTGCCCCAAACCTACTTTTCAAGCCTCATTTTATTTTGTTCTCTTCATTCACTCTTTGGTTTAGCCAAACCAGTTTCCATGATGAATTTATGTCCTCCATTTCTATGCCTTTGCATTGGCTGTACCCCATGCCATCTGTGCCTCTGTCTCTTGGAATCCTTTGGATCCTTTAACAATCAGCTCAAGCAACACCTTCTACATGAAGTCTTTACTGATTTTAAAGCTCCTTGTGCCATCTCCCAAATAATTTTGTCTTTGTCTGATATATATTCTACATAGACTCGTTTTACCTAAGTGTTATGTCCCCCCACCAGAAGTTCCTTAAGGTCAAAGACTGTTTCATTATTGTCTCTGTATTCTTAGTTCTTACCACAGTGCCTGGCATGTAGTAGATGCTTAAAAATACTTGCTAATTTATTCATCATCTCAGATTAATTTGACCAAAGTACTTTGGCACTAGAGAAATGACACTTCTAATTTGTGGTCTCATCATAGTTTCAAAATGTATCATTTCCTTTCTGCCCAAAATCAAGCTAAATGGCATTTTAATGTAATGTGTAGCACCTTTGGGGTGATACACAGAATTACAGAATTTTAGAAATGGACTTTAATTGCCATCTAATTCAACCCATATCTACACCCATACAGTATTTTGTAAATGCTACCCAGGGCCTATGACTTAGTATTATACTGTGTTCATCTGGAACCAAAATCTTTTTTTGATCTTGATGACATTGTGATTATTCCTTTGTAATTTGTACACGAGTGTATTTTATCCAAGTAGTACATTTTAATATTGCCTATGAAATCGCATAGGTAACATATGCAAGCAGAATTAATCTTCTTACCAAAAGCTACAAATGTCACTGGCAGAGATTAGATTTTCCAAGTACCAAATCTGTATTTGAGGATCAGAAATGTAGCCAGGGAAATTTTATGCATGAGGCAAGTTATAAAAATGATATCCTATATAAAGACAGTACTTCTAGTCTTGAGCCTGATGTTGGCACCCCATTGCCCCTGCCGAATCTTTCTCAATCTTCTGATGAAGAGGTTTGGGTCAGGAAGGTGTATGTGCTGCAGTGGCGGCCACATCCACCTCCTCTGTGAACAGGACAAGGATGTTCTCATAATCGGCCTCAGTTATGCTTTCTGGTTAGAAGAATCTCTGCCTGAAATGTAAGAAAGTGCTCAAAATTGATCTCTATGTGACATTGTCTATACATGACTTTGAGGAAAATTTGGAATTAAAATGTAGCATATTAATAGGTTAACTTAAAAACTTTGGTTTTGTAGCACTGTTAAATTATGATTTGTGGACTGTTTACATAACATTAGGCACTAGGAAGAAACTCTCAGCTCTGTTCAAACAAGAATAAAATCCAAATGAATTTAGCAGCAATAGGAAAAAAATCAACATCAGTACTAGGAATAACTTTTGGAGGAGAACACCCAAACTGTCATCATCAGGTAAAACTAAAGAGACCTCAAAAGTGTTTATGACACCCTCCCAATATGGGGACATGTGTTTGTTAGTATCTATGATGCATGCGCAGATTCTAATGTGAGAATTTATTTTTATATACTGTATTATTATTATGCCTTCATCAGATTCCTGAATTAGAGAAGTTCCAATCAGTCTGTTGACTTTTACATTCCCTTTGTTCGTAGGAACTTCAAGGAATATTTCCTCCATAAAACATGATTGATAGATAAGGCTCTTCCTGCCAGGTATATGACTTTTCCCATCTCCTATCACCCTATCAGGGAATAAGAAGGAGTTGAGAGTCTTAATTGGCAACCTTCTTATTAACTATTCACCTATCAGAAACATCTTGGGATGTCCAAAAGAAAGCCTAAATAATGAGCTCCTAAATTGTATTTATAGATCCATGTGAAAGAACATCCTGGTCTTTGATTATAGAGAGGATAACTGACCTGTTTATTGTTTAAATGCTAACCTAATCAGTAAATTGATATTTCACCCCACAGCCAGTTTCTCAAATATAAAACAATAGTTTTGGAACTCTGAATAATTCTTCCTTCTTGAGCTCTAGTTTGCTTTTGACCAAGGTATATTTCAAGCTTTATGTATGTGTACGTGTGTGATCATTTACTTCTTTTCAAATTTTTCATTCTCCTTTGTCACACTTAAAATATTCACCTCCCTTATTTTAATATGGAATTCCTAGTTGCCTTATGAGGAAATAATATTATATAAATTAGTGCCATATTTTTATGGAAGTAAAGGTTTATTAGGAATAGAATATATTCCAGACATTTGTGAAGTGGATCAGGAACCATTCATTTTGCCAGATGGCAGTTAGCAGAAAAAGCTTCTCTAAGACTATAAAATAGTCATATCCTGGAAGATAGAAACAGAGGACATGTTCAGAGAACAATCTAACCATACCAGTGATCTATATGAAGCAGACATGAGGAAAAGCTAAAAATGTAGAATTGTAAAACAGTACTATGTGCACCTTGTTAAAATGGTCTGGTGAGGTCTTTGAAACATGCCAAATTTTTCTGCTCCTTAGGCTTATACTTTAATATTTCATTCAATCTGCAATGTTCATGATGTGGGTGGTCTCCAGTATGGCACAGATAACAATGCAACCATTCCTCATTCTTCACAACTTTTGTTTATTTCCCCAAAAGGTCCTCCTTCACATGATATGCCAACTGCCTTCCTCCTATGTCTTGCATGTAGTGGTTCTGTGTGTTCTCTCTTGATATGTGATCAGCCCACTTCCTTTTATTCTAATTATATATATATATATATATATATATATATATATATAAAACAATTTACTTTTCACAAACTGTATTACTTTCTATATATTAGGGAGAATTCCTGTATATTCCTGTGTCTGGGATCTGGGTCAGAGACAGAGAAACCAGGTAGTCTGCTGTTTTTTGCATTTCTTTGGGAATCCCAAGGAATGTTTTTCTTTTTAACAGGATTTAGTTGATAAATTAAGGGAAGAAGGGTTTTTCTGGTATAAAAGCAAAATTTTCTGCATTTTAATGATCTGATGCACCACTTCTTAAATAACTATCACCAATTAAAGATGTCTTAGGATGTTCAAGGGAGGGCTTAAATAATGAGCTCCCAAAAATGTATATAGGTACCTGGGCCAGGAGTTTCCATTTGTCTTATGATGGTCGAGAGAGTCTTCTGACCACAATTAGGATGTCTTGACTAGTCAATTAATAGATTATTTTAAAATTAAGAAAAATTAGGTTTTCAAGATAATTTTAATCACTACACATCTTTTTTAAACATCTTTTGACTTTTTTGCATGCAATTCTAATTGGCAATGTGAATTAACCTATTTATACCCACTCTGTGGCTCTCTTTTGACTTCTGGGTAACTCAAATTTTGATTCCCTGGAGATTGTATTAGTATGTGATTTGCAGCTATTATCAATGAAAAGATATTTAATGATGGTTTGTGTATTTGTGTATATGTTCATGTATGTGGTTTTGTTTCAAGGAAAAGTTTGGAGTCATACAAAGGATTTCATAATTTCCTATATACAATCTAATTACTCCCTTACTGTTATTCAGTTCTGGGTCCAGTTTATTGTCACCTGCAATGTCTGTCAATTCATATCTAGAAGAAAATAAAAAAATTTCCCTTGCTTACTCTCCTGCACTTTCTTACTACTACTAATTCTATTTTGAACTATTAAGCACCACTGCCAACAGAAATTCTTCTAAATATTTAAATAGAGATATCGTTCTTGCTGGAGCAAACCAGTTAGATTAGAGAAGCCTTTTAATGTTTACCTCTGGCTCCAGTAAAAGAGAGTTCTCTCTTATTCTTCTGTTTCTCCTCAATTCTGCGTTGACCCATTGTACCTTTTATCAGTCACTCTCCTACATTCCTTGGGCTACAGACAGACAGATATTTCCTATTTGCAGCATACCATGTGTATTTTAGGAAAAACCTCACATTCAGTAAGCTGGAGGAGGACTTTCTTCATTTTCTGGATGCAAGGTTTTCATTAAACAGAATTGAAAAGAAATTCCAAATGTAAATACATACTTTTAGCCTTCCTTGATGTAATTTTATCTCTCCCAAATATACACTACTTGGCTACTTAGAATGAGTGAGTTCTTTCAAACTAAGAAGGATTTTTCAAGGACAGGAGAGATTTCTGGGAAAAAAGGAAGGAATGGTAGGAGATCTTAATATTGATTAACTATGCTAGTGATTGTTTAACTCTGGGCAATTTGCATTTCCATAGTAAAGGCGAATGACACTATCCAATACTAATGGTGGATTGATGTTGGCAGTGTATTGAATTACATATACAAGAGTTGGTTTTGTACCATACCCTGAAACCCCCCAACAAAAGTATCAGGAGAAAAATTGTAAGTACTAGCAATTTAAAGATGTCCCAGGTGCGCGCGCGCACACACACACACACACACACACACACACACACACACACACACACACACACAAAGGCTTTCTAAAAGCTTGTGTTTCTGGCAGTAAATTGGTCAAATGTAATTTTCCTCTAGGGAAAAATATTATCTGTATGTGTGGTTAATGAGTAGACCAGCAGACCTACAATAAGACATTTAATTGGTTCCTAGTTTTTTTAAGAGAATTCTCAAAATTCTAGCTTGAGATCCTCAGTGGAACTAACCTGTGGCCATGCAGAGACAACAGTGGAGCCAGATAGTTAATTCTCAGACTCAATTTATTCTTAAATATTTGTTCTATCAATTGTATTATCCTTTAAGAGGCACTATGGTTCTAACTTAAGACAGACTTTTCTCAATATCTTTATGAATATCTCTATTCATCTCTAGGCAAGTGCCTAACACGATGTTTTTATATGTAATAGACACATAAAACAAATAAAACATTTATTGACTTAAGGTCTCACATAGCCTAAAATGAATTATATTTTAGAAATTGCAGACTAAATAAAATTAATAATCTATTCCTCTACAGTTCCTATTATAACAACCAACTTTCACTGATAACTAAATTCTCACTTTAAAAAAAAAAGAGAATTTTATTGGCTTCCTGGAATGTTTAAAAATCAGACTTTAAAAATTTCCTGTAAACTTTGTTGTAATGTTTTCCTAATTTCACCCAAATTCTAAAAAGTTTTTGAGACCTCTAATAAAATTGCTTTTACCATTTCAAAACTAGTTTTAGCCTTATAGAGATTGAAACATTCTCTTCTACTCCTAGTCTCATTCAAATGTATACTTTAAAATTTCTATCTGTAATCATAAACAATACAGTATATATGCATACATACATAATATATATCTCAAATGATACACATGGAATAATAGATCCATAATGGATGCACATATCTATCTATATATTTTTATTATGACACAACATTGTACAGAATATGTCTAATGCCACAAGCTACATGAAAACCAAACTACAAAGTTCTTTCTAAATGGTCATAGCTGTCACATATATTGGTCCAATAATCTGATACATAAAATTATAAGGCCATACACAGATCTAGGCTTGGAGGATATTCAAAACCATCTATTCTGACCCCTTCATTTTACACACAAGAATATGAAATGACTTGCCCAGTGTAATACAGTGAGTACATTTCAGAAATTTCCATGAACTCAGGAAATCTTAATTCCACAGCCAATTAATTCTCTTTCTTTTGTACCATGCTATCAGATACCGCTTTTTACATTTCTTCTATTCCCCACCCAAAATTTGCCTTCTGTTTCCTTTTAAAAAAAAGTTATTTATTTATTTATAATATTTTCCATGGTTACATGATTCATGTTCTTTCCTTCCCCTCTTCCCTCTCCCCTCCTGGAGCTGACAAGCAATTCCACTGGGTTATCCATGTATCATTGTTCAAAATCCATTTTCATATTATTCATATTTGTGCTTGAGTGATCATTTAACACCAAAACTCCATTCATATCCCCATTGAACCACGTGATTGATCATATGTTTTTCTTCAGTGTTTCTACTCCCACAGTTCTTTCTCTGGATTTGGATAGCGTTCTTTCTTATTAGTTCCTCTGGATTGTCCTGGATCATTGCATTGCTGCCAGTAGAGAAGTCCATTACAATCGATTTTACCACAGTGTATCAATCTCTGTGTACAATGTTCTCCCAGATCTGCTCCTTTCACTCTGCATCAATTCCTGGAGGTCTTTCCAGTTCACATGGAATTCCTCCAGTTCATTATTCCTTTCAGCACAATAATATTCCAACACCATCAGATACCATAATTTGTTCAGCCATTCCCCAATCAATGAACACCCCCTCATTTTCCAGTTTTTTGCCACCACAAAGAGCACGGCTATAAATATTTTTGTACACATATTTTTCCTTATTAGCTATTTGGGGTAAAAACCCTGCAGTGGTATGGCTGGATCAAAGGACAGGCATCCTTTTATAGGCCTTTGGGTATAATTCCAAATTGCCCTCCAGAATGGTTGGATTAATTCACAACTCCACCAGCCGTGTCCCAATTTTGCCACTTCCTCTCCAATATTTATCATTTTCCTTTGCTGCCATAGTGGCCAGTCTGATTTGTCCTTTAATTTTACTTCTGGCATCTTGCCTAGTGAGAGGTATTTTTTTTTCTTAAATGTGCTATATTTTTTCTAGAAAATCTTTAATTAAATAAGAGATATTTAAATCAAATCTCTTAGATGAGCTATACATGTATGAAGATGAAAAGGAAACTCACATGATCTGATTACCTTGGAATACCTTTTTATAAACATAGACTAAGGTTTGAAGACTCAATAATTTTAATGGAATTGGACAGATTATGGTGCTTTCAGGTGCTTGAAAAATTATTAGTTCTTGATGTCTAAATTTCTAAGAGGAAATGATTCACACTTCCCCGAGGCAAGAAGTATATTAGTGGATTGAGCAATGAAGTCATAGACATGAATTTGATTTCTGCCTCAGATACTCACTCTGTGACCCTTGAAAAGTCATTTACTCAGCATGTTTCCTCTGTAAAATAGTAATCTGTAAAAACGAGAATAGTAATAGCATCTAATGAAAATAACATTAAAATAATCAAATGACATTTTATACACAAAGTACTTTGCAAACCTTAAAGCCATATATGTTCTTTCAAATTCCACAATAACTGAGAAATGAGATCTCATATGTAGTTTAGATTTAGAAAAGAGCTTGAAACAGAAATAACACTGGAACTAAGTAAGGCTTCTGGTTATAATACCGGGTTCAATTTCTTCTCTTGAGAAAGAATTATTTAAAAGACATAGAACATGTTGTATTATTTAGAATGCTAACCCACTTTGCTGAATGTTTGGGTCCATTATTGTTATTTCAGAAAAGTCTGATGAAAAAGAGCCAATGTCTAGGACTTTCTGTTATACTACCTTTGCAGACTTTCCATATTCTCACAAAATTCTTTTTGTTTGTCCAGATTCCCTGATACAAGCTGGACTTCCGGGCACTTTGAACATGACCAACCCTCTTCAGTGGGCCAGATATCACTGGCCACATTTGATCTCTGGTGCAGGCAGGAATGACGGCGAGAGGTTTTACAACTATTCCTCATTGCTTGTGTGTGGGAAGAAGCCCTCTCAGACACCCAAACTGGCAGGAAAACACCGAGTAGTTATTCCATACCCACAGTGCTTCAAAGAGGAGTATGAGAAAACCTGTGGAACATACATGAATAACCGAATACGGACGACAAAGTATACTCTCCTGAATTTTGTGCCAAGGAACTTGTTTGAGCAGTTTCATAGGTATTATATCTTATTCATGGTTGAAGAATCTCAGAATTTCCATTGTTCTCTTTGGTTTATGGGATCGGTGAATTTTTTAATCCCATATTTGATTCTAATCAGATCAGCCTCATTGTAAGTTCTGCTGAAATCTTTGTTGTGGAAGGGGCATCTCTTGGGTTCAGATTATCATCTGATATGTATGAAAATATAGATAATCTTGTTCTGACAGAAGTTATTCAGTAGCATATTTGCTTAGTAAAATATGCTTCCATTCTTTTCTCTTTCTTGTGAGATGATAAACTTTATTATCTTGGTGGTTTAAAGGGGAAACATTACTATTCCCCAAGAATCACTTACATTATATAAATAATATCCTTTCTCAGCTAGTCTCTACCCTGATGAATCAGAATCAGTAGCTATTATTTGTCCAGTTTCTTTCCTTAATTTACATTCAAAACTTTGATCCAAATGGGTAAATGTGTGTATATATATGTCTTATACATATCTATGTCTTACATAGATAAGTATACTCATATGTAAGTACATATGTACATGTTTTTTCTGGGTCATTCAGTCATTCAGGGATGCCTAACTCTTCATACCCCAAGAACTCCAGACCCTTCTGTTCTCCACTAACATGTTGGACAGCTTTTGACCTAAGGGGCTCATCTTCTGATTTGTATCTTTTAGCACTTTGATACCATCTAAGGGGGTTTCTTGGCAAAGATGCTTGAGTGGTTTGCCATTTTCTTCTCCAGTGGATCACCTTCATCAGAACAATCCACCATGAGCTGACCATCTTGGGTAATCCTGCATGGCATAAATCACCATAATAAGGCAGTGATCTGGGATGGGTACAAACATATGTGTGTGCTTACATATGCATATATATGTACATATATGGAAAGAGAGAGAAGAAGGGATTAAAAGACAGAGAGAGAAAACTCTAGATCAGTATTCCTACAAGGCATGTACACCTCATGGTCAACATGTACAAAATGGAATTGTATATCATTCTTCCTAAAACTATTGTTTTTTATGACTTTATTATTTTAGTCATTGAGTCTTCCCCATGTCAGAAACTTTGAGATTATATTTGATTCTTTTCTCTTCCCTAGCTTTCATAACTAATCAATTATCAAGGCCCATCAAGTCTATCTCTAGCTCTAAATCTGTGATCCTCTAAATCAGTTGGCCTTTCTAATTATGTTTCCTGATTTGTAAAATGTGGGTAATAATGCTTATGTTTAACAACATTATTATAATATCCAGCATTCATATAATGCTTTAATAATATTCTCTCATTTTCTATCCTTTCCTGTCTGCTCTCATTAACCCAAGTCCAAAAAGAGACCCTCATTACCACCTGCCTAGACTGTTGAACCTACAGGAATGGTGCAATGAAAAGAGAGTGGACTTTGAGGCAGGAGAACTTGCGTCAGATCTCCCCTTTATCACTGATTGTGACCTTGAACAAGTCATTTAACCCTTCTCAGCCTCAGTTTCCTTATTCTGTAAAATTATGAGGTACATTTAAATGCCTTTTGAATTTTCTTCTAGCTTTAAATCGATGATCCTCTAAATCACTTGGCCTTTCTGTTCAGAAGTTTCCTGATTTGTAAAATATGGGTAATAATGCTTCTTTTTAACAATATTATTATAATATTCAGCATTCATATAATGCTATAACATTTGCAAAGTGCTTTTAAAATATTATCTCATTTTATCTCACAACAACTTAGAAAGTGGGCACAATTTATTATCTTTATTTTAGAGAGGAGGAAACTGAGGCAGTAAACAGTTAAATGACTTGCCCAGGTCACCTAGCTAGTGTCTGAGGAAGAAACTGAGTCTTCAACTCCTGACTCCAGGTCCAGCATTCTCTCCACTGCACCAGAAGAATTTGTATCAGTGGACTCTACTTTTTCATCTTTCAATGCATTATTCATTTGTTTTGACAAATTTATCTCCCTTACAAATCTTATACAGATCTAGTCATGACATTCCTCTGCTCAAAGGTCTTCAGCAGGCTCCATCTTGTCTTTTGAACAAAGTTCAAATTTCTTAGCTTTTGCATTCAAGACTTTCCACACAGAGACAACTCAGAGATGTTTTGCAATCTTGACCCTGACAGTCTCGGTCTCACTTACTGAGAAGGGGGACTCTGGGTTGAATTCCAAGTTCCTCCTGAGGCAGCTGTGATTAGAAAATAGGGCTATTGGTGAAGGGATAGTCAATAAATAATGGAAGAGTAGGGCCCTTATTTCAAATAAAAGTTGGGCCCAAAGAGGTTAAGCATCTTATTCAGGGCTATACTGA
This sequence comes from Gracilinanus agilis, assembly GCF_016433145.1. NCBI lineage: Eukaryota > Metazoa > Chordata > Mammalia > Didelphimorphia > Didelphidae > Gracilinanus > Gracilinanus agilis. Next base: position 167,719,920 of record NC_058135.1, on the reverse strand, counting down.
TAATTATAGAGCAATCTAGAAACTGATCCTAAGTCAGACTCCAAACGTTGTTCTAATGCACATTATTTCATTTAATCCTCATAATTTTTGTGAGATAAACAGGGCAGGGATCATTATTCCTATTTTATAGAAGAGAAAAGTGAGAATTAGGAGAGGTGACTTGCCCAGAGCCACACAACCATGTGTTGGAACTGAGATCAAACCCAAACACATCCTGACTGCCTGGCTTTCTCAAAATACTTGAGGCAGTGAGCCTTAGCCAGTATGCCCCCACATCACATTCACTTGTTGCATCTGAAAACATGAGGGAAATTATTGATCTGAAAACATGAGTGGAATTGCTGCTTGGCAAGCTGGAACAAGGTCTCCGTGCTCCCTATAAATTATTGTCCATCAGAGGCTTTAAGCTTTTAGTCTAATTTGAACAATTTGACTGATTACAAAATAAATAGCTTTGTGCTAGGGAGAATAAAATTTCAGCCATTAAAAATGTACATTTAGAAAAGTCATAATAAAAGTTCTCTTTAATGTCCCCTTAGAAACCTACTTCTCTTATCTGTCCCTAATCCTAGTGCAGCCTACTTGGGGTCATGTTATAAACTTTCACAAAAGACTTGATATGAAGAATAGACCATTTTATATGACTTTGCAAATTACAAAATGTTTTATATATGATACATTCCTGCCATCAGCTATTCAGAGACCATTTGGTCAGAATCATAGAATCTGAGAATTTTTGAGAGTTAAAAGAGACCTCCCTGGGTGGTTAAGTACTTCATAAGCATTTGTTGACTGCCTGATGCTATAAAATACCTTACATGTGGTCATCATGCATTTACTTAAAAATATTCAGTCGCCCCACTTCCTTTGATAGGCTATTCCAATTTGGAGTACATTGCATCTTTATAAAGCTCTGATATAAAGCCAGATTCTTATGAAGTTCTGATAGTAAGCCTGAATTTGCTTCTTTGAGCTTCCAACCATTGCTTCTTGTTTTGTACCCTAGCCAAATGGAACAAATCAAATCCCTCCTCCAAATGGCAAGTCTATAAATACTCTAAGTCAGTTATGTCCTCCTTCCTATATTTTCTTTCTTCTGGGTTAGAGATCTCCACTTTAGCAAGATGTTTCTCACATGGGGTCATCTTGAGACTCTTCATCCTATTTTCCCTTTTCTGGATGTGCTTCTATTTCTCAACTTCTTTCCTAAAATGTGATACAAGTACTCTAAATATGGTCTGACCAGGGCAGAATACTCTAGTTCCATTTTCTCCTTTTCTTTAAATATTATACCTCTCATAATGTAGCCTAAGATTACAATAGTTTTCTTGGGTCTCTACCACATTGTTAACAAAGGGCTTACAGTTTGTAAATTCTCAGATCTTTTGCAGATGAATTGATGATTAGCTACACTAACCCCATCTTGCACTTGTGCATATAATTTTTTAACCTAAGTGTAGAATAATCGAGCTCACATCTCACCATCTTTTCCCTAAGAATTAATTGATAAGTTTGATGAAATGCATTGTAAATCATTTAGGTAAACTATATCTACAGCAATCCTGATCTACTCATTCAAGCATTCTTGTCAAAAAAAGGGGGGGAGGGGGAGAGAATGAGGTTATTCTCGCATAACCTGTTTTTGGTGAGTCCATGCTAACATTTTGTAATCCTCACTTCCTTTTATAGGTGTTGTTAATTACCCATGTAATAACATGTTATAGAATTTATGCCAGTAATCAAAGTCTTATACTCTTTTGATTCTGTTCTCTTCCTCATTGGGACACCAGGATTACATTTGGCTTTCTCCAGTTCTCTGGTAGCCTTAGCATTTTCTAAGAGCTTTCAAAAGTCATGGACAGTAACTGTTCAGGAATCTCATCTGCTGCTTTTTTTCAGTAGATCACAAAGTAGTTCACATGAACTAGGTAAATTGGATTCACTAAAGGCAGCTCTTATAATCTCCTTATTTATAACATCAGCTATTTTTTCCCATACTTTCCAATCCAGAGTCTTCTCCTTGGCCAAGACAACAGATTAGAGTTCAGCCTTCTTTTTCAACCATTATCATTGTCCCATCTACTATGAACAGTGGTCCTATTGCATCTTTGATTCTCCTCTATTCTCCAATGTAGATTTTAACCCCATTTTGTTATTTTTTTTTACTTAACAGGATAACCTCATTGTGTGAGCTTTAATATTCCTGTTACTATTCTTATAGGAGCACTATATACTTTTTATTCATCCTCTTTGACCTGCTGATGAATTTCCTTTACATACATACTCTTTAGATAATTACCATTTTCCCCATTAAAATTGTTTTGTTGTTTGTGTGCATGCGCACATGCATAGAATTTTACTCTTGAAATCTCTCTCTTATTCCTGGGTTGACAATATAAACAGTGGGGCAGTAAATATAATTCCTCTGAACCTTTTTATCTGACCTACTAAAATCCAGAGAATGTACAGGATGATAACTGGCTTTCTTTTCTTTATTAATTTCAAATTCGAAGATGGTGTGGTAACTTTCCCAGGATGTTTCGAGTATTTCCACCCCATCAACCAGTACCTCATTGATAGTCAGATCCAAGAAAAAAATTTTCCTCTCTGACTTTAATCTCCTAAAGGGTAAATTATCATCAAATCAAACCAAAGTGTTATTAACTTTTCTGATTTTAGAAAAAAGGATACTCCGACAGATGCCCATACAATTGAAGTCCCTGTTACTCTAATATTGCGCTTTTGTGTATGACTCATCATCTGTTTCTCAAATTCCTTATCTATTTCCATTTCAGTGTAGAGGGTCAGGCATGAAACTCTTAGACATAGAATTAGAGTTGTTTCCCTAGATGATCTCTTCATGATTTAAATATACCTTATTGATTTGAACAAGATGATAAGGCTTCCTGAGACACATTTCAAGAACAGTTATCATTGTTCAAATCTCATGAATTCAATCCTGTCTCAGTTAAATTAATAGTTTAGTGACCCTGAGGAAATTTTCTTACAGTCTTGGCTTTCCATTTGAACATACACATATATGTTAATGAGGTGGGACAAGGTATAATGCTTTCACATCTTTGAAAGTTAGTTATTAATATATGATTTTTAAAAATATTTTATTTTTTAGAAAAATTTTCCATGGTTACATGATTCATGTTTTTATTTTCCCTTTCATCCCCTCTTTCTGCCCCCCCCTCCTTAGCCGACACGCATTTCCACTGTTTTTTTTTTAAACCTTAACTTCTGTGTATTGGCTCCTTGATGGAAGAGTGGTAAGGGTGGTCTACTTGTTTTAACATATGTCATCAATCAAGACTTATTTCCATATTATTGATAGTTGCATTGATAGTGGCCATTTTGAGTCTACATCCCCAATCATGTCTGCATCAACCCGTGTGTTCAAGCAGTTGTTTTTCTTCTGTGTCTCCACTCCTGTAGTTCTTTCTCTGAATGTGTGTAGCTTTCTTTTCCAAAAGTCCCTCAGAATTGTCCTGGGTCATTGCATTGCTGCTAGTGCAGAAGTCCATTACATTTGATTTTACCACAGTATATCCGTCTCTGTGTACAATGTTCTTCTGGCTCTGCTCCTTTCACTCTGCATCAATTCCTGGAGGTTGTTCCTGTTCACATGGAATTCCTCCAGTTTATTATTCCTTTGAGCACAATGGTATTCCATTACCAGCATAATTAGTATATGATTTTTTGATTTCCCAAGAGGAAGTTATTCACATTTTCCAGAAATAGCTAGGCAGCTTCATGGTTAGAATCCCAAATCTGGAGTCAAAGAGACCTGATTTTGAATCCTACCCCAGATACTTAGTAGCTGTTTGACCCTTGAAGAGTCAGTTAACCTCTTTCAACTTCAGTTTCTCCAGTTATAAAAAGGGAATAATAGCAACTACCTCACAGAAACATTGTGAGGATATAAGATGATATTAATATTATGCTTTCCAAACCTTAAACTTCCATATAAATGTTAGATTTTGTTAATAATATTATTCATTATTATCATTCAGTGACAACATCATTTCTGTTTCTGCCTCCATTATTATTTAGCCCATACTTATCTATTATGATTTCCCACTCTTAATTCCTTGATTTACTAATATGGTTTTCTATTTTGTTAATATCAGTGCTACTCTGGCTACCATCAGCCCCCCGTCTATGAATGAATGAACCAAAAAATCCTTTATCAAGTGCTTACCATGTATAAAGAATTGTGCTAAGCACTGGAGACTTGAGAGCTCATCTTCTAATACAGGGAGACAGCACCTATAAAAGACTTCAGCTGCAAATCAGATGGAAAGGTCCAGTGGTTCTTATGGTGTAGCAACAAGACAGATGGCAATACATCTTCTATCCTATAATTTTCATGAATAAAACCATACCTGATGTTGGATCATTTCGAGGTGGCAAGAACTGTGTTGGAAGAACTTTCTTATCTGAGTCTTCAGTAATTATGGCTGCCTAGGAGGCAAAGACAACAAGACCTGTAGGCAAGTTGTCATATCTTATAACCATAAAAGTTGTTTCCCTGAATGATCGATTTGTCTAAGTGCCATCCTTAAGCCTTTATGTATGCCACATGGCACTCTTCATCTTAATAGCCATTAAATTATTAACCATCATAAATATAATAATAAATATAACAACAACATAAACATTTAAATATAACCAATATAAATATCTCTATATTCCAATAATAGGTGTTATTCCTCAAATTCCAGTGAGGTCAGATATGCCTGCTTGAATTAGAATTGTTCAGTTACCCAGACTTAATCCTTTTTAAAAAAAGTAAACATAGTCCTTGGAACTCAACTCCTATGATTTTCTGGGTCTTTCTACTTCCTACATTGTAGTTATCCTTTGTACAATCAAGCTTAAGTAGAAAGATATAGGCAGTTTTCTCCTCCCTTCTTTCTTCTCTGTTTAAAGTCCTTTTTGGATGAGATTTATATTCTTCAGATAAATACTAGCTCTGGTTAAGTGCCCTTTATTCCTGGACAAGAACTTGTCACTTCCATATTTTAAGTCATGATGCAAAAATCCAACCTATTTTCTTACACATCTTCTCAAGAAATTTTTTACTTCCCATATCTACTATCTCTCAAAGCCATTTCTTTCAGTTAGGAAGTGAGGAAAGCACCAAGCACATTTTTAAGGTCCTAAATTTCTTGCTCAAGAATTCTGGAGCTTTAGTAATGTTTTCTAGATTTCTTATGGTATTATCATTTGTGTCAATGTGAATCACCAGAAGTGGGTAGAAGTCATCTGGTTGGACAAGTCTTGGGTGAGTCTTGGTCTTGCCCTAGATAATTGGCTAGGGAAGACAGTAAACCTCTTAGTTGTTACTAAGTCAACAATTAACTGCCTCCATACCCATAAATATGTTTCCTAGAGAGCTAAATATTCAATTATCTTTCATTTTCCCTTTTCTCTTCTGTGTCAGGTTCTTTTACTCTCTGACTTCTTGACATAAATCAGATTTCTCTTCCACCTTTCTAGATTATTATTCTTTTTCTGTTTTTTTTACAATGTTTCCATTTATTTTAATAAAATTATTTTTAAAAAATTTTTTCATCCTAATACACTGGACATATAAGTTATGTGATCATTTCTAGGAATGAGGCCAGCCTTCAAGCAAAGTGTAATAACAGCCTTCCTAACCTTTCAATGTAACTTATAAAGATTATTTTAAAAACATTTTTAACAATAATTTGGTTTTTTATTGGAAAAGTAGCAAAATATTGTAGAGAACCAGATTTATAGTTGGGGAGACAAATTCTACTTCTGACATTTCTACAAATTCTACCTTTAACATATACTGGCCAATTAACTTCCTAGACTAATTTTTACTGGTAAAAAAGATCTTCCTCACCAAAGTTTGGTTCATCAATAAAAATACAGGTCCAGCCAAATAATAATATTAAGTATCATTACCTCTCCTCAACTATTAAGCCTACCCCAACAAAGTAGTTGTTGGTCACTCATGTCCAACTCTTTGTGACCCGGTTTGGGGTTTTCTAGGCAAATATACCAAAATGGTTTTCCATTTTCTTCTCCAACCCACTTCATAAATGAGGAAACAGGGTTGAGTGATTTGCTCACTATAACACAGCAAATAAGTGTCTGAGTAGTTCAGAAAGTTCAGAAAGATGAGTCTTCTTGACTCCAAGCTAGTGCTCTATCCACTCTTCCACCTTTCTGCCCAACAAAGTAGACAGAGGATACTTTTTTATTCTAAAGTTTTGGAAGCAAATATTTGTTTCCATTTCTCTGCTATTGGATAAAGTGAAGATGATGATCTCAATTTGTGACAAAGTATTCTTTTATTTGAAGGAATCCAACTTTAGTAGGTAAAGAAATTACATGGAAACTTTAAACATTTACTCATTCATCCAAAAGACATTGATAGAGTACTATGTGTTTGGAGAGTACTATTTAAAAACAGGCTGTTCGTATGTATTTCATCAAGTAGTAATTAAAAATAATCTAAAAGCCCATTATGTGCTATCCTTATGCTTTTATGTATGCCAAACAATAGCTTTCATCACAATACCGTTTAAATTTGCCTTATAAAGATACTTTATTTTTTATTAATTTCAATAAGCTCCTGATATTCATGTCTTCACTTACGTTCTTAATGTCATCTTTTTTTTTCTTTCTCAAGCTCCATAACTTTGAAGCACAATAATTTTGTTTCCTGATAGTGATCAATAATAATAATGTGTGTTGAAATTGCTGTGCTTTTGAAGGGGAGAAATTACATTCTTCTAGGTGAATACTTTTAGTATAGAATCTGAGAAAGAAATAGCAAGGTAATTGTAGCTATTCTGGAATCACACCTATTTTATGACATTTTTAGAGTTTAGAATTTAGACTTATTTGGAAAACTTTGTAATATGAAGCTTTTGGAAGGAAGAGAAAATTATTTTCTAATTAAGCCTTTTCTTAGCACCATTAATATAGTCAGAAATTAATAGGTATGGTACAGAGCTTTATTTGGTAGTGTAGAGCTTTATTTTTATTTGGTTTCAATTGCTCCTAAAATATTAATGTCCACTTCTAAATTTTCTATTGTTTGATCTTTAAAGCAAGGGTTATATTAAGGAGAGGTAACTGGATTCTTTATGCCTGGACGTAATTTACCCTTTTCTCTTTTCTATTTCTAGAATAAGAGAAATCCTCAGTGTAAGCCATTACTATAAAATCATTCTAAGTAAACAAAATGGCATTGGTGCTCCTCAGGAATTTAATTCAATAAACATTTATTAAGTTATTACTATATCCCAGGCATTTAGGAATATGAAGATAGAAATAATAATTCCTGCCTTTAAGAAGCTTATAGTCTAATATGACTGATAATAATAATAACTGACATTTACATGATGCTTTAAACTTTTCAAGTTCTGTATATATATTATTTCCCTTGGACCTTAAAATAACATTATTGACTTGGTACTATAGATATTGTCCTCTCCATTTTACATAGAAAGAAATTGAACCTCAAAGGGGTTGAAGTAACTTTCTCTGGCCAAGTAATCTATGTTGTAGATGAAATTTGAATCAAAATCTTCCAGATTTCAAATCTATGCTGACTATTCTTCCATGCTGCCTCCCAAGAATGAAACAAAGTAGACCATGATAGGGAAATGGAGCTAAGAAACAAAATGTTCTGGGAAATTTTTTTCATGAAGAAAGAGATCACTTTCAGGTAGATATGGTGATGATTTAGAAGGGGAAGGAAAGACAGAGCAAGGGATTAAGAAGTATATTCAAGGGGGCAGCTGGGTAGCTCAGTGGAGTGAGAGTCAGGCCTAGAGACAGGAGGTCCTAGGTTCAAACCTGGCCTCAGCCACTTCCCAGCTGTGTGCCCCTGGGCAAGTCACTTGACCCCCATTGCCCACCCTTACCAATCTTCCACCTATGAGACAATACACCGAAGTACAAGGATTTAAAAAAAAAGAAGTATATTCAAGGATACAAGATGATCTGTGTGAATGTCTGAAGGTGGGAGAGTATAGGACAAGATTAGAGAAAAGCTAGTAGCCCCCTATAAGTGGAAGAGAAAAGATGAATATTTCAATGGTCTATCATTTATTCATCCATATCAATTGTAACCTTTTATTACCTAATAGCATGACTGTCACTTAGTAGTTCATAAACCCTTTGTGGTTCATTATAAAAAATCATTAATGGTACCTCAAGCAATAATTAATTGCCTAATTATGTTGTAATATGCAAATAATAGTAAGCACATAAAGGTTTTGCTGGATTCTTTTATTTCTTACAGAATTATTTCTCACATAAAATATTTGTAACTATTTTACAATTAGGTTTAAGCTTTTATATTTAGTTTTCAAAATTATATGTAGAGTAACCTTTTGTGTTCCATAATTATAGATACTTAAGTATGTTTCAGAATCAGTAGTAAGGAATGAAGAGATCAGAAGACGAGAGAGAGAGAGAGAGAGAGAGAGAGAGAGAGAGAGAGAGAGAGAGAGAGAGAGAGAGAGAGAGAGAATGAATGATTGACACAAGTTATGTTCAAGTAAAATCTTTCTGGTAAATTTTAAGTTTTATCCTTTGAGGCAAAAGTTTTCATTGTGATAAATTTACAAATAAATCTAAACTAATATTATGAGTAGCATTTTAAATTGATCTGAGAATTCACAACACATTTTATTGTTGTTGAATGGGGTTTGCAGATGTAAAACAGTGAAGACAACCTTGTGACAACTGTAATGTAGAGATGGCAGCATGGAATCCCTGCAAAATACAGGGTCAGCCTCACCCAAAGTTCTCCAGGGGGAGTCCCCTGGAATTCTGGGTGAGGGGCTGACCCTGTATTTTGCAGGGATTCCATGCTGCCATCTTTACATTACACCAAGTAGATGAAAAACTTCCCCAAGCTTACCTGAACATTCCTAGAAATCATCCATAATGAGTCCTTTTAGATCAGTAGAAACCAGTAGAACTTGTGATCCAAACCTAGAGAACTGAGGATCATCACTATTGCATGATGTAGTATCTGAGGAGGGCTCCAGAAGTGGAGAGTAATGTGAAATAAATCTGGAAAGTTGTTTGTGTCAAATGGAGGAGTTTCTTCGCTGATAAATTAAGGTTTTAGTATCCTATCTTATAGACCAAAGCTTCTGAACCTTTTCTGTATCATGAACTCTTTTGGTAATGAAGTTTATGGCCCCCTTCCCAATATACTGTATTTAAATAATGGAAGGAAATGCTAAGTTTCGATTATAGATTAGTGCAAATTAGTTAGTGTTCGGGGTTTCTTTTTTTAGGAAAGGCAATAACAAGCTGAAAAATGGAGCCATAACTGGATTAAAACAACCTCCATTTTGGCCCATGGCACTGAATTTATAGAAAAGCACTTGAAAACCTTTAGCTGTACGGAACAAAATAAAACTTAACACTGAGGTAGCAATATTAATTAGATAAAAGAAAGTTACCAGAGGATGTGGTGTAGACTTTTGTTCCCTTTCTTACTTCCTTCATCAACTTTATACCAATGTCCCAAATCTTTGTTCCCAATCCAGGGATGGTTTTCCTCCCCTCCCCTGCACAAAACTCCCTAATTATAATTCTAATGGAACATCCCCAGTGGTGAGTGAGCAAGCTATCATTGTGAATACTGCACTTGTAGCCAAGAGAATCTGGGATCAAATCCTGCCTTAGACACTTACTAGTGTGACTTTGGGCAAGTCACGTAACTCCTCAGTGTCTCAGTCTCCTCATCTGCCACCTATAAAATGAGGAGTTTGGAATCAGTGCCTAACAACAACTTTGATTATATAGGAACCATAAGGTCCATTCCAACTGTGTAGATGTGAACTTATGATAAAGAATGCCCTCAAAATCATGACATATAGTTGATTGAAGGAGATAGGGATATTTATCCTAGAGAAGACTTATAGGAGACATGATTGCTACCTGCAAGTTTTTGAAGGTCTACCATTTTGTGGAAGATTGAGAATTGTTCTTCTTGATTCTAAAGGGTAAAATAGGAAAAAAAATTATCTAAAGGCCAGATTTGTATTTGATACAAGGAAAAACTTTCTAAGAGCTAGAGGTCTCTTAGGGAAATAGTTGGTTCCCTGCCACTGAAGATCTTGAAAAAAAAGGCTAACTGACCATTTTCAAGGTTTATTATATGCAGAAGGCATTCTCACTTGTATATGATTTTGATGAGATAGCCTCTAATATTTTCTGATATACAATAACTCAAGGGACTGACAATAACCAGATAAGATATTCAGGGTAAAGATGACTTGAATGTATTTCATAGACAATAATAAAAATGGAGAGATTGTAGGGGGAGGAAGAGAGAGAGAGAGAGAGACAGACAGAGAGAGAGAGAGAGAGAGAGAGAGAGAGAGAGAAGTTAAGAACAAGTTAAAATCATTTTCCTTTGTGGTTCGTGGGGTAAATTGTGTCTATATATATTGATATGATACTATTTCCAAAACCATGGAGGTTTGCGCAGATTGAATGGAAATCTATAATATATTCATCCCTTTCCCCATCCAACAGGGTAAAGAGCACTACAGCACATTCAATCTTGAGAAGTAGCTTGTGTCCAGATTTTGTTATAAACACTTTTTCCTACTTAGTACCTAAGGTTCATGTGGTCTGAAACAAGCAAAAGGTCAAAATTTCTCTGCTTCCCACTCCTCAACCATCTTACAGACATTGTGTACATTTTTTTTTCTGTTTCTGCTTAGTTTTGTAACAAATGCCTCCACCTTTCTCACTCCTAAGGCCTTAAAGTCCTCAAGTCACAGTTGTCTTTCTTAATTCATTTGACTGAATTTAGAGGCTCTGTGCTTTGCTTTTTTTCTATGAGCTGGCTATTTCCACAAGAATTATCATAGAAAACTTATATATCACTTGTCAAGGGCAAGAATTTAATTTAGAAAGGAGAGGAGTACCTCGAGGACCATGCTTTACCAAATCCTGTATAAAAATGAGTATATATATATATAAGCTAAAGTCTGCAGCTCTTAATTCTGGGTGGATTTTGACTAACTCTTTAAGTTATGGCAACTCTCAGACTGCAAATCAGAGGGAGGATGCCAATCTGCATTGGTAAGGGGAATTTACTCCCTGGGAGATTCCTACAGTGATAAAATTACTGGTCAAAAAATAAAACAAAAAATTTCCCACTTCAGCGACATTGTATTAACATTTCATTTTCGTTGTTAGTTGTTACCTTGTTTTGTTATCAGTTATCACTTTTGTTAGTTATCACAGTTATTTTGTTATTAGTTATCACTTATTTTTCTGGTTCTATTAAATGATCATGTTGCAAAATCATATTCCAATACTAATTTTAGAATCAACATCTATAGAAGAGGCAATATCTAGATTTTGAAGTGGGTAATAAATCTTCAGTATCATTTTTTCTTGTATATTATTTTTGTAGTATCAAATTTCTAGTCAGGTAGAAAAGGATCAAAGAAAAATGCTCTGGAATAGTGATTAAAAATGAAAACTTTGATATTGCTGTTAGTACATCTTGTTAACATCTCTTTGCATATGTGTATGTTTTTTTCTAGAGCTGCCAACTTGTATTTCCTCTTTTTAGTCGTCCTCAACTGGGTCCCCCTTGTAGAAGCCTTCCAAAAAGAAATTACTATGCTTCCTCTTGTGGTCGTCCTCACAATCATAGCAATTAAAGATGGCTTGGAAGATTATCGAAAATATAAAATAGATAAACAGATCAATAACTTAATAACAAAGGTATATAGCAGGTAAGTAAAATGCATTGTTTGCTTTTCAGTCTTTATGCAGCATCCTTCCACTCACAAGATCTTTTCATGTATAAAATATTAAAATTCCTTTGTTTCTTCAAGTTTTTCAGCAAATGTTGATGTTCCTTCTGTGTGTAAGCCAGTGTGCTGAGTACTGTGGAGAATGATCCTAGACCTTAAGAAGCCAACAGTTCCCAAGTTTAGTTTACCAACTTATGGAGAGAAAAATGTAGGGAAGTTGCATTTGACTAATGTAATGAAGTTCTTTTCTTTTCTTTTCCTTTATACTTTAATAGTCTGAATCTTTTGCTTGAGAATCAAGACTGTAAGGTGTTCTTCTTTGAGTTCCTCATTGTCACCTTACAGAAAACCCCAAATGTGGTCACAAAGAGTCAAACACAGCTGAAAACAAGAGAACAACAACAGCAAGGATTCTAAGAGGTGAAGAGCGAATACATTCCAAGCCAATGAAGGAAACCAATGAAAAGGCACAGAGAAGAGAGATGGATCAGTAAGAAGGCCAATTTATCTAGAGTAGAGTACATGAAAGGAATTCATTTTGATGAGTCTGGAGGGATATGTTATATTCAGGTTGCAAAGGAATTTAGACAGAAGAGCAGTGGTGCAATACTATGCTGAAAAATCAGACTATTTCACAGTATTTCACAGTATAATTTTACCATATCTTCCATTGTTTAGTGTAGTCAATAAGGTAATTAATAATGATGATGATAATGGTGGTGATAATAATGCTAGCATTTATATAGTGCTTTAATGTTTACAAAGTACTTTAAATATGTTAAGTGGCACTTTGATTAGAGCACTGGGTCTGGATTCAGAAAGATTTGAGTCCAAACCTGGCCCCAATCACTTAAAAGCTTTGTGACCCTAAGCAAATCACTTAGTTTTTGTCTGTCTCCATTTCCTTATCTCTAAAATGGGAATATGTTTTTTTTAAATGTTGGAAATATTATTTCTTGACAAAGAGGAATAATGAAGAAAGGTTCCTACACTTGATGCTAACAGTTATTTACTTTTTTCTTTTCTTTTATTTCATTCCTTTTTAAAATTATAAATATATATAAAATAGGGACATTAATAGCCCTTACCTCTTTGGGTGATTGTGAGGATAAAGAAGAGATATTTGTAAAGAACTTTGCAAACCAAGTGCTATATAAATGCTGTTATTATTATTATTATCTCATTTGATTAGTGTGAATAACAATAACTCCATTTCTAGTCAGAATGAATGAGCACTTAATAAGCTCATTTGGGAATTTAACAATATATTCCCTGAGCAAGAAATGGAAAATGGGCAATTATAATTCATGGGTAACAGAACAGCAGATGACAGGATACTCCTCACTCCTCACTTCTTAATCTTGCTGTAAGAACAATAATGAAATTGATATTAGCACTGTTCTTAGAAAGAGTATGACAATTTATTGTCCTAGAGCTCCATTCACAAACCCTGTAACTGCTTTGATCAAAGCTCTTTTTCCTATAGTATAATATAAATATAGAACATATATAGTAAAATATAAAATCCTTAGCAGTGGAGGACTGTCTCATGGCTAATAGACATTTAAATTGGTTTATTGACATTTTTTCTGGCTCATCAGATATCTTGGATTCTGAATATATCAAGTCCCAACACATCTGGCATATTGATTCTCTTATTATCACTATTTGTCACAAGCAGACATTTAATCCAGGGCTGAGAAGAAAGAGAGTAGACCCTGGTGGATATGCAGATAGAGTGTAAGGCTTTAGTGATCTGTGAAATGAAATTTAAAGATGGCACGAATCAATCAATAAAGCAATAATTTATTTAATGCAGATTATGTGTCAGGCATTGTGCTGGGAATAGAAAGATAAAAGAAAAAATTGTACTCTCAAGGGTGGAGGAATAAAGAAAACATGTACAATACATGTGCACATGTATTTTATACATGCTCTCTATATTATACAGAATAAATAGAGAATAAATACAAAATTAATCCAAAGTAGTTAAGAAAACATAGGGGAGGGGAGAGTATTAACAGTTGGGAAATAATCAAAAAAGGCTACATGTTGCAGGTGATGTTTGAGATGTATCTGGAAGTCTAGAGGAGGTTTCTGAAGCAGAGATAAAGAGGAAGAACTTTATGAACAAAAGGAGGGACACTGCTCTCTGTACATAATGAAAAGAATCACCTTTGCATTTATGGGCATGATGGATTCAAGAACAGAAAGAGGCATAGTCCTGAGGAGGTGCAGTGAAAATGTGAACTAAGGAGATGACTGTTTTATTAGAGATAATGGATGAAAGCAATAAATATTGTGAAAGTGGAAGCATCAAAATTCGATAACTGGACTTGAGAGGTTAGAGAGTGAAAAATTGAGGATATTACTGAGATTATTAATATGGAAGAAGAGAAGAATGGTGGTTCCTTAGTAAGAAATAGGAAAGTTCAGAGGAGAAGAGGATATGTGAAGATAATATGTTTCATTTTGGACATACTAAGGATAAATTCTTAACATCCTTTTTGAAATGTCCAGGTAGCTGACAATGAACACCTGGCACTGAGGAAAGAGACCAGAGTTGAAAATATAGATCCGTAAATGATATGTATAGAGATGATAATTAAATGTATGTGAGCCAATCCTTACCCTGAGCTCCTACCACAAGGGCTTAGGACATCATGAAGCTACCAAAGGAGAGTGAGAAAGCAGTTAAGACAGGAGGCAGCAGGTTTATGAAAATCTAAAGAGGAGAGAGTATTAAAAATGACAGATAGGGTGTTGACAGTGTCAAATCAAGCAGAAAGGTCAAGAAGGATGAAGATTGAAAAAAGACAATCAGCTATAACTATTAGGAAATTGTTAAGAATTTTGAAAAATACAATTGAGTGCCAGGCTGTGGAAGGCTAAAGAATGGGTGAGAGGAAAGGAAGCTGATTCAAAATGGTATAAATCCCCTATTTCCAAATGATAACAGAAAACGAATGCCTTAACTATGATACCTGTTGTGTTCTTTCACATTTTGACATTCTTAGAAAGAGAAAAAGCAATCAAAGACCAAAATAATCAGACTCTAATTTCTGATAGTTTAAAAGAGTAAAGTTATGAAATCATTACACAGCCTGGCAGAAACTTAAGAGGACAGCCAAGTAAGGAAATGCTTGAGCATTCCATTATTATGCCAATCTTTGCTCTATTAGTTGCTCTTTTGAATTTTGTATTTTCCTAATTATGTCAATAATAAGTACTACCATTATTTTCCCATTTCCCATCCTTTAAAGATATTATATTATTATATAGTTAGATATATAAACGTGAAGAGGCAATAGGATGAAGAGAGTAATAACCTTTTGATGTTATTGCATACGATAGAACAATTATGTGTGATGAACTTATTAGCCAGGGAGGATTGTCATCTAATTATAAGTTTCTAGAGGCCAGGAATTTCTTTGAATTTATTCTTTATGATGTCAGGCATGTGCACAATAAAGGAGTATTATTGGGTCTTTTTAGTGTTCTCAAACATCTATTAAACAAGGTACTATGAAAATTAATAAGTACAATTACTAACAAAATATTTTAATCATCAATATGATAATTATCTTTAGAACCATAGCCTATAATATGTATTTATCTATGAAAATATGTATTCAATATTATATTCAAAGATCAAACTATAGCTACTTTTAAGATGAACCTCCAGGTTTTTTCCATGAATTAAAAAACGTTTGCAATTTTTGGTGTATTATGCAAACCAAGAACATTCATTCAAAATTGTTTGACTCTGTTCCAGAGCTAATGTACATATCTTTATTATTAAACACTAAGTCTTTATCTAGAGGGGAACTTCAACTCATAAAGCTATATAATACTACTTCAACTATCAGGAATATTTGGGGAATGATCCATTCTAGGAAGCCATGTTTTCCAAATGATTAACAGCTTATCTTACAGGTTCCAGAACCAGAGGTGTGTTGGAGCCTGATTGTACAGATTGGAGAAAGACAGTTGTTAAATTTTCAGTGTCAGTGTTTACACCTTGGAAATCAGCAGAGAAATCAGGGCTTGATTTATTGTTTTGTGGATGAGAAGGTGATGGAGAAAGTGTTAATATTGCAGATTAAATTTAAAATTATGATTGTCAAAGTCAATGACGAGCATTTATCAGCCTGGTACTAATCAGATGATACTAATTTTGTAGTGCTAATACTTTAAACTTTTATTTGCTTTTCTCCTCATCTCCAACCAGATCCATTAGCTGAAGTTTAGACTGCAGCCAATAAATCAAGATCAGTAAGCATTTGTTAAGTGCTGGCTACAATCCAGACACTATGCTAAGCCCTGAGGATCCAAAGGAAAAAACCCAACAACAAAATCCTTTCTTCAAGAAACTGATTTTCTAATTGAGTAGATAACATGTATAAATCAAGGTATATAAGATAAATGCAGACCAGTTAGAAGGGAACCTTAGAAGAGATGGTACTGGGGCTGGAGAGGAAATGACAAAGGAAAGGGAACAAGAAAGGGAGGTTAGGTTAAATTTAAACTTAGTCTTATAGGAAGCCAAAGATTCTAAGAGTAGGAAATTTGGAGGGGGTGCAGAGGGAATGCAGTACAAAGGTGTGGAGATGGGAGAAAAAAGTATTATGTTGCAGGAACAGCAAGTAGGCCAGTATGACTAGATTGTAGCGAGCATGGAAGAAAATAGAATTTAAACTTAGAAGACAGAACATATGTGAGAGTTTGGCAACTGATTAGATATGTGAAGAGCAAGTAGTTGAGAAAACAGATCACAAACTTAATCACTGAAAAGGTGATGGTATAGATACTTATTGCCTCTCTAATGTCTTGCTTAAAGATAAGGGAAGGGAAATGAATTACATAATCTCTCAAGGTTCTTTTCTTTTTCTTTTTCTTCCCCCTCCCCAAGGAATATTTTTAAAACATATTTATTTTTTCAGTTACACATAAAATCAATTTTAAACATTCTTTTTTAAAAATTAGAGTTCAAAAATTTCTTCCTCTCTTTCCTCTCCTCTCTCATTAAGAAGGCAACCAATTTAATAGAAGTTCCACATGTGTTGTCATGTAAAACATACTTCCATATTAGTTATATTGTAAAAGAAAACAGTTTACAAAAAAGTAAGAAAAATAATTTTTTTAAAGTATGGTTTGATCTGCATTTAAATTCCATCAGTTCTTTCTCTAGAGGTGGGTAGCAATTTTCATTATAAGTCTTTAGGAATTGTCTTGGACTATTGAATTACTGAGAATAGCTAAATCTTTCACAGTTGATCATCATCCAGTATTGCTATTGCTATATATAATGTTCTCCTGGTTCTGCTCACTTCCTTTTGCATTCAGTTAATTAAAGTCTTTCCAAGTTTTCTGAAAGCATCCTGCTTGCCATTTCTTATAGCAAAATAGTATTCCATCACTATCATATACCACAACCTGTTCAGCCATTCCCCAATTAATGGATGTCCCCCTCAATTTCCAACTCTTTTCTACCACAAAAGTGGCAGCTATAAATATTTTTTGTACAGATAGGTACTTTTCCTTTTTGTTTTTTATCTCTTTGAGATACAGACCTACTAGTAATAGTTCTGGGTCAAAGAATATAAACAACTTTAGAAACCTTTGGGTGTGGGCATAGTTTTGAATTGCTCTCCAAAATGTTGTATCAGTTCATAACTCCACCAACAATGCTTTAGTGTCTCAATTTTCCCACATCTTTAAGGTCTTTTCAATGCCTTGAACTTTTATGTTTTAAAAACATTCTTTTTGGTATTTCAGAGTAAAAAAATTGCTTTTTCCTCAAAAAGTTTTTTCTCAGAATACTTATTACTGTTAAATTTAAATTAACGTCCATTAACTCCAAGTATTATATTTTATAAGGTTTATTATTAATCATTTGAAATATAAGAAATAAAAGAACAAAAGTATAAAGCCTAGGTAAAAACACATGGGTAAAATTCTCCTGCCTGACTCTCACTCCGCCTCCACAACTGCCTTTCCTCACAAGCAGAGAGAGAGGGAAAAGTTAAACCCACAACTTTATTTTCAAAGCGTAAGCATGTAATGTAAGAACAAAAATGGGAAGCTGGGAAAGAGAGTCCTGGGAAGAAAATTCTAATTACACATTACCATATGTAAAGATGAAAATTGTAAAAATAATGCTTCATTAATTTAAATGATTTAAATATTCATTAACTTAATTTCTTATACAGTAACAAAGAAATTATTTGAGAACCAATTGTAATTTTTGCTCTGTCATTAAAAATGAAATAACAGGATCATAAAACATTATGATTTGATAGAAAAGTTCATTGAAAATTTGTCAATTATTTTTGTCTTTTAGAGAAAGGAAGAACCTAGTTGTGAAATCATTCAATAAATTAAAGCCTAAGTTTATCCATCCTATTTAAGAAGTTTACTAACATACTTAGTTATTTATATAGTTAGTCAATTTAGTATCTATACAAAGGGGAAAAATAAATGTGGAATATTTAGTCAGTCCATAAGAGTTGCTACTTTAGAAATATAAGTAATGAAAATACTGACAGTCTAAAACCATGTTGGCAAACTTATGGCACTCATGCTGGCAGGGTGGGGGGGGGCTGCTCCCCTCTCCCTTTCCACCTCACCTGAGGACATTTCTTATATCATTCACCCCTCTGCTTATAAGCCCAATGGGAACACTTCCTCTCTCCCCTGTCTGGGGTAAGGGGGAAGCTCACTTGCAGGTGTGAGGGTTGCAGTTTGGGAACTTGGTCTCTAAAAGGTTCACCATCACTGGTCTAAAACAATCCAAATGGTG
Organism: Gracilinanus agilis; assembly: GCF_016433145.1. Classification (NCBI taxonomy): domain Eukaryota; kingdom Metazoa; phylum Chordata; class Mammalia; order Didelphimorphia; family Didelphidae; genus Gracilinanus; species Gracilinanus agilis. The sequence goes on along the minus strand of NC_058135.1, from coordinate 167,701,323 downwards.
TTTGTTTGGCTAGCAAAGATTTTTTTAAAATTTTAAATCCAGTTATTAACTAAATGAATGAGCTGGTTCATTTGAATGTTATACTAGTTTCTTGATAGAAAAATTTCCTATACATTTTAAAAGAAACAATGTAGGGAAAAAATTCTTAAACTCAACTACTTCTTGGGAAAAAAATGTTTGGCCTTTAGGATACAGATATTAACCTATAATAAAGTCATAAGCAGGTAGAGGTTTTGTTCTAAGTATGCTGGCATATCCCAGAGGAAATCATTATCAAAGACAAGGGGGTTAGGATTCTTAACTTGGGACAAATTTCAAGGAAACTTGAAAAAAAATTACATCTTTATTTTCAGTCACATCTAATTGAAACTTGGCATTTCCTTTCATTATTAATGCTAACAACAACCTCTAAGCTCAATAACTAATAGGATAACCTTTCAGTTTAAAATCTATGAGCCTCAGCTCTATGAACCCTGAAATACCCTCCCTCTAGTGCTAGATGTTTTCTTCCTCCGTTTTTCTCCTCAGGAAAATTGATGGCCTCTTCTTCAAACCAGCATCTTCTTGCTCTAGATTCTCCTAATGTCCTTCATATAGAGATAGAGGAAAGGAAGGAGTTTCTTTGGGAAAATCGAGGAGATTTTTGAGGTTAAATCTAGGGTTATAATAATACTCGGAAGTCAGGTAACTACCTCCTACATAATAAACACTTAATAAATACCATTTCCTTCCTTCCTTTTTCTTTCATTCATTCTTTTTTCCTTCCATGCATTTAGTTGTTTGGATGGTAGATAAAAACAGGGCAAAATAGGCTCGACTATTTGAAAGCACTTTTTAATATAGCTTGCTTAAATGTTAAATCTGACTCTGAAATTTTGGAATTGCTTCCTAAATTTAAAGCAAAATCTTTTGCTGCCTTAATGTGTGTATCATCAAAATTTGAGTTTTTAAAATTGTCATTCAGTTTTCATATTGTCAATATAAAATATTGACTGAGAAAATGCATACTTTGTTGGCTAATGTGCCATTTTGACTGAGTCCATGTTCTATACATGATGTTTTCCTAAAATTTCCTAGGTACAAATAGCGTTTAGGCTAATTAGATATGAAACTTGAGTATTTAATCCCATAAATTTAATAACTTGAAGGGGTTTGCATTTTTAAAAAGCCTCACAGGCAACTAGGTAACACAGTGAATACAGCCCAAAGCCTAGAATCAGAGATTTGGGTTCAAATTTTGCTTCAGATAACTTCCTAGCTACGTGACCCTGGCCAAGACTTGTGACCTAGATTTCCTCTCCCTGACTGCTCTTCTGTCTTAGAATTTATATTACAACAGAAGATAAGGGTTTTAAAAAATTGAAGCAAACTCCAATTTTATTTAAAGATGTTGGAAGAAGCCTGCAATCAAATTTAGAAATTATATTGTTTGTCATAGAGTGTCCATTACCTAAATAATGAGACCTATTCTTTCAGATGCACTTCCTCATTCCACTATGAGAAAAATGCTACTTGAACATAATTCCTCCTGTGGTTTTTTGCTAGATTTTCTGCATTATTGTTTTGATTCAGACCTGAAATTTCACTGGAAACACCCAGTGAGGAATGAAAATGAAAAGCAGTGCCTGCTCTGCATCTTAGAGAGTTGCCTGGGGTTGATGGAGCCTCTAGGGAGGGGAGTTGTAGTGTACTGGCAGGTTAAATGATTTGCCCCAGGGTCACACAGCCAGTGTGTGCCAGGGGCAAGACTTGGATTCAGGTCTTTCTGTCTCTGAGGTCCACTTTCTTTACCACTACCATACATCCCCATGTCTTTTCTTTGGCAGGAATTCAATCAGTAGTGGAATGTGGAAAATGTATTTTTCACAGGAAATAAACCCTATGACTCACCTATAAGAATTATTTGTTAAAACTAAATTCTGTTAAGGGCATCTACATAGTGATGACAAAGGATTAATTGATTCATCTTCCCCCAGCTCGGTTCTCTATTTTGAATTACATTTTTTACATTCATCATTATACATTTAATATGTACTGGTATGCTGTGGTGATAGTTACTTGGAAATAAAAATAAAAATAAAATAAATGATGATTTTAACTCATTTCCCAGTTTGACTTCCCATGTTGTTAAATTTAAGTTCCCTGAGAGGAAGGAAGTTGAAAAGTATTTGTTTATTTCCTACATGCTCAAAGTAGAGTAGAATAATCCTGTCTTCCTTTTTATGTTTAACATATGAAGCTCTCTCCTAGCCTTTGAAAATAGATTTTTTTTAATTAAGAAGCATGTTTTTATTGAGTTTAAAGTTTGATTTATTTTCTTTTAAACATGTTTAAATTTTAGGAAAGATAAGAAGTACATAGAACGGTGCTGGAAAGATGTCACCGTTGGAGACTTTATTCGCCTTTCCTGCAATGAGATCATTCCTGCAGATATTGTCTTGCTGTTTTCCACTGATCCAGATGGAATCTGTCACATTGAGACTTCTGGTCTTGATGGAGAAAGCAATTTAAAACAGAGGGAGGTGGTTCGAGGATATGCAGAGCAGGTGAAGTAATGAATTCCTAATGAGGAACTTCTTGTTAATTCACAATACCTGTGTTCTTTCAGGTTCAGGATAAATGAATCAGTTCTCACAATGTATGGACTGGCAGGCTTATTACTTCCTGGCAGCTGGAAAAACAAGTTCAGAAGGTTTAAGAGCTTTTCTGGAGTTGAAATGTCAATACAGGCAAACCTTGATTCACACAGTGAATAACGTGGCACTCTGCAAAAAGTCAGATTTCATAGGTTCCAAGATTTAGAGCTAGAAAGGACCAAAGAGGATATGAAGTTCTCAATCTCACTCATTTTACATATAAGAAAACCAAGACACAGAGAAATTACGCTGAGTATCTGATATATTTAAATCTAGTTGTTTCTGACTCAAGTTCAGAACCAAGACATAGAAGACCTTGGCTCAAATATTATCTCTTGCTTAATACCTTTGTGACCTTGAACAAGTTGCTTAATCTTTCTAATGTTTGGTTTTTCATCTGGGAAGTGAGAGATTTATATATCTTTCCACCTCTAAGCCTATGATTTGGTGATACTAATGGATATGTTCCTGAAAAATTATATGAGAATTGAATGGTATCTGAAGTGTACCACAAAAATACTGGAACTCTATGGCGAGCCCTTTTGGACTAAGTACAGAATCCTTTTTTCATTAATTTTTCAATTGCATGTAGAAATAACTTTTGACAATTGTTTTCTGGCATTTTGCAATTCAGCGATAGATTACTTAAGAAGGCAGGATTTGAGTTTGGTTTTCAAGTATGTGTTATTAAGGGCACCTAAGGAAAGTGGTGAGTATTCCAAAATGGATAGGGCATCTAGTACATTGAGGAGAGTCGTGGAGGGTAAGACTAGAAAGGAATCAATAAATCAGTGATTATTACATACCTACTATGTGCTGTGCTAAGAAAGGCAAAATGACATCAGATTATGAGGTCGTTGGGGAAATGCAGAATTATCAGCATTTGTCCTCAATGCTTCCTAGGATTCTGGGTAAATGTGATAACTGTAGAATAATAGAGTGCTTACATATCTCACTATTTTAGAGCAGAATTGATTTTTGTTTTGTTTTGTGAACTTAGGACTCTGAAGTTGATCCTGAGAAGTTTTCTAGTCGAATAGAATGTGAAAGTCCTAATAATGATCTCAACAGATTTCGAGGGTTTCTGTAAGTAATTCAGGAATATTTTTATTGGGAGGAAAGGGAGAGGCAGAAGGAATTTGGGATTATCTGTGTCATGAGAAGGAGGCACAGAGAGCTCTGCTAAATTTCACCTCTTACACCTCCTGGTTTTGTAATCTTTGGCAAATTACCTAACCCAGCTCAGTGCTATAAAACCCAAATGGAAAGAGAGAACATAAAATATATGTAAAGATCCCTGCAGGTAGATGTCGACTTAAAAAACCATAAATTAAGATTGTCTATGTTTTATTGTATATTTATTTATTTTGTTGAATTTTATTTCCCAATTTCATTTGATCTGGTACTGGCCACTCTTAAGGGTTCAAGACCATGGCTGCCATATTTGATGCCTCTGTGCTCTGGGCAACTTTCTAAGTCATAGAAGAGGAACAGACCTGCATGGGTAAAAGGAGTCTCTTCATCCAGGATTCCTCTATGCCAATGAAATCACAGATCTAAACCTGTCCCTTAAAAAAGAGGAGACATTCATTTCAAAGAATACCTGAAAGTAATGTCATTGATTTAAGGACAAGGATATCGAAGTCTGTACAGCACACATGTTTCCTCTCTACTCATGGGGCCAGCATCTTAGTTCATCCCCTCATCACTTCTCACCTGGACTATTACAGTATCCTCTTATTTTTCCTGCTTCTTCAACCCATCCTCCATATAGTTTCTAAAATAATATTCCTAAACACTGTATTATTCCACTATAGTATCTCTTTATGGCCACTAGTCTAAAATAAAAACTTTATTTAGTATATTTTAAACCCTTCAAAATCTGACTCCAGATTACCTTTTCAAACCTATGTCATATTATTCCATCTTACACTCTTCATTCCCATGTCCTCGTTTTTGTACTTATTGCATTTTGTAATAGAAGTTCTTTAAAAGCAGTTATTATTTTGTCTTTGTGTCTCAGAACCTAGCACTGTGCCTTGCACAAAGTACTTTATAAATATTTAAATTGAAAACATATCTAAGTTTGTATATATGTAGGCACAGTGGACAGAGTACTGGGCCTGGAGAGAGGAAGATCTGAATTCAAATCCAGCCTCAGACATTTACTAGCTGTTTTACCCTGGGCAAATCATTTATTCCCGTTTGCCTTAATTTTCTCATCTATAAAATGAGCTGGAAATGGCAAATGACTCCAGTATTTTTGCCAAGTAAAGACCAAATGGGAAAACAAGGAGTTTAATATGATTGAAATGAACCAAAACCAACATTCTGTGTATATATATTGTACATGTACATTTATGCATATACACGTGTGTGTATAAAACAAATATTCAAATTCATCTACCATTTCTGTAAATTTTCAGATTTAGTTGAACAATCTGTGAATTGCCCCCCTCGTTTTGATATTAAATCTTCTCAACAGGGTTTACACTATATGATAAAAGATATAGTTGGATTCTCAATGTGCAAGGTTGTCTTGTATCACTGACAATGGCTATGGACTTTTCTCTAACGAATAGCAAAAATAGCAACAAATTTTGAAACTCCATTTTGAATCCTAAAGTTAAGCAAGATTTCACAAGAACTTAAATATATTTATAAACATGAGCTTTTTTCTGATTATAAATTGTGAATGGTTTTGACTTTTTTCCAATAGTATGTCTGTGCATTAAGAGAAATGTGCCAATAGTGAATAAGAGAGATTATAAAGAATCAATTTTCAGAATAAATCAAGTAACCCTGATTTAGGGAAAACAAATGGCTGAGTAATTTATGTGTTTTCTTCGGGTTGGAATTTAAGAACCTTGACTCTTTCTAGGTTCTTTACTATGTGTTAAATAAAATTTGAATATACCAAAGACTAGTTAGAACCTGCTATTGGAATATCACTTTCAGTGTCATTGATGTTTAAAAGCAATTCATGTGTTATGCTTCTTATAGAGAACATCCAAGCAAGGAACGAATTGGTCTCAGTAAAGAAAATTTATTACTTAGAGGATGCACCATTAGAAATACAGAGGCTGTTGTTGGCATTGTGGTTTATGCAGGTTGGTAAAACTTTTTGTTATGATTCTCTCCCATGTATTATAAAAACTAATTTTTTAAATTTGCTTTTGTGATCTAAAGTGCAATTGTTCAAATATCATTCTGCCAAATAGAAGGATATTTTCTGCGTATTCTGGCTCATCTTTTCCTAAATGAGTTTGGAGAGAGCAGAATTAAGAAAGGTTTTTTTGTTTGTTTTGCTGTTACCTGCCAGGTCTTGGTGAAAGACCATTTTCTGATTGCTGTATCTGTACTTGACTTCTGTCTACCAGGAACAATGAAATATCCTCTCTTGTCTACCCAGGTCATGAAACTAAAGCAATGCTCAACAACAGCGGGCCTCGTTATAAGCGTAGTAAGTTAGAGAGAAGAGCGAACACCGACATCCTCTGGTGTGTCCTGCTTCTTATCTCAATGTGCTTTACTGGTGCATTAGGTAAGTTGATGTAGTTCCCTCTGGTCATGTTAAGCAATTTTTGTCCATTTTTAAAATAAGTGCCATGTCTATAAATGATCATCTTCAAGGAAGTATTCTAAATGAATGTTTAAAAATTTTTTTAATGTGCTATTTGAGAATTCTTGTTATTTTTGCATTTGTGGAATCTTCATCTCTTAAAATATCTTGTTAGTCACGGTAATTCTTTTTCTTTCCTAGTATTAGATTTTTCTTTTTTTTGATCCTAGAAGATTCAAAGTAAAGCATTCAGTAAATCCATGTATTAGTAGGGGCAAAACTTTGGAAACTTGATTCAGGAGACAAACCCACAGAAAAAAATTTGCTTTTTTCCTCCTTTGTATTCTTTGGGAGAAAATCCAGTCTCTTATCTTTGAGGTTCAGGACAGCAATGAAGAACTGTAAAGGAACTGTCCAATTCTTCTCATGTACATTTTTTTAAAGGTCATGGAGTCTGGTTGAGCTACTATGAAGCTATTCCATTTTTTAATGTGCCTGAAGCTGATGGACACAATTTATCACCAGCACTAGCAGGTTTCTATATGTTTTGGACCATGATTATTTTATTACAGGTAACATCTCTCCTACCTCCTATGAATATAAAATCATGTTGTTGCCAAATTACTTCCCTCAGGTTCTTACTGTTGTTTGCTTTGCTTTGATAGGTATTGATCCCCATCTCTCTCTACGTTTCCATTGAAATTGTCAAGCTAGGCCAAATCTATTTTATTCAAAGTGACATTGATTTCTATAATGAGAAAATGGATTCTACCATTCAGTGCCGGGCACTGAACATTGCTGAGGATCTTGGGCAGATACAGTATCTTTTCTCTGATAAGACTGGAACCCTCACTGAGAACAAAATGGTTTTCCGGAGATGTAGTATTGCAGGTTTTGATTATTGCCATGAAGAAAATGGTAGGTATTCAATATCATATGCATATACCTTTGTTGCTGCCTTCACAAATATTGATTGTTATTTTATCCTTTCTTTGCAGAGATATTTTTTGCTTATTGCACTTAAACGACTGCAATCTACCAAAAATATTTTTATTGACAACTAGGATGTTTTCACTCTAAAATTTGATCATTCAAAGCAAAGATCCTAACACAATATGGTAGAATTTTTTTTTAAGAAAAGTAAATGAGTCGTGTTGGTATTGTCACAAAGAAAATAACGGAAGATTAAATGAATACAACTTTTTCCTTAGATAATTAAGAGCTAGAATAAGTCATAAATTTTCAAACAAGGAAAATGTAGGAATTTGCTTTCCTCCAAAATGTGTACTCAGTAAAAGTACTTAAGTTTGGTTTTTTTTCTAAATGGGAAGAGGGGAGGTGAGTTGGAGGAAGTGGGAGAATAAGGATAAGCTAGCAATAAAAAGAAAAAGAAAGAGGTTCATTGGCACTTTGTTTTTGTTTTTTTAATGCATCAAAGAAAACAAGGAAGGCCAGAGCATTGAAGACAAGTACAACAGTTTTGAAAGTCATATGCTGAGTTTATCATATATTTAAAAGAAAAGCAAGCTATGTATAATGGGAATTCCATATTTTCCTGTACAATCTTCTGTTGTATAGAAATGTCTATTTTATTTGGTATTTATTAAGTTCAGAATTAAAAGGAAAATTATTGAATAAAACAAATGGAGATTAAAAAAAATTATATGACCCTGGCATCTACCAGATTCTCTTAGTATGAGTGAGCCAATGGGACAAGACATTGAGCACTACAGCAAACTTACCACATTAGTGACAGATTCTGTGAGATATCTTGGGAAGTTTTTCTCCCTTCTCATGTCTTCAAATACTTACTTCAGTCCTTTAGGAAACTGTGATTTCATTTATTTTGTTGCAAGCACTTTAAAAAGGGTTACCAGCTATATGCCATTGTAACAAGCCCACTTCCTAATTCCTATGTTGGGAATGTTTTGGGAATGATGTATGAAGGAAAAAATTGGAGAATTTAATTGGTAAAATGGAGACCCAACATGAGCTCCTTAATAGAGGGAAGACCAGTTCCTCATTTAGTTGTTTTGTTTTTGATTTTTTTACTGTCTGCATAGTATCTAGAGGAAAGCAAGAAATATTTCTCTTACATTGAGATCTGTAAAGAAACTATACTTTGAACTAAACTTTGTTATTCAACTAGAATTATAGGACTAGTTCCAAAAGTTTTGTCTTGTTTAATATTAGTGGCCAAGTATTCTCTGCCTGGAACATGTGAGAGCAGTCTGTGTATCAGAGGCAAGATTTCAACCTAGTTTCCACTGGCTTCAAGTATCTGTAACTGTCATGAACAGCAAATGCCAGATAAATGTTAGAGGCCAATAATATAAGAATTTATTAAAGAGAGAAATCACTAGAAATGGAGTGGTCAAAGAGAGCCACATGCTAAAGGTAGGCTTTAATATATAGAAAATAGTGAAGGAGAATTGTAAATAAACCAGTGAAAGAAAGAATGCCCATGGCATGTTTGTAGAATAAGGAGTAGACTGGTTTGGCCAGAATGGAGGATTATAGAAAAGGAGGAAAGTAAGGCCAGAGACACAGGTAGAAGCCATGATAACATTCTATTAACAAGATTTCTCCAGACATATCATATTTTGGAGTTCAATATATTTTAGCTGCAAAAGTGAAATCTACTAAAATGGGGAAAAATACATGAAAGGCCAGTTGTTGACTCACAGAATCAGGAGAGAGAGAGAGAGAGAGAGAGAGAGAGAGAGAGAGAGAGAGAGAGAGAGAGAGAGAGAGAGAGAGAGAG
>NC_058135.1:167676809-167692020 GCF_016433145.1 Gracilinanus agilis | reverse complement strand
GAGAGAGAGAGAGAGAGAGAGAGAGAGAGAGAGAGAGAGAGAGAGAGAGAGAGAGAGAGAGAGAGAGAGAGCACTCAAAGGAAATTTTAAAATAAACTAATCCAAATTCCTCCTTTTAGTCAATCAGATTAAGAAGAATTTATCAAGGTCATATCATATGCCAGGAACTTTTCTAAACACTGGTTACACATAGAAAGGCAAAAATAATCCAGGAAACCAAAAAGCTAATATTCCAATTGAAAGCAACAAGAAAACAACTACATATATGCACATCATATACATATATACATAAAGATCCATCATTTTACACAGTTATTTCTGTGTGGTCTTCCTCATTATGAAGTATAAAGTGGAGACAATCTCAGAGGGGAAACACTGGCAGTGGTAGAAAAAGGTAGAGGAGGACCAGAAAAGGCTTCTTGCAGAAAGGCACATTTGGAATAAGACTCAAAAGAAGCCAAGAGGTAAAAATAAGGAGGGAGAAATTTCTAGGCATGGGAAACATCCTGGAAAAGACAGGGGTAGAAATGGAAGGACCAGACAACAGATTTGATGTGAGAAGTCAAAGATGGCACCCAAATTTCAAGCCTGAATGACTAGAAAAATGGTAGTGTCCTTGACAGTAATAAGAAAGTTAGGAAGAGATAAAAATGTAAAGCTAAGGAAGGTAAAACCTAGAGAAGTTTTAATGACTTGGTCTATGGCCCCAGATAAAATAGAAGCAATCAAGATATACAAAATCAGCTCTCATTCTCTTTAGATGTTTAACAAAAATATATACATGTTTCCATTGGTATTTTCCTTCTAAGGACACAGTGCCCTTTCTTTTATGTTCTAATTCATTCTCTTGACATCCTCATAAAAGCAAGACTACTACTTTATTTTGTAGAAAGCATAATTAACTTGTCCAGTTTCATAGTCTGTGGTAGGATTTAAGCTAAAATTGAAGCCTTCATTTTGTTAATAGCTCTTTCATTTTTTAATCCAACATTTAAATGAATGTCTCTGGCATTCAACAAGCAAGTCAATCTTCTTGTATCTTAATTGTCAAATGCAATTTCTCTCCATTAGCCAAGAGGCTAGAGTCCTACCAGGAAGCTTCCTCTGAAGATGAGGATTTGGCAGACACCCCTAGTGGCTCTCTCAGCAATATAACTAAACTGAAGGCACACAGCTGCAGGACAGCTAATAATGGCCCTTTGAAAAGTAAGTCCTTGAATCATCTTGCTGGGAGCTGTTTTGCCCTAGGAGGAGAAGATGGCACCACTGATGCATCCCTCTCCAGACAGGCAGCTTTCAGTAGCCCTATTGTAAGTATACTTGTGTGTTTCGAGTCTTACCCAGACATTATTATGTTGAAAGATCACACTCCTTATTGCTCCATATCAAAACATCTTTGTGTAATTGAAAGAGAATACTTGCCTGTAATGAAAATTTGAATAAAGAAAACCCAAATTTGTCATTTTTGAAGATCGACTTGGAGAAAGGGTTGGTTGCATCCATCAGATGAATTGGAGCCTTGAAGAAAGTGATTTAATGTCCAGACTGTGAAGAAAACTTCTTGAGTTTGAGGATAATGTGTCTCATTTCCTCATTGTATGAGGATTAAAAAGATGTGTTGATGACTACACACAGAGCTTTTGCCACTCCCTGACAGTCATGCCCCTTTCTCCTAGCAATTCTCTCCAATTTATTGTAGTTGGACATTGTAGTATCATACAGAGTAAAGACCTGAGTTCTGGGAGGTTAAGGTTCACATCTATTTTACAATCATTTGGTCAATAAATATTTACTAAAGTACCTATTATGTGCTACATAGTATAGACTCTGGCCCAAAACATGGAGAAAAAAAGTGCTTCTTTGGAGAAATTAGGCTATTTATTTACGTTTTAGAGTATTGCTACATAAAAAGCCGTAGTTTTTCACAATATGTTTTGAAATAATTTTGACATGTTTTGCAATGATCACAGGATCATAACTATAGAGATCATCTAGTCCAACCCACTTGAGTTTTCCTATCAAGAAACTAAAGAATTTGAATCACCAAGTGGTTAACCAAAGTCTGAGTAGCCAGATGACATACCGACATCAAATTCCAGATATATTTTTTTCTACAATGCTTTCATCCTGGTTTGGGCATGAAACATGTGGTGTGACTGGATTATCCAGTGTTCTCATTCACTAGGGAGAGAGACTCTGGGGGACTAGATTGTGGATCTAGTGATACAGGCAGTCACCTAAGCCTGATTGATTTACTTCCTTTCTGTAACTCCTAAATTCCACCATGTCAAGTTAAACCCAAGGCATCTGGCCTGTGGTAAATGCTTTATTCTTCTCTGCTTTTCTGAGAAGTAATAAAACAATAAAAGAAAATAGCATCTCTCTAGATTCCTCTGCCACAACTCTTCTCTCCACAGCCTGGTCAGAAGGATTTTTAAATGTTCTTTTCTTCTACCATATTTTACCGACTTCATGTTTTCCATGAGTACTGTCTTAGTCACATTTGGACTCCTGTTTAGTCAGAAGTAAGGAACAGGGATGAGAACTAGCAAGGTTTAAGCCACATCCCTTGGCTCCCTGTCTGTTCTAGCCTAGCTTTATGTTCCCACATGATAGAAGCAGTTTTCAGAAGTGTTGATCTGACCTCCTCTCTCACCTCATTTCCATATGTTTCACTTGTACCATTGCCCAGTGTTTCAAAGCTTGCTTGGAATCCAACATGGCTTGAAAAACATGCAAAAATCTTTAGTCAACTGGTAGAGGGCAAAACTAGAAAATGACAGAGGGCTCAGTCTACTATCTAATTTGTCCTTAAGTAAAGGGAAAAAAAGTGAAATCCAAGTCCAAGACCAAGTATTTAAAAGGGAGCCTGAAACAAGGAAAGTAAATTTAAAATCTATAGACTTCATTAAATTATAAGCTCATTGTGAATGAAGATTGTTTTATTCTTTGTACTTGTATCCCCAATACCTAGCACAGTACTTCACAACAAGTAAGTACTTAATAAATATTTGTTGATTGATCAATTTATTGAATGACTTTAAAATAGACCAAGTAAACCAATGAAATCACACCAAACATATCATACTCTGATTATAACCACTGGGACTTTGTAGCTCACAGTTGTTTTTGAGTGTATATTTTAGAAATAATGTACTGTTTCCTATCCTAATCATTGAATATTTCTCTCATGTCAGAATGAGACTTAAGAAGTAGTTTAGGAAGTAGGATGGGAATTGTTTGTTTTTTTCAAACCCTAAAATATATTCCTAGTTATCTAAATTACCCATTGACTTAGCTGAATTTTTAACAGTCTCTAGGCCTGACTCTCACTCCACTGAGCTACCCAGCTGCCCCCGTAATCATATATTTTTGATAAATTTGATAAATCAATATTTTTGATAATGTTGTTCAGGGCAGATATTTAATCTCCTGAAATAACTGATAAATTTGCAAAATATTTGAGCAGATACTGTTAGATTGCCAAGATTCAATGCTGCATTCTTCAGTTAACGCTGGTACATTTTCTGAGAGCTATCTTTTCCAAGGTTAGGGCAGGAGAAAACTGACAAGCTACTAAATAGGTTTCTTTGTGAAATAATTTAGCTTTTTAAATTATAGGAGCTTGTATCAGAAACTCAAATGTAATAACATGAGTAAATTAAGGCTATTTCTAATAGGTTAAAAACATGATGCTACTTTTAGTTCTATAATTCTATAAATCTATAATCTTTCCAGCATTATGTTGCATTAAAATGGGTAGAAGCATGAATTAAGCTAGTGATTCATGGAGACTCTTTTGCTGTAGATATTTCCTGTATGATTACTTCTGTTAAGTGAAAGTGGAGAATTAATGTGTTATAGTAGAAGGAGCACTGTACTTAAGAGTCAGAGAACCTAGGTTCAAATCCAAAGCCTGCCACTTATTATCCATGACAAAGAGAAGGAAGGAAAAGATGGAAAGAGGAAAGACTTTTGGATTTAAGTGCTGATATTTAAATTGAAGTGCTAACTGTCTTCTAGGAATTGTGGGAAAGTAACCTCCCTAAGGTTTATTTTCTTCATTTGCAAATAAACATATTCATAACCACCATCTTCATAAGATTTTTGTGAGGAAAAGGTTTTGAAAGTCTCCAGTTGATCTATAATGACTCAAGTTGAGCCTTTATTATTAGGGGTCCTTCATGAATTCTAATGCATATATAAATTGGACCTTTCATTCGCATATGCTTCTATTATGAATATTAGTTAAAATACTTCAAACCCAGTAACATGTCAACTTCCCAGTCCTTATTCTAAAAGAATGAGCTTTTTATAGAATGGATATCAGTAGCAAAAGTAGCATACATGCCAATAAAAACTTAGAGCTATTTCTGTGTTCTGTCATCTATATGTCACTTCTTCACCAAAATAAGTAACAGTCCTTCCAATGGAGAGGGGAAAAGCAAATGTAAAGATAATGGGTGCCATGGTTTTTGTTATCCTTTTTTGTAAACACATAACTTTTTGATGAATTTTATTTTTGCTTTTCTCTTCAAATATGTTATTCCATCAATCTCACTAACCCACATAGAATTCTCTAAAAAAATGGTTAAATGTTGTATAGTACTTCTTTCTTTATAGACTTGATCTCATTGCAAAAACCATCTTATGTGAAATTAAAACCACAAAAGCCTAAGGACTTTGCTTGTGATCAATACCTTTTGTGATGATTTGACCAACAGGAAACTGATGTTGTTCCAGACACAGGACTTTTGGCCAAATTTAGCCAGATTACACCTCAGTTATTCACACTACAAGATAAAACTGACCAGGATCTGTCAACAGAAACTTTGTACATAATTGATTTCTTTCTTGCCTTGGCAATTTGTAATACAGTTGTAGTTTCATCTCCCAATCAACCACGACAACGGGTAAGTTTCTTCATTCAACCCAATCCCAAGCTACTAAAGAAAACACTAGGTTTAGATGTATTTCCACCACCCAGTTGCTATGTAAAAATTAATTATGTGTGAAAATTAATTATATAGTTGACATGTAACTAGTAGTAATAACTAGCTTTTATATAGTACTTTAAGATTTGCAAAGACTTTTATATATATGTATGTGTGTGTATATATATGTATATATATAGTATCATTTGATCTTCCCCAATCTCTGTCAAGTAGGTAATATTATTATCCTTATTTTACAGTTGAAGAAACTAAGGAAAACTGATATTTGCTTAGGATTACATGCAAATAAATGTACAAAATAGGTTTCAAATTCAAATCTTCCTGACTCCCCTTGTCTAGTTTGAAAGATACAGAAATTTCTCCAAGATTTGCAAATAAGTTTTAACAATTTGCTTATAGTGGATCATTTCAGTTTTATTCAGTTGTTATTTAGTATTAATTTTATGGAAGGCACTGTGCTAGGAATTATGGGGCATAGAAAGTTAAGTAAAGGATAGTCCCTTCCTTCATAGAGCTAGCTTTGTTGTCTTCTCTCTAAGGAACCATGTGGAAGTATAAGATTATTATGTTTGTTCCTTTTCCTCAAGAATCATAATTATACATTGACTTGGAAAAGAATTTTATATAGTTATCTACATGAGCCTGAAATCTACTTTTTGTTATGTAGGATATTTAGAAAGGATGGAATAAGATAAATGAAAGCTACATGTAAACACTAACATCAGTTGATTTCATTTCCATTTTAACTTCCTGATAAAGCTGACAATTTAAAAATTTGTCTAGCTTGAGTTTCAGTTCCAATGAGTTCACCAAAACTACTGCAATGAGAGCTAAATTGTTTTGTACATTTATCATTAGCTTTGTTTTTGGTGGGGGCAATAGAAGGTTGTGAATCTTTGTGACTCTTAAACTTGCAAAGTGAGGAAAATGGATTAAACCTCTAAGGTCTTTTCTATCTCTAAATCTAAGATCCTGTGAAACTTGAGTTGACTTTAAGACATAATTAAGTTGCTTGACTGGTTTACCACTGACACAAAAATCCAAACTGACAGAAACTAGATCATACTTAAAAGAAACCAAGCTATAGGCAAATGAAAATTCTTTCATAAAATAGAAGACCATCAGGAGACATAACATCGGAACTGTTATTTTTGTGTGATTTCTTTCCCTGCTACCTTATCTGTGGCATCTGTAAATATGGAATAAACTAACCAACATTTCTTGTGTTAGTAATTTTTAGTCACTTTTTTTCCTTGCAAACCTAATTCCAAAAAAAATGTGAAAAAAGTGAAGATTTTCACTTATGATGTGTTATATATTTTGTTTTCTCTTAGTTGAGACTCTCTTCATTGGGTAGAATGCCCATCACATCCTTAGAAGAAATTAAAAACCTCTTCCAGAGGTTATCTGTCCGAAGGTCAAGTTTTCCATCCCTTTGCAGTGGAAAGGAACCATCATCTGGAGGTCCAAATGCCTTTGTGAGCAGACTTTCTATTTTTAATCGATCAAAGCTGGCCCCACCCTCTGAGGAAGATGCTTCCCAGTTAAGTGAACTGACCCAAGGTGCCAGCGAAACAACTCACCTCCAGGACCAAGAGAAATCAGAAGCCGCTGCAGGCAGCGCCAGTGACAGTGTGGACTCTAGCCAGGAGCAGACACTTGCCTCAGATTTGCACTATGAAGCAGAAAGCCCAGATGAAGCTGCGTTAGTGTACGCAGCACGGGCTTATCAGTGCACTTTACAGTCCAGGACACCTGACCAGGTGATGGTTGACCTGGCTGCTTTGGGACCTTTAACATTTCAACTTTTGCACATTCTTCCTTTTGACTCTGTGAGAAAAAGAATGTCTGTTGTGGTCAGGCACCCTCTGTCCCGCAAGGTGGTGGTATATACAAAGGGGGCTGACTCGGTCATCATGGAGCTCCTGTCCTCAGCATCCTCAGGTAGGTACATGCCCAGCTGGTGCCTCAGCCTTCTCATCTCAGACCTGCTCTGGGCTAGGTGATTGTTAGACCAGATGGCCACATGTCTGTACCATCAAACTCTCCAGGTTGTTATTGTGGAGCACGTTTAACTTTGAAATCCATCACAGGGGAGCCAATCGGAACTGATGCTCCAGTTCTAAGTACCAGCTTCTGTTCCTGAAGAATACAATTAGAAATGGACTAGTTCTTTTGTCCAGCAGCTCTTTCGTTAGGTGTACTTTGGCCATTCAAAAATGGAAATGCCATAAGATGATGCCTTGTCCTTTGAGGCTTAAATGTAACTCTCTGAAGATGTTTGTAATAGAAAACGTTCATCATCATGCTACTTTTATGTTTTCTTAATAATTTTAGATGGCCATACTTTGGAAAAACAACAAAAGATAATCAGGGAGAAAACCCAGAGACATTTGGATGACTACGCCAAAAAAGGGCTTCGCACTTTATGTATTGCCAAAAGGGTGAGGTTTGTTCACTGAATTTTCCTCTTTCTGTAGTGGTGTTGAGCATTTAAAAACTACAACTCATCTGTAATCAGGTGCCATTGATCTGAATCCCCGTTATCTAAGGTTTTAGCTTATTATGGTGTAAGTGTAAACATGGGACTCTTCTCCCTCTGACCCCTATATTCTGTTGTTTTGTCTAAGTTAGTGAGGAAATGGGATTTGGAAAATCTTCTATTCCCAAGATTAGGAGAACAAATGATTAATCAATAATTCTAATTTAATTAATTAATAAAATAGTTAATTGATACTATTAAAGCAATAATAAAATAATTATTCATTAAGGTGATATCATACAGCAAAGTGGTATTGGGAAATTAACTATAATTCACAGTGGGTATTTCAAACGAGAGCTTGATAAAAACAAGGAAACACTCGTCATTGGAAATGAAGGAAACTAATGATTTTTGTGGTCTACATTTAATGAATTTTAAGTAGAATTTTTTCTTTATGGATTTAATAGGCAGTATTCATTCTTTGATATGGCAAAAAAAAATCACAACCCATTTGCCAACCTTTCGATAATGAGATGTAAAATGGTAGAGTGGCTAAGGTCTCTAGGACTCAGGAAGGCCAGGGTTCAAATCTGATATCAAATAAATATGAGCTATGAGATCCTGGGCAAACATTTCTGTCCAAATCTATGATCTTCTCTCCAAAGCAGGGTAGGCTGGCCCAGAGACAAGACATACATCCTATAGCAAACCTCTCTAGCTTAATTGGACCTGTCAAAATTCATATTACCCTGGCATAGCCTTCAAGAATCCTTCAGGATCAGCTCCACAGCAGCACAAGGCAATAGAGGAAATTAGGAGGAGATTGTAGCTGCCTTCAAATATTTGAAGGTCCAATATCAGCAAAGAAGAATGGAGTTCAACCTGGGTACCTAAGGAGGGTAGAGCCAGGGCCAACAGATGGAATTAACAAGAAGGTAGATTTTGGTTTAATTTCAGGAAGAACTTCCTAACAACTGGGGCTATACAAAAATGGAATGAGCTACTTCTGATTTTATTATCTACTACTTTAAAATCTACTACTTAGTTTTTCTATATAACTATTTTAGCAGAAGCCAGGAACTACTGAATTGACTAGGGACTTGGACTAAATGATTTCTATGGTCCCTTTCAATTCTAATTTCACAATTCTTTCGGGACAAAACACCTTGCATGAGTGTTACTCCTTTGTGTACATTCTAGAAAGCCTTGCTTTTATCATTGTGATGATGACAGTATTTATATAGCACATTACGATATGCAAAGGTCTTTAAAAATACTATCTAATTTAATCATCACACTAATCCTGGGAGGTAGGGTCTATTATTATTCCCATTTTATATATGAGGACCACAAAGGTTACATGACTTGCTAGAAAGTGTCTGAGATGGTATTTGAACTCAGGTTTTTGTGACTCCAGGTCTAATACTCTATCCACTGTGCCACTTGGTTATTAAAATGTACTTTACCCAAGTAGCTCTTTTCTAGCTTTCTCTCATTAACAAAGGCAAAATTGACAAATAAGTTGTTAACTTAGAAATAAAGAATCTTGACCTGAAGGAACAAGTTATAACCCAAGTGGATTTCAAGTAGGTTGGTGAGAGAAGTCTGGGAGTAGCATGGGATTATTTCTGACTAAAGATGACAATGAAAGTACCTGGAATAGGGCACACTAAAAATCAACTGCTTACTTTAAAATTTTGCCTATGGACATATAGTGGACCTAATTAATAGCCTAGAATTGGAGACGTATGGAGCAGCTATAAAAGCACTTTTCCTTCCCTCTTTCCACATAGGACATGAGTGACACAGAGTATGCTGAGTGGCTAAAGAATCATTTTTTAGCAGAAACTAGCATTGACAACAGGGAACAATTACTGCTTGAATCTGCCATGAGACTTGAGAACAAATTAACATTGCTGGGTAGGTGGAAAATAATTACCAATTCAATTCAACAGGCATTTATCAAACTATTGTTACACAAGAGATGGGGCAGCTATGTGGCACAGTGGAGAGAGCACTGGGCTTGGAGTCAGGAAGACTGATCTTCATGAGCTCAAATCCAGCCTCAAATACTTATCAACTGTGTATAACCTGGGCAAGTTACTTAACCCTAATTATCTCAGTTCCTCATCTATAAAATGAGCTTGAAAAATAATTTTGCAGGATGCTAGGATTGTCAAACAAAATAGAAATATTAAAATTATTTCTACCTTCAAAAATTGTGGGTGGAGGAATGATAGCAGTTTTATTCTAAATAAAAGTATTTTATCACTTGAGAAATTAACACATTTCCCCTTCTTTTTTAATCTAACAATGATTGCAAGCAAGCAAATGGAAGAGTAAATCCAGAAATTATTCTTCCTACCCCTTTTACTACAACCTCACCAAACTTTCAATCTACCCTATTCCATTTTAAGGGAGAGAGCACTGATTTGTAGAGGACCCAAACCCATCAACCTTGAAACAGTCATTTCAAAATTAAATTCAATGCAAAGTGGCACTTGCTTCCTTTCTGACTTTATCCTACCCTCTGACACCCCTTTCAGTTAAAGTTGTATAATTGATACCATTAGTCTAAAAACTCAGATATTTTTATTCTGGGTTCAATTTTGATTCACCAAGAAATTCCCTTCTTCCCACTCCAACCCCTTCATCCTCATTCTGTTACTGATTCCCTACTTCTGAGCTGGAAGAATACACCATATACACATCCAGATCTGGCCTCTTTATTGACCTGGCCATGCTCACCTTCTCTGCATTATTGTAAATAGTGTTTTCATATTTGAAATCCAGCCTTGTTCTCTAGATAAGTACCCAAATTGACCAATTCACAGAGTCTTTACTGGCCTACAGTTCCTGTGAGTAATCATGGTCTGGGTCAATTTATTATTTTGTAGAATGAGCTTTTTTAAGAATTTCAGCTTGACACACTGGCTTCTGCCTCCTGCAGAATCTCCCTCTTCTCCCCATCTCAACCCAAATTTCAACTCTGTATGTATTAATTTTTTTTTCTCTAGTGTCTATGGAGAAATTCCATTGTCTACAGAGGCTTCTCTGGGCTGGCAGATACCTGTTGCAATTTGTAGCATCAAAGTGAAAACTGTTTCCTAGGATAGAGTAAGGATGGGCAATAGCAAGTTTACTCTCTGGGCTTCCATTGGCTTTGTTTCCTTAAGTGCCTCTGTTCTATATTGTCCTGTTGTAGGTGCTACTGGCATCGAAGATCGTTTGCAGGAGGGTGTTCCGGAGGCGATAGAAGCCTTGCAAAAAGCAGGAATCAAGATCTGGATGCTGACCGGAGACAAGCAGGAGACAGCTGTTAACATTGCTTATGCTTGCAAACTACTGGAACAAGATGACAAAATCTTTATCTTCAACACCCAGAGTAAGGTGAGTAGAAATATTATCAGCTAGTTTTAGCTCTTCGGTGGGCTATGTAGTCAGTGGGAGCTAGAGACAAAAGAAACTGAATAACCAGGAAATGTCCTGTTTGTTGTTATGAATATAAGCCACTAGAAATAGGTCATGAATATTTGTTATGTTGTTATGAGTATAAACCACTAGAAATAGGTCTTGATCGATTATACATGTAAAACCCAGGTGACTTGCTCATTAGCTATAGGAGCAGGGAGGGATGAGGGGAGGGAAAGAACATGAATGTGTAACCATGGAAAAATATTCTAAAATAAATAAACAAATAAATAAATAGATAGATGAATGAATGAATGAATGAATGAATGAATGAATGAATACATAAGTGAATGAATTTTAAAAACTATATAAACCACTACACTGTAGTCCTGTGTTTGGTAGGCTAACATGCATCACATCTCTAACAGCAACTATTTACTAAATGCCTACTATGTACCAAGCACTTTAATGGTAAATGGAGGAGATATAAAGTTTGGATAGGATGGCTATGTGTTACAATGGATAAAGCACCAGAAAGACTCAATTTCATGAATTCAAATCTTATTTCCAGTACTAACAATGGCAAGTCATTTAACCCTGTTTGCCTCAGTTCTTAATTTATAAAATGAGCTGGAGAAAGAAATGACAAACCACTCCAGTGTCTTTGTCAAGAAAATCCCAAATAGGGGGCAGCTGGATAGCTCAGTGGATTGAGAGCCGGGTCTAGTGATGGGAGGTCCTGGATTCAAATGTGACCACAGGCACTTCCTAGCTATATGATCCTGGGCAAGTCACTTAACCCTCATTGCCAAACCTTCACTGCTCTTCTGCCTTGGAATCAGTACATAGTATTGAGTCTAAGGTGGAAGATAAGAGTTTAAAAAGAAAAAGAAAGAAAAAATGCCAAATAGAGTCAAAGGGAGGAGGACATGACTGAAAAAATGACTTAAGAAAAAGTTTGGATAAGGGATGGTTCCTATCCTCAAGAAATGTATAGTCTAGCAGGAAGATAAGATACTGATAAAGCTATAATTAATCACTAAGCATTTGTTAAGCACTTACTGTGTGATAAATGTCTTGGAAATGGACAACCAAAAAATCCTATATGTGATTGAAAAAGGAATTCTAGAATTTCTGTTTGGAAGGGACCTTACAAGTCATTCAGAACAACCTTGTAGCATCCTCTGCCTGAATAACTTGCAGATGAGGAAAATGATACTTGGGTTAAGAAACTTGCCCAAGCTTGCCCAAATACATGGCAGGATTGACTTTGAACCCAGCAAGTCCTGGCCCTAAGGCCAGCGGTCACTCTCTTATACCACACTGCTTCACCCTTCATAACTCCTGGGAGCTGCCCTCTTTTGCCCTAGACCTTGGGCTAATTGCCTTGAATTAGCAACTTCAGGGCAGAGAAGGAACTATAAAAATAATGGCAAAATAAGTCAGTGCAGAGTGAGATTCCCTTATTCCTCCAGTCCCCACGGAGCACCATCCAAGTTGGTCACACCTTCTATCTTAGAAGGCCATATCTGCTGCACTATCTGCATGAGTCTAGTGAGGACTAGAAGCCATTGGCTCCTCTTAACTCTTTCACTGGCCAAAGGAGAGGGATGCAATATAGCCACAAGTCTAGTGGCCAAGGAGGTGCCTGACATGGAGGAACCTCAGATCATATAGACTTGCTTGGCAGAAGTGGTCTGTGTAGTAGCACCCCTGCCTCAAAGTAAAGTATATTCCCCAATTTGATCTCCTGTGACCTTTATGATACCCTACTTCACCCACTTATTAGTAAAATCAACAAGTATTTATTAAGTGCCTACTATGTGCCAGTATAGGGGGCCATGCCTCTATATGATTTTTTGGGGTCCTGAGCGGCGTGGTGGCACAGGATGGTTAAAGCAGGAGAAAGAAAATGAGAACAACTTTGCTAGTGGTTAGCCCATGCTGTTCTAACGCAATGGGATTTGGACTTTATTTTATACTGGTTTCAAACAAAGAACACAAAGAAAGAATAACAGCTGTGAATGGGGTTACAAATCATACACAATCCATTAAAGTCTAAAAAGTAGAGATATAGGTGCAAGGACAAGGGCCAAATTCCAACCACCAATTAGTAGGGGTTTACTTCTGGGAGCAGAAATAAATTTCATGGAGATGTTTACTAATTGCGTTCTGCCTTGATTTACAGATCTGCACCTGGTCAGATAGTCTGGACTAAATTGTCTGGCTCCAATCCTTATCTAAGTAATATATTTTTTAGGGTTTGGACTTCTTAATTATCAAGGAGAGAAATTGTTAACTCAGTAGCTTCTGGTCTGAGTATGGACTTTCCAATAACTCTATAATGTTTTTCCAATAAGAAAAGGCATGGATCATAAGAGGTGTCAAAAGAGGGGTCTCAGATTTTTATCTATTCTCTTATTGGCTTCCCACATGCCAGGCATTATACTAAGTCCTGAGAATGCAAACAAAGGATTCCCCCCTCCAAATTCTAGTCCTTAGTCACTGTTCTAAAGGAGCTAGAGATAGCATGAAAGCAGTTATGTACAAACAAGATATATCCCCAGACAAGTTGAAGATTAAATTGGAGATAATGTCAGAGAGAAAACAATGAAGTTTCAAAGGCCTGGGAAAGATTTCTTGCAGAAGGTAGGACTTTAGCTAGAACTTGAGGGAAGCCCCAAGGAAGAAAGGAAGAGAGAAATTCTAGACATGGAGGGGCAGCCAATGAATATTCCTAGATGGGGGAAAGTGTTGTTTGGGATGAACAACCAGAAGACCAATGTTGCAGAGTGCATGGAGGGAGATAAGATGTAATTCTGGAAAGGGTAGAGAGAGGAACCAGGTTATAAATGGCTTTAAAAGCAAAACAGAGTATTTTATATTTGATCTTGAAAGCATTAGAGAGCCACTAGAGTTTATTGAATGGTGAAGTAACATGGTCAGTATTATCTTTTGGAAGATTCACTGAGTGGAAGATGAACTGGAATGAGGAGAGACTTAAGACAGGGAGATCAACCAGTCGGACCAGAAGGATATTGCAATGGTCCAGGAAAGAGGCGATGCGTTTCTTCACCAGGGTGGTGGCAGTCTCAGGAGAGGAAGGATCATATACAAGAGAAGTTTTGAAGTTAGAAAAGACAAGTCTTAGCACCTGATTGGAAATGGGAGGTAACAGAAGATGAGAAATCCAGAATTATTCTGAGATTATGAATCTGGTGACTGAGAGGACAGTGGTATACTATATATACTCTCTAGGAAAAGGGGAGGATTTGGGGAAAACAGCTCTTTGCCAGTTTCTTCCTTTAAAAATGAAAATAATAGGGGGCAGCTGGGTAGCTCAGTGGATTGAGAGCCAGGCCTAGAGACAGGAGGCCCTAGGTTCAAATCCGGCCTCAGACACTTCCCAGCTGTGTGACCCTGGGCAAGTCACTTGACCCCCATTGCCCACCCTTACCACTCTTCCACCTATGAGTCAATGCACAGAAGTTAAGGGTTTAAAAAAAAAGTTTAAAAATGAAAATAATAATTGACCTACCTCACAGAGTTTTTGTGAAGATCAAATGAGATAACATGCAAAGTGCTTTGTAAATCATAAAGTTAAGTGCTGTTACTATTATCATTACTATTATTTTTATCAACAAAAGGCATTCAGTCTAAATGATCTCAGATGCTAATGATGATATACCTCTTATATTTTATGGGTCCACTCCAGCAGTTGTTATCCAGCAGGCTCAGGTCCATCTTCCCCATTACCCTTCCAAATCTCCACCTGCAGGCTACTCTGCAGGTTAAGGCTTCCTCTTTAGCCTTAACATACTTAGCTAGGCTAGAAACCTGGACAACATGTTACCTATCATGAAGGCCACGCTCAGAGTCCTTCCAGCTTGGCCAAGCCCTGTATAGTCTTCACTCTATAAGAGTAGCTTTCGGTGTCCAAAAGTTTAGATGACCTCTAATGCAGTGATTCCCAAAGTGGGCGCCACCGCCCCCTGCTGGGTGCTGCAGCGATCCAGGGTGTGGTGATGGCCACAGGTGCATTTATCTTTCCTATTAATTGCTATTAAAATTTTTAAAAATTAATTTCCAGGGGGTTAAGTAATATTTTTTTCTGGAAAGGGGGCAGTAGGCCAAAAAAGTTTGGGAACCACTGCCCTAATGCCTAAAAATTTCCTCTCTCAATGAATTCTTTTGTAAAAAGTATATACAAAAGATGATTTCTTTTTTTTTGTTTGTTTGTTTTTTTGTTTTTTGTTTTTTGTTTTTTGTTTTTTTTTTTGTTTTTTTTTACATTTATTAATATTCATTTTTAACATGGTTACATGATTCATGCTCCTCCTTTCCCCTTCAACCCCCCCCCCCC